>NC_000076.6:26125042-26473042 GCF_000001635.26 Mus musculus
AACTACTATAGATGGAAAAGCCAAGATATTCCATGACAAAATGAAATTTATACAATATCTTTCCACAAATCCAGCCCTACAAAGGATAATGGATGGAAAATGTCAACATAAGGAGGGAAACTACACCCTAGAAAAATCAAGAAAGTAATCTTCCAACAAAGACAAAAGAAGATAGCCACACATATATAATTTGACCTCTAACAACAAAAATAACAGGAAGTAACAATTACTTTTCCTTACTATCTCTTAATATCAATGAACTCAATTCCCCAATAAAAAGACATAGACTAACAGACTAGATACATAAACAGGACCCAGCATTTTGCTGCATACAGGAAATGTACCTCAGTGACAAAGACAGACACTACCTCAGAGTAAAAGGTTGGAAAGCAATTTTCCAAGCAAATGGTCCCAAGAAAGAAACTGGAGGAGCCATTTTAATATTGAATAAAATTGACTTTCAACCAAAAGTTATCAAAAAAGACAAGGAGGGGCACTTCATACTCATCAAAGGAAAAATCTACCAAGATGAACTCTCAATTCTGAAGATTTTTGCTCCAAATGCAAGGGCGTCCACATTCATTAAAGAAACTTTTCTGGAGCTCAAAGCACACATTGCACCTCAGATAATAATAGTGGGAGACTTCAACACTCTTCTCTCAGCAAAGGACAGATCATGGAAAGAGAAACTAAACAGAGACACAGTGAAACTAATAGAAGTTATGAAACAAATGCATTTAATAGATATCTTTAAGATATTTCATCATAAAGCAAAATAATATATTTTCTTTTCAGCATGTCATGATACCTTCTCCAAAATTGACCATATAATTGGTCATAAAACAAGCCTCAACAAACACAAGAAGACTGAAATAATCCCATGCATCCTGTTAGATCGATCACCACAGACTAAGGCTGGTCTTCAATAACAACAAAAACAACAGAAAGCCCACATACACAGGGAAGCTGCGCAATGCTCTACTCAATGAAGAAATAAAGAAATAAATTAAAGACATTTTAGAATTTAATGAAAATAAAGGCACAACATACCTGAAGGTATGGAACACAATGAAAGCAGTGCTAAGAGGAAAAGTCATAGCTCTGAGTACCTCCAAAAAGAAACTGGGCAGAGCATACACTAGCAGATTAATAGCATACCTGAAAGCTCTAGAACAAAAAGAAGCAAATGCATCCAAGAGGAGTAGAAGGAAGGAAATAATTAAACTCGGGGCTGACATCAACCCAATAGAAACTAAAAGAACTATATAAAGAATCAACAAAACCAAAAATTGGTTCTTTGAGAAAATCAACAAGATAGATTAACCCTTAGCCAGATGAACCAGAGGGCACAGAGACAGTATCCAAATCAACAAAATCAGAAATGAAGAGGGAGGCATAACAACAGAAACTGAAAAAAACCATCAGATCCTGTTAGAAAAGCTTAGGTCAAAAACAAAACAAAACAAAACAAAACAAAACAAAACAAAACACACACACACACAAATAAAAAAAACCCAAAACTGGAAAATTCTGGATAAAATGGACAATTTTCTAGACAAATATCAGGTACCAAAGTTAAATCAGGATCAGATAAGCCATCTAAACAATCCAATAATCCCTAAAGAAATAACAATCATTAAAAGTCTGCCAAATAAAAAAGCCTAGGACCAGAAGGGTTTAGTGCAGAATTCGAGCAGAACTTCAAAGAAGACCTAATACCAATACTCTTCAACCTATTCCATAAAATAGAAGGAACACTTCCCAATCTGTTCTGTGAATCCACAGTTATGCTGATACCAAAACCACAGAAAGACCCAACAAAGAAAGAGGACTTCAGACCAATTTCCCTTATGAATATTGATGTAGCAACACTTAATAAAATTCTTCCAAACCCCTTCTGCTCCACTCGAGCCCCGGGCTACCTTGCCAGCGGAGTCGCCTGACACCCGCAAGGGCCTACACAGGATTCCACAAGGGATCCTAAGACCTCTAGTGAGTAGAACACAACTTCTGCCAGGAGTCCGGTTCGAACACCAGATATCTGGGTACCTTCCCTGCAAGAAGAGAGCTTTCCTGCAGAGAATACTCTACCCACTGAAACCAAGGAGAGTGCTACTCTCCCAGGTCTGCTTATAGAGGCTAACAGAATCACCTGAAGAACAAGCTCTTAACAGACACAACTATAACAGCTAGCTTCAGAGATTACCAGATGGCGAAAGGCAAACGTAAGAATCCTACTAACAGAAATCAAGACCACTCACCATCATCAGAACACAGCACTCCCACCCCACCTAGTCCTGGGCACTCCAACACAACAGAAAATCTAGACCCATATTTAAAAACATTTCTCATGATGATGATAGAGGACATTAAGAAGGACTTTCATAAGTTACTTAAAGAATTACAGGAGAGCACTGCTAAAGAGTTACAGGCCCTTAAAGAAAAGCAGGAAAACACAGCCAAAAGATAGAAGTCCTTAAAGAAAAACAGGAAAACACATCCAAACAGGTAATGGAAATGAACAAAACCATACTAGAACTAAAAAGGGAAGTAGACACAGTAAAGAAAACCCAAATCGAGGCAACACTGGAGATAGAAACCCTAGGAAAGAGATCTGGAACCATAGATGCGAGCATCAGCAACAGAATACAAGAAATGGAAGAGAGAATCTCAGGTGCAGAAGATTCCATAGAGAACATCGACACAACAGTCAAAGAAAATACAAAATGCAAAAGGATCCTAAGTCAAAACATCCAGGAGATCCAGGACACAATGAGAAGACCAAACCTACGGATAATAGGAATTGATGAGAATGAAGATTTTCAACTTAAAGGGCCAGCTAATATCTTCAACAAAATAATAGAAGAAAACTTCCCAAACATAAAGAAAGAGATGACCGTGATCATACAAGAAGCCTACAAAACTCCAAATAGACTGGACCAGAAAAGAAAATCCTCCTGACACATAATAATCAGAACAACAAATGCACTAAATAAAGATAGAATATTAAAAGCAGTAAGGGAGAAAGGTCAAGTAACATATAAAGGAAGGCCTATCAGAATTACACCAGACTTTTCACCAGAGACTATGAAAGCCAGAAGAGCCTGGACAGATGTTATACAGACACTAAGAGAACACAAATGCCAGCCCAGGCTAATATACCCGACCAAACTCTCAATTACCATAGATGGAGAAACCAAAGTATTCCACGACAAATCCAAATTAACAAAAATTTTTTTCCACGAATCCAGCCCTTCAAAGGATAATAACAGAAAAGAAGCAATACAAGGACGGAAATCACTCCCTAGAACAAGCAAGAAAGTAATCCCTCAACAAACCAAAAAGAAGACAGCCACAAGAACAGAATGCCAACTCTAACAACAAAAATATTAGGAAGCAACAATTACTTTTCCTTAATATCTCTTAATATCAATGGACTCAATTCCCCAATAAAAAGACATAGACTAACAGACTGGCTACACAAACAGGACCCAACATTCTGCTGCTTACAGGAAACCCATCTCAGGGAAAAAGACAGACACTACCTCAGAGTGAAAGGCTGGAAAACAATTTTCCAAGCAAATGGTCTGAAGAAACAAGCTGGGGTAGCCATTCTAATATCGGATAAAATCGACTTCCAACCCAAAGTTATCAAAAAAGACAAGGAGGGACACTTCATACTCATCAAAGGTAAAATCCTCCAAGAGGAACTCTCAATTCTGAATATCTACACTCCAAATGCAAGGGCAGCCACATTCATTAAAGACACTTTAGTAAAGCTCAAAGCACACATTGCACCTCACACAATAATAGTGGGAGACTTCAACACACCACTTTCATCAATGGACAGATCGTGGAAACAGAAACTAAACAGGGACACAGTGAAACTAACAGAAGTTATGAAACAAATGGACCTGACAGATATCTACAGAACATTTTATCCTAAAACAAAAGGATATACCTTCTTCTCAGCACCTCATGGTACCTTCTCCAAAATTGACCATATAATTGGTCACAAAACAGGCCTCAACAGATACAAAAATATTGAAATTGTCCCATGTATCCTATCATACCACCATGGCCTAAGACTGATCTTCAATAACAACATAAATAATGGAAAGCCAACATTCACGTGGAAACTGAACAACACTCTTCTCAATGATACCTTGGTCAAGGAAGGAATAAAGAAAGAAATTAAAGACTTTTTAGAGTTTAATGAAAATGAAGCCACAACGTACCCAAACCTTTGGGACACAATGAAAGCATTTCTAAGAGGAAAACTCATAGCTCTGAGTGCCTCCAAGAAGAAACGGGAGAGAGCACATACTAGCAGCTTGACAACACATCTAAAAGCTCTAGAAAAAAAAGGAAGCAAATTCACCCAAGAGGAGTAGAAGGCAGGAAATAATCAAACTCAGGGGTGAAATCAACCAAGTGGAAACAAGAAGAACTATTCAAAGAATTAACCAAACGAGGAGTTGGTTCTTTGAGAAAATCAACAAGATAGATAAACCCTTAGCTAGACTCACTAGAGGGCACAGGGACAAAATCCTAATTAACAAAATTAGGACTGAAAAGGGAGACATAACAACAGATCCTGAAGAAATCCAAAACACCATCAGATCCTTCTACAAAAGGCTATACTCAACAAAACTGGAAAACTTGGACGAAATGGACAAATTTCTGGACAGATACCAGGTACCAAAGTTGAGTCAGGATCAAGTTGACCATCTAAACAGTCCCATATCCCCTAAAGAAATAGAAGCAGTTATTAATAGTCTCCCAGCCAAAAAAAGCCCAGGACCAGACGGGTTTAGTGCAGAGTTCTATCAGACCTTCAAAGAAGATCTAATTCCAGTTCTGCACAAACTATTTCACAAAATAGAAGTAGAAGGTACTCTACCCAACTCATTTTATGAAGCCACTATTACTCTGATACCTAAACCACAGAAAGACCCAACAAAAATAGAGAACTTCAGACCAATTTCTCTTATGAATATCGATGCAAAAATCCTCAATAAAATTCTTGCTAACCGAATCCAAGAACACATTAAAGCAATCATCCACCCTGACCAAGTAGGTTTTATTCCAGGGATGCAGGGATGGTTTAATATACGAAAATCCATCAATGTAATCCATTATATAAACAAACTCAAAGACAAAAACCACATGATCATCTCGTTAGATGCAGAAAAAGCATTTGACAAGATTCAACACCCATTCATGATAAAAGTTTTGGAAAGATCAGGAATTCAAGGCCCATACCTAAACATGATAAAAGCAGTCTACAGCAAACCAGTAGCCAACATCAAAGTAAATGGAGAGAAGCTGGAAGCAATCCCACTAAAATAAGGGACTAGACGAGGCTGCCCACTTTCTCCCTACCTTTTCAACATAGTACTTGAAGTATTAGCCAGAGCAATTCGACAACAAAAGGAGATCAAGGGGATACAAATTGGAAAAGAGGAAGTCAAAATATCACTTTTTGCAGATGATATGATAGTATATATAAGTGACCCTAAAAATTCTACCAGAGAACTCCTAAACCTGATAAACAGCGTCGGTGAAGTAGCTGGATATAAAATTAACTCAAACAAGTCAATGGCCTTTATACAAAGAATAAACAGGCTGAGAAAGAAATTAGGGAAACAACACTCTTCTCAATAGTCACAAATAATATAAAATATCTTGGCGTGACTCTAACTAAGGAGGTGAAAGATCTGTATGATAAAAACTTCAAATCTCTGAAGAAAGAAATTAAAGAAGATCTCAGAAGATGGAAAGATCTCCCATGCTCATGGATTGGCAGGATAAACATTGTAAAAATGGCTATCTTGCCAAAAGCAATCTACAGATTCAATGCAATCCCCATCAAAATTCCAACTCAATTCTTCAACGAATTAGAAGGAGCAATTTGCAAATTCATCTGGAATAACAAAAAACCTAGTATTGCAAAAAGTCTTCTCAAGGATAAAAGAACCTCTGGTGGAATCACCATGCCTGACCTAAAGCTTTACTGCAGAGCAATTGTGATAAAAACTGCATGGTACTGGTATAGAGACAGACAAGTAGACCAATGGAATAGAATTGAAGACCCAGAAATGAACCCACACACCTATGGTCACTTGATCTTTGACAAGGGAGCTAAAACCATCCAGTGGAAGAAAGACAGCATTTTCAACAATTGGTGCTGGCACAACTGGTTGTTATCATGTAGAAGAATGTCAATCGATCCATACTTATCTCCTTGTACTAAGGTCAAATCTAAGTGGATCAAGGAACTTCACATAAAACCAGAGACACTGAAACTTATAGAGGAGAAAGTGGGGAAAAGCCTTGAAGATATGGGCACAGGGGAAAAATTCCTGAACAGAACAGCAATGGCTTGTGCTGTAAGATCGAGAATTGACAAATGGGACCTAATGAAACTCCAAAGTTTCTGCAAGGCAAAAGACACCATCAATAAGACAAAAAGACCACCAACAGATTGGGAAAGTATCTTTACCTATCCTAAATCAGATAGGGGACTAATATCCAACATATATAAAGAACTCAAGAAGGTGGACTTCAGAAAATTGAATAACCCCATTAAAAAATGGGGCTCAGAACTGAACAAAGAATTCTCACCTGAGGAATACCGAATGGCAGAGAAGCACCTGAAAAAATGTTCAACATCCTTAATCATCAGGGAAATGCAAATCAAAACAACCCTGAGATTCCACCTCACACCAGTCAGAATGGCTAAGATCAAAAATTCAGGTGACAGCAGATACTGGCGTGGATGTGGAGAAAGAGGAACACTCCTCCATTGTTGGTGGGATTGCAGGCTTGTACAACCACTCTGGAAATCAGTTTGGCGGTTCCTCAGAAAATTGGACATAGTACTACCGGAGGATCCAGCAATACCTCTCCTGGGCATATATCCAGAAGATGCCCCAACTGGTAAGAAGGACACATGTTCCACTATGTTCATAGCAGCCTTATTTATTATAGCCAGAAGCTGTAAAGAACCCAGATGCCCCTCAACAGAGGAATGGATACAGAAAATGTGGTACATCTACACAATGGAGTACTACTCAGCTATTAAAAAGAATGAATTTATGAAATTCCTAGCCAAATGGATGGACCTGGAGGGCATCATCCTGAGTGAGGTAACACATTCACAAAGGAACTCACACAATATGTACTCACTGATAAGTGGATATTAGTCCCAAACCTAGGATTCCCAAGATATAAGATACAATTTGCTAAACACATGAAACTCAAGAAGAATGAAGACTGAAGTGTGGACACTATGCCCCTCCTTAGAATTGGGAACAAAACACCCTTGGAAGGAGTTACAGAGACAAAGTTTGGAGCTGAGATGAAAGGATGGACCATGTAGAGACTGCCATATCCAGGGATCCACCCCATAATCAGCATCCAAACGCTGACACCATTGCATACACTAGCAAGATTTTATCGAAAGGACCCAGATGTAGCTGTCTCTTGTGAGACTATGCCGGGGCCTAGCAAACACAGAAGTGGATGCTCACAGTCAGCTAATGGATGGATCACAGGGCTCCCAATGGAGGAGCTAGAGGAAGTACCCAAGGAGCTAAAGGGATCTGCAACCCTATAGGTGGATCAACATTATGAACTAACCAGTACCCCGGAGCTCTTGACTCTAGCTGCATATGTATCAAAAGATGGCCTAGTCGGCCATCACTGGAAAGAGAGGCCCATTGGACACGCAAACTTTATATGCCCCAGAACAGGGGAACGCCAGGGCCAAAAAGGGGGAGTGGGTGGGTAGGGGAGTAGGGGTGGGTGGGTATGGGGGACTTTTGGTATAGCATTGGAAATGTAAATGAGCTAAATACCTAATAAAAAATGGAAAAAAAATTCTCCCAAACCGAATCCAAGAACACATCAAAAGGATCATTCACCAAGATCAAGTAGGCTTCATCCCAGGGTTGCAGGGATGATTCAACATATGGAAATCCATTAATGTAATCCACTACACAAACAAACTCAAAGGGAAAAAAAACCATATGATCATCTCAGTAGATGCTGAAAAAGCATTTGATAAAATTCAACATCTCTGCATGTTAAAAGTCTTAGAAATGTCTGGAATTCAAGGCCCATACTTAAACATAGTAAAACCAATATACAGAAAAACATTAGCCAACATCAATCTCATGAAAGCAATCCCATGAAAATCAGGGACTAGACAAGGCTTCCCACTCTCTCCCTATCTATTCAATATAGTACTTGAAGTTCTAGCTAGAAAAATTAGACAACAAGGGGAGGTCAAAGGAATACAAATTGGAAAGGAAGAAGTCAAAATACCACTATTCTCAGATGATCATATATTTAAGTGACCCCAAAAATTCCACCAGAGAATTTCTACAACTGATAAACTACTTTAGCAAAATGGCTGGGTATAAAATTAACTCAAACAAATCAGTATTAGCCTTCCTACACTCAAAGAATAAACAGACTGAGAAAGAAATTAGGGAAATGGCATCCTTCACAAACAATATAAAATATCTTGGTTTGACTCTAACAAAATAATTGAAAGTTCTGTAGGACAAAAACTTCAAATCCCTGAAGAAAGAAATCGAAGAAGACCTTAGAAGATGGGAAGATCTCCCATGCTTGTGGATTGGCAGGATTAATATAGTCAAAATGGCTATCCTGCCAAAAGCAATCATCAGATTCAATGTAATCCCCATCAAAATCCAACTCAATTCTTCACTGAGTTAGAAAGGGCAATTTGCAAATTCATCTGGAATAACAAAAAATCTAGGATAGCAAAAACTATTCTCAACAATGAAAGAATCACCATGCCTGACCTCAAGCTGTACTACAGAGCAATTGTGATAAAAACTGCATGGTACTGGTATAATGACAGACAGGTAGATCAATGGATTAGAACTGAAGCTCCAGAAATGAACCCACACACCTATGGCCTCTTGATCTTTGACAAAAGAGCTAAAACCATCCAGTGGAAAAAAGACAGCTTTTTCACCAAATGGGCCTGGTTCAACTGTCAGTCAACATGTAGAAGATTGCAAATTGATTCATTCTTATCTTCCTGTACAAAGCTCAAGTCCAAGTGGACCAAGGACCTCCGCATAAAACGAAAGACACTGAATCTAATAGAAGAGAAAATAGGGGAAAAGCCTCATACACATGGGCATGGGAGAAAAGTTCCTGAAGAGAACACCAATGGCTTATGCTCTAAGATCAAGAATCAGCAAGTGGGATCTCATAAAATTGCAAAGCTTCTGTAAGGCAAAGGACACTGCAATTAGGAGAAAATGGCAACCAACAGATCTTTATCAATCCTACATCCAATAGTGGGCTAACATCCAATCTATACAAAGAACTCAAGAAGTTAGAACCAAATAACCCTATTAAAAAATGGGGAACAGAGATAAACAGAGAATTCTCAACTGATGAAACTCAAATGGCTGAGAAGCATCTAAGGAAATGTTCAACATCCTTAGTCATCAGGGAAATGCAAATCAAAACCCTGAGATTCCACCTCACACCAGTCAGAATGGCTAAGATCAAAAACTCAGGTGACAGCAGAGGCTGGTGAGGATGTGGAGAAAGAGGAAGACTCTGCCATTGCTGGTGGGATTGCAAGCTGGTACAACCACTTTGGAAATCAGTCTGTCGGTTCCTCAGAAAATTGGGCACAGTGCTACCTGAGAACCCAGCTATACTACTCCTAGGTATATACCCAGAAGATGCTCCAAAATGAAATAAGGATACATGGTCCACTATGTTCATAGCAGCCATATTTATAATTGCCAGAAGTTGAAAACAATCCAGATGTCTCTCAACAAAGGAATGGATACAGAAAATGTGGTACATTTAAACAGTGGAGTACTACTCGGTTATTAAAAGCAATGACTGTATGAATTTGGGAGGGAAATGGATGGATCTAGAAAATCTCATCCTGCGTGAGATAACTCAATCACAAAGGAATACACATGGTATGTTCTCACTGATAAGTGGATATTAGGCAAAGAGCATGGAATACTCACAATACAACTCATGGACCACATGAAACTCAAGAGGGAGGAAGACCAAAGGGTGGATGCTTCAGTCCTACTTAGAAGAGGGAACAAAGTAATCAAGGGAAGAAGAGGGTGGGAGGGAATTGGGGGGAAGAGAAGGGGGAGGGGTAAAGAGGGGAAGAATCAGGTATGGGAGGAGATGGGGAATGTACAAAAGGTCAGGAAATTGAACAGAAGTGTGTAGCAATGGGGGATGGAGAACTGGGGGTAACAACCAGAAAGTCCCAGATGCTAGGAGAGCAAGAACCTCCCAGGACCCCACAGGGATTACATCAGCTGAAATATCCCACAAAGGGAAGAAATAACCTGTGGAATCATATCCAGAGGTTAGGCATGGCCCCTGGTTGAGGGATGAGACCACCCATCTGTACTGGCTAGTTTTGTGTGTCAACTTGACACATTGGTGCCAGCATAGTGGGGTATTCTGTGACAACCTGACCATGTTTTGGGGAGGACTGTGGAAGGACTTTGGAACTTTGGGCTTGAAGATCCATTAATTGTTAAGAGCTCTGTCAGATGTTGTGTAGGAGCTTGAAAGATAATGTTGAGAACAGTGCAGAAGATGGAGGCCTGCCTTGTGAAATTTCAGAGGGAAGATTAAAGACTCTTTTCAGGGACATTGCTATTTTGATTGTGAAGATTCTGTGGTTCTGGTTAGCTGGGGCTGAAGAATCAGCTGTGATTAACAAGATACCAGAACTACTTAAGTGAAAGAGGCTGTGTTCCAGAGATAGCCAAAGTTGTACCTCGTGCTGCAGCAGGACTTGGTAATGTGTAAGAGTCACCCAGGTGGTACTGGTTTTGAAGGCATGAAGGGGTCACACAGAGGACCTGAGGCTTGGCACTGTGAGAGGCCATGGAAGGCCATTGGTGAAGGTGCAGCCTCAGTTGCAATTGATGGCCCAGGACAGAAGGGGACATGCAAACAAGTTGAGGCTTGGCACCATGAAGAGAGCCTATGAGAGGCTGTTGGTGAAGCCTAGTTACAGCAGAAGACAGCAGTGTTTTGGAGATGCCAGTACCATGAAATGACCACCAAGAACAGCAGCAGCAGTGGAGTACAGGGAGCTGGAGCCTAAAAGACAACGTGTATGCTACAAAGGGCAAGGCTGGAGAAGTGACCCAAGCCCTTGGAGGAGCCCAGAAGATTGTGAGTTGGATCCCAGACATTGGACGGTGGGAGATTGATTTTGCTTTTCATTGTGACTGTGCCCTGATGCTTTTCCTTCTTGAAAACCCACAGTTAAGAGACTTTTAATTGTAAAGACTTTGGATTTTAAGAGAGATTGAAGTTTTAAGAATTTGCAAAGACTGTGGGACTTTTAAAGTTATTTAGATCTTGGGGATGAATAGGAAACTAAGAGTTGAGGCTTAATAGTGATGTGTTTGTGTGTCATGTTGACAAGGGGTCAATTGTACTGACTAGGTTTTTTTTGTGTCAACTTGACACAGCTGGAGTTACCACAGAGAAAGGAGCTTCAGTTGGGGAAATGCCTCTATGAGATCCAGCTGTAAGGCATTTTCTCAACTAGTGATCAAGGGGGAAAGGCCCCTTGTGGGTGGCACCATCCCTGGGCTGGGAGTCTTGGGTTCTATAAGAGAGCAGGCTGAGCAAGCCAGGGGAAGCAAGCCAGTAAAGAACATCCCTCCATGGCCTCTGCATCTGCTCCTGATTTCTTACCTGGTTGAGTTCCAGTCCTGACTTCCTTGGTGATGAACAACAGTATGGAATTGTAAGCCGAATAAACCCTTTTCCTCCCCAACTGCTTCTTGGTCATGATGTTTGTGCAGGAATAGAAACCCTGACTAAGACACCGCCCATCTCCAAAATTTTAATCCAGAATTGCTCCTGTCTAAAGGAAATACAGGGACAAAGAATGGAGCAGAGACTAATGGTAAGGCCATCCATAGACTGCTCTACCTGGGGATCCATCCCACATGCAGATACCAAATCCAGACACTTTGGCTGATGCCAAGAAGTGCTTGCTGACAGGAGCCGGATACAGCTGTCTCTTGAGAGGCTCTGCCAGAACCTGACAAATACAGATGCAGATGCTCACAGCCAACCATTGGAGTGAGCATAGGGACCCCTGAAGGAGCTGAAGGGGCCTTATCTGCCATCAATGGGAAGGGAGACCCTTGGTACTGTGAAGGTACAGTGTAGAGGAATGCTACAGTAGTAAGGCGGTAGTGGGTGAGTGGGTTGAGGAGCACCCTCATAGAAGCAAGGTAAGGGGGAATGGGATAGAGTGTTTACAGAAGGGACATTGGGAAAGGGGATAACATTTGAAATATAAATAAATAAAATATCCAATTAAAAAAGAATAAGTAAGTCTAAGAATAAAGTCTTACATTTTTATAACTGATACTTAGCTAGGTGTTAGACATGAATGCCCTCCGATTTCCCGATAGGCTACATAATCCCAAATGATCAACCCTTAAACACGTGTACTTATCAGCAATACCAAATGCTTTCAATAGGGCGTGCGTGCGTGCGTGCGTGCGTGTGTGTGTGTGTGTGCGTGTGCGTGTGTGTACCTATAGCAATAATAATTATAGAAAAAGAGATCATGGGCTTTTGAGGGAGAGATCACAGGAGGAATTTGGAGAGAGAAGAGGAATTATGTAAATGTGGTACTTAAAGTCAAAATTCTCAAAAATAAATTAATTAATTAATTAATAATTAATTAAATGAGCCTTTAGGAGGTGGACAGATAGCTCACTGGTTAAGCACTTTTTGCTTTCACAGGGGACTGGGCTTCTGCTCCAAGTGCCCACTTCAATGGTTGATAACCACCTGCAATACTAGTTCTAGGATATCAGCCATCCTTTGCTGGCCTGCTTAGGCACCTGCATGCATGTGGTGCACATACATACCCACAGGCACACATACATAAAATAAGTGAATCGATCTTCAGTTATTTTTATTGTACATGTATGGAGTCCACTGTGATAATTTGATACAGGCATATGATGTGCTATGATTAAGTCAGGGCACTTAGCATTTTTATCTTTGTAAACATCTATCATTTCGTCATTGAAAAACTCGAAGTTTCTCTCTTCCAGTTGCTCATAAAATGTATAATAAATTGTTGTTATCCATGCTCGCTGCAGGAAGCCATGGGACACTGTCCCACACTTCTCCTCGCTGTATCTATCTTTTCACTGCTGAATGCCAGGCAGAATGAACAGCATCTTCATATACAGATTTTTGCCAAATTGAAATGGCACTGTGCGGCGGGGAGGGGGATCAGGGAGCATTAAATTCAAAGGTCTGCCTTTCTAGTCTGAAAATAAGAGGGTTACCTAGTCATCTTCAAGGAAGGTATCGACCCCCTAAAGTATTTAAGGATTCACCTAATCACTCTAAACCACTATCCTTATGTTGAACAACATTTTCTGAATCTACATGTTGATATATTTTGAGGGTCTTTTTAATTTATTTATAAGGATTTATTTATTTATTACTATTGTTTCTATTTTTAATCATGCAAAATTAAAGTGGTCATAAAGATGTTCCAGGATGTTAAATGCCAGAGCACATTTATTAACTCACCCCCTGTGCTTCTCCTGTATACCCTCATAGATTCGTCCTTCATTTATTCATGCATTGATTAAATATTCATTGGGCCTAGGCTGTATCCAGTGCTTAACAGGCACACACGAAGGGGACGGGAACGTGTGCTTTTTTGCCCTTCCCCTTTCAGTCTGGATGGAAAACTAACTCTTAATGTGGCCCTTGGCACTTATTACAAAAGTCAAGATCTCCTTTAAATAATGTCACACTCTGTAAGATTGACTTTGTTGTCCTATTTTACTGATAGCAAAAAATGAAGTTGAGAGAGCTGAGATTCAGGAGCCTTGGCCAGATTTTCATTGCACAGGTGCTAAGCAACCATCCCCTAAACATGAAAGGAACATTCATCGAGCAAACTATGAGTGTGTCTGACGCTGTCTTTGTGTAGAAGTTCAGGAAGATCCAAATAAATAATATAGCTCCAGGAGATGCTTCTCATCATATTTCAAAAAAAAATTACATCTAATAAGAACATAGCACACAACAAAGAACACAGGTGGGCCAATAGAAGTGGGGTTCAGAGGCTAAAACTCAGACAGAGGGCTTAGGAAGCCTGGCTCTTGTGAGGCATGAGAGGAGAAAATCAACGCGATATTCTTTCACCTGCCCATGTTTCACAGTGCCTAGCACATGCTTGTAGAGACAATCATTTTAGCACGTTATTACATCGATGATGAGCAGGAGATATTATTTGATGTTTTGACATTTCATAACTGCTGTAAACTAGTTCTATCTTATGTCAATGGCTGTTCTCATGACTCCCACTGTTTGGCTTTTCATCTGTTATTTCATGAACATTTTTCTATTGTAGACTTCTAAATGTCAAACAACAACAATAACAACAACAACAACAACAACACAACAACAAATCAGTAGCTTGAGATTCAACACGCCATCTTCAGTTCACCAGCTAGTCGCGACCACACTGCCACCTAGTGGTTTGTAGCTGCGGCTTCCACAGTAAACAGTCTATTCAAACATATCAAGCTTACACATCTATTAACTGATTCTGGTTGGTTTATTTAGAACATACAGCTCATTTTACCATAGAGATGATATCGTGAATGACTATGAGGTTTCTAGTCTGCTTACACAATCCCATGATGGAATCCACACCTTCCATGTATTGTAATCCATTGTTGCAGGGGCAGGGGTGGGGGAAACTAAGACAGCAACCGTCACAAAAGAGACAGCTCATTTTACCCAGCTCAGACTCTGAAGAAACACAATACAGGTGGAAGAGCTCACTGGGATTAACAAATGATGTACGATGAGGGTCCAGAAAGCAGTAAGGAGCGGGCACTGTGGAGAAGGGCATCCATGGGGAGGGATGTGTGAATATGCATATATGACAAGACCATTCTTGGTGTGTGCAGAGAAAAGTGAGAATCCCTGTTTCCCAGGGAGCAAGGTGCAGAATGCAGAACTGACCTCAAGATACCTGGAGGTCAGGTGCCCAATTGCTTCCTATTAATTAGACTAGCTTGAATTTTCTATGAATGGGAAAAATACTTGTACACACATGACAATTAGCATAATTATTTCAAGATCTATGTTTGCTATTGAGTTTATTAAGAGCTCCTTGTTCTTCATGTCACTGCCTCATAGCTTATTCACCCATTCACGTGAAAATGAACGTCCTGGATGTTTCTATGGTTGGATGTTACAATAACAGGCTCAGGCTATTGTAAGTTCTCACTTATAACTTGTCTATGTGAAGATGTTCTCATTTAAGTTGGATAGTTACGTCGATTAGGGTAGCTGTACTGTATATCAGTCTATTGCCCTTTTAAAAGTCGATATACTGTCTTTCATCAGGGCAAGACCATTCTCTGTGTGTACAGTGTCACCAGTCAGTGTTGAATTTAGTCTCTCACAGTTTCCTCCAGCCCTTGCTATGGTCAGAGTTTTTCGTTATCCAAGTGGATGCATCCTGATATTATGTTGTGGTTTCTTAATACTTTAATGTTATTTATTGCCTTTACATGCACGAATTTGACATCTGTTTCCCATGTAATTTTTGAATATTGTAAAGTTGTTTTGAGCAACCCCTATTTGTCCTTAATTTAATTCCCATTGTCAGATATATCTTGATACTTTATTCTTTGTTATTTGTTATCTTTTCTTTCATTTACTGACTTCCTATAGATTGGTTAAATTTAGCACTATTCTATTTTGATACTTTCCCATAGCTTCTGGATATATATATACACGTTTTATTCATTTATTTTTCTCTGACTGTCAGATGGGGGCATTTGTGATCATCCATTTAAAGTCCACTGATTCTTTTCTTAGTCATTTCAAGTCTATAAATATTTTTGCCTCCCTTGCTAAGGCTTTATTTATTCATCCTTACACCCTTTAATTTCTTTCTCTGTCTTATTTCTCCAGCTGGTGCTTCAAGCACAATGCAAAAAGGAGTGGGAACGGTGGGCAGCCTTGTCTTGTTCCTGATTTCATTGGGATTGCTTCAAGTTTTTCCCCCATTTAGGATGGTGTTTGCCGTGGATTCCTCATTGATGATGATGATGACGATGACGATGACGATGATGATGGATACTGATGTATGTTCCCTCTAGTCCCACTTACTCTTTCTAGGACTTTTCATCATGAAGACATGTTGGATTTTTGTCAAAGGCTTTTTCTGCTCAGTTGGGATGATCATGTGATTTTTTTTACCTTTCAAACCACTTATGCAGTTTATAACATGTGTTAAATTGTGTATTTTGAACCACCCCTGTATCTCCTGGATAAAGCCAACTTGGTCATGGGGGATGATAATGTGTTTGATGTATGTCAGTATTTGGTTTGCAGGTATTTCACTGAGCATTTATGAATCTGTGTTCACCAGGAATTCTGGCCTGCAGCTGTCTCGTTATTCTTGTGTCTTTACCTGGCTTGAGCATTAGAATAATGCTGGCTTCATAGAATGAGTTTGGCAATGCCCTTTCTGTTTCTGTTTTTGAAATGTTTTAAGAAGGAAGAATTGGCTGTAGATTTCCTTTGAAAGTCTGATATAATTCTGTTATGAATCCATCTGGACCTGAACATTTTTAGTTAGAACTTTGTTACCATTTCAACTTCTTTGTGGGTCTATTTCTGCCATTGGCTTTTCTTAGTTTAATTTAGGTGATTTGATGGAATCTAGAAAATTCTCCATTTCTTTAGGTTTTCCAGCATAATAGAGTACAGCTTTTTAAAGTGTTCCCTTAAAATATTCTGATCTATCTCTCTCTCTCTCTCTCTCTCTCTCTCTCTCTCTCTCTCTCTCTCTCTCTCTCTCCATCTTGCTAATTTCTCAAAGAGCCAGCTCTTAGACTCATTGATCTTTGTATTAACTAACCACTGCTCTAGACTTAATTTAGATCCTACTATTGAGGCAAACTCTTCTAGGTCCATGCAGATGAGCAATGACTTAGGAGTTGGTCCACCTGAGCTGATGGGAGTAGATTATGTCTGAAGCTGTGCATGAGTCCCAAGAATCTTGCCATTTTATCCCATGAGTGCTTCATCTACTTGAGGCAATATATGCTGCTCACTTCTTAGCTAAAGGCTCAAAAGAGATTCTGTGTGGGACTGCTGTTGTCCCCTCTTCACTCAGTCTGCGAGGGCTGTCATCTGTATGTGGCCTTGATATAAATACAGATATTGGATGTGACCTAAGACACTTCAAGAGCTTCCTTGTTCAATTCAAATCTCTCCAGGGTGCAGTGTCCTACTGACTGCTGCCCCCATGTACACTTTCTAGGTTTTAGTTATTTCAGTAGAAGAAAAGTCCTGTCCCTGTCTATCTTGGTCAAAAGAAATTAATAAATCATTTATACAATAGATTTTTTTTTTGTCTTTCAAAGTTCATCTTTTGAGTGCAGAACTAAATATCAGTTCTGTTTTCCCAGGCCTTTTTTCTTTTACATTCCCAGTATTTCTTAAACTTCCCATCATAATACTTACCTGAGTGTATTTTAATTTTGTGGTTTTTATGTACATCTCCTCCATTAGGAGAAAATTTTCATAATTTTCCTTACCTCATCAATACCTAAATTCATACTCACACCTGATAGTTATTCAGCTAATATTTGTACAGGGTCAGTGAGCCTGTCCCCGTTCTTCTTGGAGAGACATTCATGGACAGCTCTCAGTTTGTCATTGATTTGGAGACCTGCCTTCTCATTGGCATTCTAGAGAGGTGTTGGGCTCTGCCACCCTACTCCTGCTCCCACTCCTTGGTTGCTCACAGTTGCTAGGAGAAGTGATAACTCATAGTAACAGTAAGGTAGATAGTTGGTGGTGGATGTGAAACAGAACCAAATGCTGTCTATTGAGATTTCCCACTAGGCCATCTGTGTAGAATTCTGAAAATATTGTAGCCTAGGAGTCCAAAGTTCCAGATGTGCAATGGGCTTTGTTGAGTCTTGGCAGTATAAAGAGAGCTATTGACTACCTTCTGAAGTCATGTTCTCATTTATAACATGGAAATGCTAATTATACAGTTGCCAGTCCTTACCTGCATATCCAATATCCAAAAAGCTAGAAAAACCAAATGATTTTGTATAACTTGTTTCACATTAAAACCAGATCTGGAATTAAACCTACGTGGAGCACTTTGGAAATTCTTACTGCACCTATTTTGATTGTTCAGAATCCCCTGGATTTATCATATAATATTCAGTAAAGGCACAATTTATCTTTGTTAAAACTGAGATTATAAATCAGCAAATCTGGCCCCAGTGCACATATATTAACACAGCATGCATTTGGAGCTCTTATTTTTCAAAGAGGTCACAGCACAGGTTGATGGGAGGTGTGGTGGAATGGAGAGTGACAGCTGTCACCACAGTGTTTAGAGACAGTTAAGTCCTGGGGAATTAGTTATCGATGATTTCAACCATGATCCTTTGGCCCCCATGTAAAGACAGGTTCTCAGCCCTTCTGAGGACCAGAAGTCTCCTATAGGACACTTTCTCAACAGAGGCCACACACACCCTTTTTTCCTCTTCTTTTTTTTTTTCCCACAGGATTTTGTGCTTCCTTCCCTTCCTCCTCAAGTCCCATTATTTTAATCTCATAAAAACAAGAACTCAAGTGACAGCAGATGCTGGCGAGGATGTGGAGAAAGAGGAACACTCATCCATTGTTGGTGGGATTGCAAGCTGGTACAACCACTCTGGAAATCAATCTGGAAGTTCCTCAGAAAACTGGAAATAGTTCTACCTAAAGACTCAGCTACATATATCATTCCTGGGCATATACCCAGAAGATGCTCCAACATGTCATAAGGACACATGCTCCACTGTGTTCATAGCAGCCTTATTTATACCCAGAAGCTGGAAAGAACCGAGATGTCCCTCAACAGAAGAATGGATACAGAAAATGTGGTGCACTCACTGATAAGTGGATATTAGCCCCAATCCTAGGATACCCAAGATATAAGATACAATTTGCTAAACACATGAAACTCAAGAAGAATGAAGACTGAAGTGTGGACACTATGCACCTCCTTAGAATTGGGAACAAAACACCCATGGAAGGAGTTACAAAGACAAAGTTTGGAGCTGAGATGAAAGGATGGACCATGTAGAGACTGCCATATCCAGGGATCCACCCCATAATCAGCATCCAAACGCTGACACCATTGCATATACTAGCAAGATTTTATCGAAAGGACCCAGATGTAGCTGTCTCTTGCGAGACTATGCCGGGGCCTAGCAAACACAGAAGTGGATGCTCACAGTCAGCTAATGGATGGATCACAGGGCTCCCAATGGAGGAGCTAGAGAAAGTACCCAAGGAGCTAAAGGGAACTGCAACCCTATAGGTGGAACAACATTATGAACTAACCAGTACCCAGGAGCTCTTGACTCTAGCTGCATATGTATCAAAAGATGGCCTAGTTGGCCATCACTGGAAAGAGAGGCCCATTGGACACGCAAACTTTATATGCCCCAGTACAGGGGAATGCCAGGGCCAAAAAGGGGGAGTGGGTGGGTAGGGGAGTGGGGGTGGGTGGGTATGGGGGACTTTTGGTATAGCATTGGAAATGTAAATGAGCTAAATACCTAATAAAAAATGGAAAAAAAAAAGAAAATGTGGTGCATTTACACAATGGAGTACTACTCAGCTATTCCATAGTTTTTAAACAGAAGAATCTATAAATGTGTAGACAAATATAATTAAAATGACTGCAAATCCTTCATAAGTGACTATAACAATTAAACAGCCTCTAAGGACATTAGCAGCTCTGTTTTTTAATGATTCTATTTTTCCTAGTAACTAAAATGTATTTAATATGTAAAATTCATATTTTTGCACATTATCTCTACAAATTCTCATGTATCTTCTGAGAGTTGAAAAAGACAAATTAACATCATTGTACCAATTTGAAATTATGATTTTAAAACAGCCAAGTTGCTTTTGTCTGGGGTCACCTAACTTGGTTTCTGAATGTCTGATCCAGTTTACTCCACTGTACCCAACCGTCCTTGATGGAAATTATGTCTTGATATCCATTCTTCATCCAAGCTTTCATGGACACTCTAACCTACACATTGAATTTGATGTCTTAAGGCAGCGGTGGCACAAGTCTTTAATATGAGCACTCCAGGGGCAGAAGCAGGTACCTCTGTAGTTCAAGCCTAGCCTAGTCTACCGAGTGAGTTCTAGGATATCCATGGCTATACAGAATTTGATGTTTTATATATAAATTCACATTCAACATTTCTGACACTCTAAGATATAATCTTCTTTTCCTCTCTCACATATTCTATTTGACTTGTTCTTAGATTATTTATATTAGCTCAGATAACAATATGAATCAACAGTTGTACTGTACAAAAATCAAAACAAGACTACCAGGCTATTCTCAATGCCCACAAGCTTAAAGGCACAATATAACAAGCAATCTTAGCAGAGCTCGAATGCTTATTTAGAGAGGGTGCAATAAGCAATGGTTTTAAATGGAATAGTATTTTTAAAGCTTAGAATTGGTTAGGAAATATTTTAAAATCACATCTATCAACACCACTAGAAAACTAAATAAACAAATAAAAATATTCAACTATCAGGTCAAATTTTCATTCATATGACATTTAATTCATTTCAGCTGTGATATTTTTATAAGTTTCCCCTCTTGAGGGAGGCTTAACCCTCCTGTTCCCGCAGAGACGTGGTAATTTCCCTCAAGCTAGATCTGTGAAGAATTACCATGAAGAATTCCCAACTGTCACACCATTCATTATGGAACTCAAATTCAATATCCTCTCTGAGTTCTTATGACTAAATCCCACCTGATCCCCTTGAATCACGAGTTGGACTTTCTCAGCAGCAATATGGGTTAGGTGTGAGTGAGTTTGGCACCCTAAGAACACATGCAGAGTGGGTCAGTTAATATTTGAGAGAAGTAAGAGGTTCCACTGATGAGGTTTTTAATGACAACAATAGCAAAGGTCTCCAAATTTTCCTGGGTGTGGGGGGGAGTTAACTTATTTTTATGCTTTGGAGCTAATGCCGATGTTATTTTTGAGCAAGTCCAATGGTAAGAATATACACCTTTGATTTTCTGAGCCAAGTTAAGATCTATCATCTTCATGTTTTTAAGGGAAAAACCATGAGCAAGCATAGGTAATATTGAAATCTGCAAAGGGTTTTAATGTATCCCATCTTGCTCAAGAGTATCTGGTTTTTTGGGGATCTCTTTTACTTCAAATCTCTTAGGGTATCTGTTTTCAGCTTAACACCACTGAACAGATAACAACAGTTTGGGGCTTCAAGAAAAAAAAAAAAAAGAAAGAAAGAAGAGATGAATGTGCTCTGTCCCTTTGTATTCCTATTCTTTTCCTTAATCAAGACCATTATAAATATCTTCCCAACTCACCTACATTTTGCCTTTTGTGTCTTTCCTCTTACCCAGACTGACTTTCAAAAAAGCATCTTGGAATTCTGGCTATCCACAACAGGATAAACGCACATGTTTGTTGTTGTGCCTCTGGGCCATTCCAAAAGGAAAACAAATATGTAAAAGACCCAAACCTTCAAGAACAAAAAGAGAGAGAGAGAAGATAGCAGTGGGTAGGAGATGGCAACAAGACTCTGCACTTGGGACAGCAGATGCCATTGATTTAGCAGAGCTGAGAAGAGAGGCCTAGGAGCTAGCCTGAGAGGAAGCTCTTCAGCTTTTCAGATGCTCAGAAAGGATAATGCGTACCATTCAAAGTACCCATGGCAGGGCTGCAGACTGGAGGAGAGTGCATGTGAGGGTCTGTTGGAGGTGCAAATCTCCTCCTCAGGAAATTCAGAAGAGAGATATACAGCTGAAAATGGAGAGCCAGATGGCATTGGTGAAAGGCAATACAGAAAAAGAGGCAATGAAATAGAGCATACCACGTGAAAGATAAAACTTTTCAACCCCCCACCCCTCCTCTTCTGCTAGATTGCTCCCAGGGCATAATCCATCCAGGAAAATGAGTCCACTATGGGACCTTTGATAAGGCATGGTTGTTACTGGCATCTAGTGGACAGATACAAAATAATGGTCAGAAAAAAAAATGCTACAAATGCCTGGGCCAGTCCCACACAACAGAGAACTACCCTTCATGTAACGTTGTTAGTGCCCAGGTTCAGAGTTCCTGTGCTAACCTGATGTACTGCTGCTTACCTCTAAGCCCACTGACTTGAGAGGAGGATTATAAGTTTGAAGCTTCTCTGGACTAATAGTGAAGCTAATGTCTTTAAAAGGGACTGGGGTTGGGGAAGGAAATCATAAGTTAAAATAAGGATGCTTCAAGTGTGAGTCTCACTCCAACAGTCTTGGCATCACTTGGGAACTTGTAGGAATGAACACTCTCCCTCCACAGATGGACCAAATAGCAGATTCGGGAGGAGGCTCAGCACTTTGGGATTTAGTAGGTTTTCCAAGTAATTGTGATGCAGCTATAGTTTTGGGAAGAGAGTTAAACCAACTCTCTAAAGAGACTGCCACCCAAGAAGAAAACCTTATCACGGCTGAGAGTGGGGACCCTTAGTGCCATTTGAAGTTGATCTTGTCTTGTATGTTAAGCCCCCCCTTAAGTTTACCGTCTTACTCTTGAGAATGGAACAATCTGCCTCAGCAAAGTGTATCTCACATGAAAGTTTTCCCCATACTTGTCTACCCTCAGGTGGTAAAACTTGACCAAAACCAACTTCAACGCACATTAAATTGTACCCAGCCTTGGCATGTAAAGACATTGTGGCCTGACCTCATAACACAAATGAGTCTCAACCAATCATAGCATTCATGCTCCAGACAGCGAGCGCTATAGACTGATCAGACGACATTCACCTTAAAGTCAACCCTGAGCATGGCCAAGGCTGTTCCTGTATGTAACTCCCTTCTCTACCTACGTATAATCGGTGGGCGTTTTGAACTATCTTTTTTCTGGACTGCTACCTTCTACCAAAAAGTTATCCTTGCCAAAGTAAATTTTACTTTCATGGTTTTCCTATCCTTTTATTTTCTTATAATTTAAGTGTTTGGCAAAATAAGATGGATTTGAAAAAGAGGGCACAGAAAGAGCAGAAAATTTAAAATCTAGCCCAAATTGCAGAAGAATAACTTGATACTGAGTTCTATGTAAAAGGTATAAAATCCCCTCACAGGCATTCTGACACTGCCCAGAGGTCCAGGACCCAGAGGCTAAGATAGAAACAATCTCCACTCGGGAGAGAGAGTGTGAGAGTGAGAGCAAGAGCGAGAGAGAGAATTCAACGATCATAGATTGGTGCCTAGCCCAATTGCTATCAGCAAGTGATGGAAACAGATATAGAGACCCACAGCCAAACATTGGCAGAGATCAGGAAAATCTTTCAGAAGAGGAGGAGGAAGGATTGTAGAAAGGGTCAAGGACTCTACAAGGAAACAGCCCATAGAAGCAACTAACCTGGCCTCATAGAGGCTCACAGAGCCTACATGGGTCTGACATAGGTCCTCTACACATATGCTATGGTTGGATAGCCTGACATTGTGAAATTCCTAACAATGGGAAACAGGTGCTGTCTATGACTCTTTTACCTGGTTTTGGGACTCTTTCTTCATACTAGTTTGCCTCTTCCAGCCTTGATATGAGGTGCCTAATCTTATTGCAACTTGACTGTGAGAGACCAAACTGTGGGGAAAAAAGGTCCCGCCAGTAACTCTCACCCTAAAAATCCGGCTGACCCTTTGAAGGGAGTTATGTCACCCCCTCCTTCATTGCCTCCACCTGGCGCCTGAGACTGCCAGCTTCACTCCCTCCTTCACTTGGCGCCTAGAACTGCTTAGATTAAGGCAGCTTCACCTCCTCCTCCATGTCTCCGTTTGGTGCCTGGGACTGTTAGGGGGCCGACATTCCAAGATAAGCTACTAGAAGCCTGTAATCAGCATTCGCCCCAGATGTCCATCCCTTTCTCTGTATTTTATTATGCCCCCCGGACCCCTCCCTATTTTCTCTCACTGTGTGCTTATAATCAGGCTCCTAGCCTTCAGTAAACAGACCTTGACAACTCTTTGCTTGGTCTCGCTCCCCTTTCTCTGCCTACTTCTCTTGCAGGCCCTGGTCCTCCTCGACCCACGTGGAATAACTAGGTCCTGCTGGACAGGACACTTGATATGTTATGTTGGGTTGATATCTCTGGGAGAGCTGCCCAGAAACTGACGGAATGGAACCGGGGGAGAGGGGAGGTGGGGAAGGGATGGACTGGGGAGATAGGGGAGGGGAACTACAGTTGAGGTATAATGTGTGAGAGAATAAACAAATATATTTTTTAATCCCCTTACATTCTCCTTCTCCAAGCAGAATCGTTTCTGGACACAGGGGTAATTAGACCACGGCAAGATTGGGAGAAGCTATAAACATTAGGAACTCTTTTCACTCCTTTGCTCAAAGTTGCTGCACAGTTTCTTTAATGAACGTTGTTCTCTGCCTCTGATAAATGTTTGACAGGTCCACACCTTCATATTAAGACAAGCTGAAGTTTCAGCTTGCACACTAAATGTGCCAATGTAACCATCAAAAATGCTGTATTTATTTATAGAGAGACATATCTTCCCCTTCTGTACAACCCACATGACGGAAAGATATTTGTTAGCTATGGATTTTTCTCTCTGTCTCTTTCTGCTTCTCCCATCTTTGCTGACTATATGTCATCTGTCAGGTTTGGGGTGCAGGTGAAGGAGCATGCTCTTGGGGTGTGATGGATGATCCCGGTGGGTTCTTTCTCTCAGTGGGGAATTACTTGGGTTTAACACATGTCACTCTGTGGTGGCAAATGGAACCAGTTCTAATTGCCACAATTACTGTGGTTCCTAATTTAGCTTCAATGGTCCATCTAAGAGGAGATGTGGTCCATGCTACATTCCACAAATATAAGACAAACACTCCAGTTTGGTCCCTCTTTCTCTTCTGCCAACATGGCTGTCCTCTGGCCATGGGAAACTCTTATGTATCCTTTTCCAGACAAACTGTGAGTTCACAGGAGTATCTTGGTACAGCCATCTTAGTTTTTCACAGGGCAGTACAACTTCCTCAGCCTTACCGTAGCACCCAGGCACTCTCTCTGAGGGGCCCCTTTCTTACTAGACGGGGCTGGATGCTGGTTTTCACTTCTCTTTCCTTAGAGAAGGGAGATCCCACTCCTCCAACTTCTTGCCCTTTACCCTTATGTTTGAAGTTGGAGTAAGTTCAAAACTGTGAGAACATAGGGCTGAAGAGCTGGGATTAGAGGTTAAGAGGACTTGCTGCTCTTGCAAAGGAAATGAGGTCAGTTCTCAGCACCCACATGAGGCAGTTCACAACTGCCTACCTAAGACTCCAGTTTAAAGGGATTCAGCACCCCCTTTTGGTTTTTCTGGCCAAGGACATGCAAGTTATCCACACACACACACATATAAAATAAAAATAACGTTTTAAAATCGGTATCTACTTCTCAAATATTTCCGCAGCATTTCACCATTTCACATGAGGTTTATTCCATTTTCATTTCTGGATTGCATACCTAGTTTTTTGAGGTATTAGTTAAAATGAGGCAGGACCTATGCTATTCTTACTGCTTTATTCAAATACACAGACGGATGAAAGGAAGAAATCTCAAATAAGGAAATGAATGTTAAGGTAACCAGAAAAAGCATGTGCCGTGGCTTCTCCTACGGCTGCCATATAGCTACTCACCATCTTCCTTGACTAAACATGGGATTACTTTCTTATTAAATTTTAATCTTCTTTAGGGAAGAAAAAAAAAAAGCCTTGACTTAGATCCCTACGAACTGGTCCAGGCAAGCCAATCTGTGATGCTACCCAGGCCTCACTCTCAATAGGAAAGGAAACATTTCTTCTTGTACGTGTTCTGTCTTATTATGTTTTCAAACCAGGATCTGAAGGACAGAAACCTTAAAACCAAACAGCAGTCCTATAAATTTTATTTTCCACACTTCAGATGTTCTTTAACTATGTCCCCATCAACAGGAAAAGTGTGTACAGGGTGTCTAACTCTAGCACCTGTAAAGCTCCTCACTGTTTGCCTTGGGAAAGCCCAGAACACTGCTCTATGGACTCACAGTCCAGACTTGCCACAGCAGCATCTGGGGAAGGACGTCAGATAGGCAATATCTCCCTTGATTCTGGTCTTTTGGATGGCACACATACCCTTTCCATGATCCTAGACCCTTGCTTCTCCTAAAATGTATCTTCCATAAAATTTAAATGGTTGCCAGATATCTTTCCCCAGTTCTGATATGTTACAATTTTGGCCATATTAAAGATGCTCTGCTCTGTGAAGGAAGGAGCCGAGAAGATGAAGAGAATATATCTGGTTCTGCTTCACTTCTTTTATTCATCCCTTACCATCACATTTTGCCTGCAATTACATTTTGCATGACCATCTAGCTAGTGCCTTAGAGGGCACTTAGCATCAATGCAGATATTCTTGCTAATTTCCAAAGAATCTTAGCTTATTTTTTTTGTGTGCATACTTAAGTCTGATAAATCCAATGTATTTCTGTGGCTACTGAGTGTCTCATGTTGGAGCACCAAGCTAGCCAATGAAGTGGAGAAAATTACATCAGCACACTAATAAATGTACATATTCAATGAGCCTTCAGTTTATTATTCTTGCAAATAACTCAGATCCTTAAGCATTTGAGATATACAATCCATAATCGTAGGGCATAGGAACTCATGGGTGCTAAATTATCTACATAGAACACATTTACAATCGTTCTGGGTTCAAAAGTGCCTTACATATTGCCAGAAAAAAAGTACAGCACTAAAATAGAATCTAAAAGCTACAGCATCCAGGAAATTGTCCTTCTTAGCTTGTAAACAGCACCGCATACATGTGTGCAGTGTATTGCAGGTTTGTAATGCTGCGGTATACTGTTCTTTGCCTTTTTTCATTACAAAGACATTACATACATTGATTAACCAAAAAGTATTGTTAGGAGATAGAGAAAATTAACATCAGAATTCAAATCATTTCTTTGGTTAATGATGAAATAAGACATATAAAAGATTCTATGAATAATAATTCTCCCCATAAGGAGGACTGAAATGAATGACCAGGAATGAAATGTTCTTAGAAGCTAATGCACGTTTTATTGAGATTACATTTGTGTTACTGGTGCTGTGGTACCCATTAGATAGTGAGGCAGTTATTTTGGTGGTGACTTACATTCTTTGAGACAATGAAAACTGATGGAATGGAGGGACTTATCGCATCATCCCTAGTATAAGACTACAGAAACAATGAGGACAGTGCTCTTACTTGTCTATGCATCTGAAGCCCATTTTGGGGGTTGCATTTAGGACAAAAGACTATGCTGAACAACAGGCATTATCCTAATTGAATAGCAGAATTACCTGCAATTTTGTAAATTGGACAGAATTTTCTTTCTTTTCTCTGATATTATTATGTGATTGCTTCCTGAACCAGAAGGAGAAAAGGGAGAGGGCTGAAATACCCAATTGAAAGTGTTCAATAGGGATTTTCACCTCCCCTGCCTCAGGCTTGGTAGTGCACTGTCAAGGAGAAACACAGCAGCTGTGAAGATGATTCCAAATCCCTGCTCCTTCCAGTTCACCCCCCAGGCAGGGTGCCAGGAGGCTCCTCCTTCCTGATGACTTTCGAGCATCTTGCTGTTCTTCAACTCCTCTGCTCAGAGACTGAGAGCTGGGACTTAGTTACTTCCCACCATACCTATACCTCTTGCGCTCATTTGGCTAGCCTGTGTATTCCTAATAATTAACTCTGCATTTCTTTTAGACAGAACTGTCTAGTCTGATGTCCTGGGCATACATGTAGCAGAGGGCTGCCTTGTATTCTGAACTTTCTGAGCCTAGTCCTGCAGAGTCTTGATGCACTGGGGTGGGGGGTACCGAGGAGGATATGGAGGCTGCCCTCTCAGAGGTGAGGGGGAGGGAGTATAGGGGAAGGAACTCTGTGAGGGGGAACAGAAGGGGGCAGCATTTGGGATGTAAATAAATAAATAAGTAAATATTAACCCTGAGTCTCCAATGTACCCAAAAGCAACAATAATAAATTCAACACCAATAGCTACCATTTTGAGCTCTCTTTCTTTCTTTTTTTGGTTTTCATGCCAAGCATGGAATTAAGTGCAGCACCATCTGATCTGGCAACAACCTGATAACAATCCTAAGGAGTGACAGTAGGCTCCAATGCCTAAGCCTTAAGTGGTTATCTCTTACATTCTAAATTCTTGTACCTAGAGAAGACATACTTTCTGACTTTTCAGAACATGTTTAATACGAATGTCAAGTACTTTTCATTCATTCTTTTATTTTTGACTTAAATTCTTAGATGCTCTATCTCCTACTCAATGAACTTAGAGAAGGCTATTTTCCCTCTAGGGAAGTGGTTTGAGCACACACACACACCCTTCTAACAAAAGAATTATGTATTTACTTTATGTATATGAGTAAAATGTAGCTGTCTTCAGACACAGCAGAAGAGGGCATCAGATCCCATTACAAATGGTTGTGAGCCACCAGGCTGGGAATTCAACTCAGGACCCCTGGAAAAGCAGTCAGTGCTCTTATCCACTGAGCTATCCCTCTAGCCCCTTGAGATCCTTTTATAGAGTGCGTTATGGTGACGTCTCCCAAATCATAAAATTATTTTTATTGCTACTTTATAACTGTAATCTTGCTACTGTTGTGAATCATAATGTGATTTTGGGGGGTATCTGAGAGCTTTGTTGAAGGGGTCATGACAGGTTGAGAACTGCTGTACTGGGGTGATTATAGCAGAAAGTGCTGTAATAAAGGATTAAGTAAAAGAGTACTCATTTGCTGGTTACTAGCTTTATGAAGTTGCTTAAAGTTTCCAAGTCTCTGATTTTTTTTTTTATCATCATGCTCCACTATGTTCATAACAGCCATATTTATAATTGCCAGAAGCTGGCAACAACTCAGATGTCCTTCAACAGAGGAATGAATATAGAAAATGTGGTACATTTACACAATGGAATAGTACTCAGCTATTAAAAACAATGACTTCATGAAATTCACAGGCAAACGAATGGAACGTGAAAATATCATCCTGAGTGAGGTAACCCAGTCACACAAGAACACACACAATATGCACTCACTGATAACTGGATATTAGTCCAAAAGTTTGGAATACCCAAGATACAAACCACAGACCATATGAAATCCAAGAAGAAGGAAGACCAAAGTATGGATGCTTCAGTGCTTCTTAGAAGGGGAACCAAAATACTCAAAGGAGGAAATATGGAGACAAAGTGTGGAGCAGAGACTGAAAGAAAGGCCATCCAGAGACTGCCCCACCTGGGAATCCATCCTATATATAGTAGTCAAACCTGGACGCTCTTGTGGATGCAGGGAAGTGCTTTCTGACAGGAGCCTGATACAGCTGTCTCCTGAGAGGTTCTGCTAGGGCCTGACAAATACAGAGGTGGATGCTTGCAGCCAACCATTGGACTGGGCGCAGGGTTCCTGATGGAGGAGTTGAAGAAGGGACTGAAGGAGTTGAGGGGGTTTGCAGCCCCGTAGGGGGAACAACAGAGTCAAGTGGCCAGACCCCTGGAGCTCCTAAGGACTGGATCACCAACCAAAGAGTACACATGGAGGGACCCATGTCTCCAGCCACATATGTGGCAGAGGATGGCCTTGTTGGATATTAGTGGGTGGAGTGGCCCTTTAAACTGATGGTGTTTGATACCCCAGTGTAGGTGAATGCCAGGGTGGGAAGGCAGGAATGGGTGGGTGGGTGGGGGAGCACCCTCATAGAGGCAGGGGGAGGGGGAATGGGATAGGGGGTTTCTGAAGGGGAGACCTGGAAAGGGGAAAACATTTGAAATGTAAATGAAGAAAATATCCAATTTACAAGAAAGAAAGAAAGAAAGAGAGAGAGAGAGAGAGAGAGAGAGAGAGAGAGAGAGAGAGAGAGGGAGGGAGGGAGGGAGGGAGGGAGGGAGGGAGGAAGGAAGGAAGGAAGGAAGGAAGGAAGGAAGGAAGGAAGGAAGGAAGGGAGGAAAAGGTGATCCTTTGGAAGATGATTTGGATGGCGGGGGCTTCATGAGTGGCACTGTTGCCCTTGTAAGAGAGATCCCAGAGAACTCAGCCTTCTATCCCCAGGAAACCAATGAGAAAGCATCCAGATGCTGAGCTTTCTGGCATCTTTATCCTGGAGTTCTCAGCAGTTCAAGCATTAAGGACTAATTTCCTGTTGTTTTTAAAGTACCCAGTAATGGTATTTTATGGTAACTGTGTTGGGGTCCAACTGCGTTGGGGTCCAGCTGGGGCTCCACACCCTCTGCTTCCTCCCACTCGTGTATCCAGATGCAGGTGCACACCATGCTAGAAGGCAGGATCCTGTCCTGCTGGGAGTGAGTTGTGGGAAGGGAGAGCTTACTTGGTGTGACAGGTCTCTTAGGAAGGCCTTCTCCAACAACCTTCAGTGAAGCAGCCCTCTGAGACTATCTTAGCTGGCATGCATACCTTTTGTGGGGTTGGCTTGTACACATTTATTCAGGGTGAACTAGGGGTATATATGGACCTTATAGAGTGGGAGGGAGTTTTCAAGGTAAATGAAAATCTCTGGCTACAGTTTAAAATTTGGTGGATGCCTCATTTATATGGACAGGCATTCTAAGAATCCCAGGTACTTGCTCGGTGAATTTGAGATGGACTAGGCTGACTCCATGACAGGCTTCAAATAGGCAGTTTAGGAGACCAGGCCTAAATCTCCTGAACTGGGCAAGTCCATGCAAATCCAGGCCTCAGAAGCTGCACCAACACCTGGCCTGAGGCAAGGACAGTGGGACAGCAGCAGTTCCCAGACTTCCCCAGCAACAGTTTCCAATACTCCAGGCCTTAGCTATGGTTCTGAAATGTCCCTAGAGATAGAGCCAAAAGATAAAGATAGAAATCACCTACCTCTACAATAGTTCCACGTATGTGCTTTAAATTGGGCCTGCGAGCTCACATTGAAGTTTATCTATCTATGTAGATGGTAGAGTCCAGCATGCTGGACTTCTGCAGAATAAAACACGCTGCATTTTCATACTATTTGAGTCTCGTATATCATTCTTTGGTGAATGATGGACCCTTACAGGTTCTTATTGGGGGAAGAGTAAGTGACAGGGAGAGGGTAGTTAAACTTTTAGGTCTGCCAAAGACTACTAGACCCTCCCCAGCTAGAAGCTATGGGTGTAGGGTGACCCAGACAAGATCAGAAAAGGGGAGGACTGATGGTAAAGGGAGTCTCCTATTTCGCACTGAGCTTAGAGGAGCTATCTGGACATGGTAGACTTTGACATTAATTAGCTGCGTTTCCTCACAGTATTTTGTTATAACAGTGTGTTTTATTCCTGGAGCTTCTCCATATGAGTCAGATACATTTTATTAATTCAGCTTGGGTCAAGTTTTATGTTAATTGGTGATGAAAACATTTGGTGACACAGTGTTGATAAACAATCATCAGAACAGTTTGTACAAAATTTAAGATTCTTCGTGCATAAAAATAATAACAGTAGGACAATCTATAATAAGGGTATTTGGTTTCAACCTAGGACAAGGGACTGAAGTACATATTTTACATAATAAGCAGACCGAGCCTCCGGGTTCTCCCAGGATTCTTCAGTCTCTACCTGGTATACCCTATCCCTAACCCAGACCTTTTCAACTAAGGGTCTGGGCTGCCCTTCCCCCAGAAGTTCTTCCCTGTATGATCCAAACATTTTGATCTGCCTCTCTCCCTCCCCTTCTACTTCCTCTTCCTCTCTTCCTCTCCTTTCCCCTCCCTTCCCCTCCCTTTTTTCCTTCCACTTCTTCTTCTCTCTGAAAGTATATAGCCTTTTTCTTTTCCTCCCCACCCTATGTGAACTTTCCTGGTCTCCTTCCTTGAGGCCAGTGAACATGCCCTTTCAAGAGTCGCTTTCCAATAAACTTGCCTTTAATATATTCTAATCTGGTTTGATTGGCACCTTTCACTAGGAGATAAATAACCTATCATAGGGATTAATTACCTATATACCCTCCTGACAGGCAATGGTTGGATTGTGGTTGTTGGCTATTGGAAGGGAAATGTACTGTAGTTGGAAACATTCAGGCTACGCTATACAACCTTTTACATAACCAAAAATTGGGGTGTAGTATGATTTTGAGCATTCACATCACAAAAACAAAAAAAAAATCAAATAAGTCTTTGCAAATACCAAAAACTATCTTTAAAACTAGAAATAGTAACAAGTTTGTGCTGGTAATGAGTAATAGCTTTTTGTTGTCGTTGAATACCAAACAATATTAAAGAAAGACTTACAAGGTATTCCCTTGGTGCTTAAATATTAATTCTCCTTTTTGAAGAGTCTAAATGGCTTTGTAAAGAAAAACAATACTAACTAGAAACACAGTAGATTTGTTTTCGAAAAATACATATAAGGTGACTATTAAAGGATAACTTTAGAGCAGTCTAACGACTCTCTTTTAAAAGGTTTCTTCAAGACTCAGAAGAGATTTCTCACAGTTGCAAAGAAGGATCAAAGCCCTTCACAGTCCAATATGCAAATGTATTCCACCCTTCGGGTAATCTAAATTGAAATTAAAGAAGAGAAAGAATTGTTCAAAGCAAACAACTACTTTAAAAGTATGAAACTCTGATTTTAAAAACACATTGCTTTCGTTTCCTTTGTCCAAACTATGGGCTTTCTAAACATACTTTAAATATTTTCCAAGTCTTCCAAGGTTTTTTAATGGGAGAAGGGTTGAAACCTAGACCACTCTTACTCCAGAGAAAATTAATAAGTGAGAAAATTAAAATTAATAATATATTCTGCAGGCACTTCTGAGATGGATAATTAAGAGTTCTGCTTAAAAACTAAAGCATACAAACAGCCAATGAGATTCAGTTCCAGGACAGCCAGGGCTATACAGAGAAACCCTGTCTTGAAAAACCAAAAAAAAAAAAAAAAAAGAAAGAAAAAAAGAAAAGAATTCAGTTTCCAAACGTGAAATGGGTCGCTTCTGCCAAGTGTGAATCCACTCACAGGCAGAGGCTCCCCAGCCAGCAGTCATCTCACCTGGATCAGGGTGTAACACTGCTTCCTATCATTCATCATCTTGTAAACTCGTCTTCAAACTTTGTTCTGAAACAGGTAAGCATTAGATTAGCTTTAATAATATAAGTCACTTAACCTTTACAATTTTTAACTCCCTTTTTTTTCTTATTTTCATTTTATAAACCAAATTGATTCTTATCTAAAGAGACCTATTATGGAGACATTAAGAGCTCACAGATTCTCCCACATGCAGTTGTGCTAATGGAATTGGAAACTTATCAAATATGCAATTATGTGCCCAAAGGAAAACTCATACTTGATCAAATAAATCTGCAAAAAAAAGAAAAGAAAAGAAAAGAAAAGAAATCAGTGGGAGCTTTAAATGATAAAATTGCTGGAGTATTAATAAAATCACTGATCAAAAAATTGCTTTTAGATAATGCTGACATGCAGCAAAATAAACTAACCCATTCTGAGATCATGGCAAACACTTCACAAATAATTCTGCATGGTATTACAAATCCACCACAAAGATACTGCTGGAAGTCAGCATGGTTTGTAACTGAGAGATGGCTAACTTTTAAGTTCTTTGTCAAGCTATAACATAAACCATGAGTCTGAGTGGTAAGGGTCAATAGCCATCTTAAAAAGGCCAATTGTCTATAGATTTTATGACTGACTTTAATCCTCAGGACTAACATGGTAGAAGAGAGAACTAATGCCTCCTGAACGTTGACCTCTGCCCTCCACACAAGAGCTGTGGTATGTGCACACCCCACAATAAATCAAAGTAACAGCAATAGTCCTTAAGTGTGTCTAATACTAGTATTGTTTACTGCACGTTTATTCTGTACCAACACATTCTGAACACAATACGCATATCATCTAACAGATGAGAAAGCAGAGTCATAGAGAGGGGTTAGTACTTACTCAAAGGCTCTTTCTACCCCAAGGGCAGAGGTACGGATAAATCCAGGCTCCCTAACTCAAAAGCCTAAATATTAATCTTCACGCTGTACTGCAGGGGTTAAGTTTACAGACCTGACTAGGCAATTGCATCTGCTGTGAGCTCATTATTTGGTCGAATACTACTCTGTGTGTTGTTGTGAGAGTGTTTTTTAAAAGATGTAATTATCATTTAAGCCATTAAATTCTAAGTAATTTCACCCTTTATTCCCATACTGTATGTAGATCTCCCTAGCCAGTGGAAGGCCTTGTAAGCAAAAATGAAGGTCTCCTCAGGAAGTGACTCTGCCTCAAGTCTGCAACAGAGAAGCTTTGTCCAAATTTTCAGACTGCAGTTGTTTCCATTTCTGCTTAGAACCATAGCTAATACATGTACGTTTGTATATCCTAGGGATTATATTACATAACATTATTTCCTCTAATCCTCTTTCCAATACTGTGCCCTGGGTAAAATAAGCATTGCAAATATTTTTGAGATAAGGAAATTAAGCCAGCATAGATGGATTGAGCCCATATCATAGTAAGTAATAAATCCTGAATCAAAACATAAATAAAAGGTACCAGATCTTCTGGAGCAAGTGTCATGCTTGGCAGCTACAAAAGCATTCAATTTCTTCTGGTATTTAGGTGGCCTTATGACCCCATTTGTGAATATACTTATATATTTGTTAAATCTTTTCTGAGGGGGGCAAAGGTTTTTTATTAGATATTTTCTTTATTTACATTTCAAATGTTAGCCCCTTTCCTGGTTTCCCCCTCCAAAAACCCCCAATCTCCTCCTCCCTCCCCCTGCTCACCAACCCACCGACTCCCCCTTCCTGGCCCTGGCAGTTCCATATACAAGGGCATAGAACCTTTAAAGGACCCAGGGCCTCTCCTCCCATTGATGACCAACAAGGCCATCCTCTGATACATATGAGGCTGGAGACATGGGTCCCTCCATGTGTAATCTTTGGTAGGTGGTTTAGTCCCTGGGAGCTCTGAGGGTACTAGTTGGTTCATATTGTTGTTCCTCCGATGGGGCTGCAAACCCCTTCAGCTCCTTGGGTCCATTCTCTAATTTCTCCATTGGGGACCCTGTGCTCAGTCCAGTGGTTGGCTGAGAGCATCCACCTCTGTATTTTTCAGGCACTGGCAGGACCCCCCCCCCCCAGGACACAGCTATATCAAGCTCTTGTCAGCAAGCATTTGTTGGCATTCACAATAGTGTCTGGGTTTGGTGACTGTATATGGGATGGATCCCCAGGTGAGACCGTCTCTGGATGGCTTTTCCTTCAGTCTTTGCTCCATACTTTGTCTCTGTAACTCCATAACTCCTCTCATGGGTATTTTGTTCCCCATTCTAAGAATTAGATGTATCCACATTTTGGTCTTCCGTCTTCTTGAGTTTCATGTGGTCTGTGAATTGTGTCTCCGGTATTCAGAGCTTCTGAGCTAATAACTATTATCAGTGAGCATACCATATGTGGGTCTATGTGTGTGTGATTGGGTTACCTCACTCAGGATATTTTCTAGTTTTATTCATTTGCCTAATAATTTCATAAATTCATTGTTTTTAATAGCTGAGTAGTACTCCATTGTGTAAATGTACCACATTCATTTTCTGTATCTATTCCTCTGTTGAGGGGCATCTGGGTTCTTTCCAGCTTCTGGCTATTATAAAGAGGACTGATTTGAACATAGAGGAGGGTGTGTCCTTATTACATGTTGGAGCATCTTCTGGGTATATGCCAAGGAGTGGTATTGTTGGGTCCTCAGGTAGTCCTATTTCCAATTTTCTGAGGAACCACCTGGCTGATTTCCAGAGTGGTTGTACCATCTTGCAATCCCACCAGCAATGGAGGAGTGTTTCTCTTTCTCCACATCATTGCCAGCATCTGCTGTCACCTGAGTTTTTGATCTTAGCCATTCTGTCCAGTGTGAGGTGGAATCTGAGGGTTGTTTTGATTTGCATCTATAGGGTTTTTTGAAAGATTACTTTCTTGCTTTTTCTAGGATATAGTTTCCCTCCTGTGTTGGCCTTTTCAATCTATTATCCTTTGTAAGGCTGGATTTGTGGAAAGATATTTTGTAAATTTGGTTTTGTCACAGAATATCTTGGTTTCTCTGTATATGGTAATTGAGAGTTTTGCTGAGTTGGCATTTGTGTTCTCTTAGGATCTGTATGAGATCTGCCCAGGATCTTCTAGCTTTCATAGAGTCTGGTGAGAATTCTGGTATAATTCTGATAGGTCTGTCTTTATATTGGGACTCTTCACTCTCTTTTATACCTATTATCCTTAGGTTTAGTCTTCTCATTGTGTCCTGGATTTCCTGGAGTTAGGAGCATTTTGCACTTTGCATTTTGCATTTTCTTTGACTGTTGTATCCATGTTTTCTATAGTATCTTCTGCACCTGAGATTCTCTCTTCTATCTCTTGTATCCTGTTGGTGATGCTTGTATCTATGACTCCTGATCTCTTTCCTAGGTTTTCTATCTCCAGTGCTGTCTCCCTTTGTGATTTCTTTATTGATTCTACTTCCATTTTTAGATCCTGCGTAGTTTTTTTCAATTCCTTCACCTGCTTCATTGTGTTTTCCTGTAATTCTTTAAGGGATTTTTGTGTTTCCTCTTTAAGGACTTCTACCTGTTTACTTGTGTTCTCTTGTATTTGTTTAAGGGAGTTATTTATGTCCTTCTTAAATTCCTCTATCATCATCATGAGATATGATTTTAGATCAGAGTCTTGCTTTTCTGGTGTGTTTGGGTAACCAGGGTTTGCTATGATGGGAGAACTGGTTTCTAATGATGCCAAGTAGTCTTGGTTTCTGTTGCTTGTGTTCTTGTGCTTGCCTTTTGCCATCTGGTTATCTCTGGTGTTAACTGGTCTTGCTGTCTCTGATTGTGGCTTGTCCCTCCTGCAAGCCTGTGTGTCAGTACTCCTGGGGGACCAGTCCTTTCCAGGAGGAATTTGGGTATGGAGAGCTGTGGCATAGGTTTAGCCCTGGGGTGCAGACAGAGATCAGAAAGATCCTGTCCCCAGCTGATCCTTGGCTTCTGTTTCCTGATGGCTCTGTGAGGTCTCTCTTGGGCCAGGAATTTGAAGAGCAGTGGTGGTTTTACCTGGGTTCACAGGTGTGTAGGCACTCCTGGGAGACCATCTCTCTCCTGGTGGTATCTGTGTATGTAGCTCTGTTCCACAGGATCAGCTCTGGACATAGACAGAGACCAGAAGACTCTGTCCCAGGCCACCCCTCAGTTCCTGTGACCTGAGGGTTCTGGGTGGATTTCTCTGAATAGGAAGGCTCCCATTATAGACCACCCCTGTGTCCTTGGAGTTCTGGGCGGGTTCCTCTAAGCAGCAGTGGTGGTCCTACCTGCACTCACAGGCCTGTCCATATTCCTGGGAGTCTCGCTTCCTCCCAGCGCTATTTGGATATGGAGCCCTGTGGCAGAGGATCTGCTCTTGTTAAATCTTATTATTCCTTAAATGAACATATACTAGTTGTTAGATAATTAAGAGGAAAAGAACAACAATGAATTAAAGCTGTGGATAAATACCACCTCCTAGGCACTTTCTGGGGCTAATGTAACATGGAAAAAGACAGATATTCAGGAAAGAGAATCAAGAAAGCAAAATTTTCATCTCTTCACTTAGATGCATACACTGACAGAATGCACACTCTATAAGCTAGCCCTTCAAATGGTGGCACAACAATTTATGATTCTTGGGTCATGCAGCAATGGGTATACACTTAATGTCTAGTTTATCTAGCATTGAAATCGATCTCGGCAATAGCATTCTTTGCATTAAGTTGATTCACCAACTTACCCGTATACCATATAGTTTTACCTTTTATTATATATGAAATGTTAAACTGAAGGTGAAACATTAGCAAGAGTCCCCTCAAAGCACATCACAGTTAACACTACTGAAAAGAGATTTAGGTGGGGGGACACAGTCATTAACTTGAGATGGTGAGAAATCGCTGTGCAGTGAGAATTTATTAATGAGGGTTAAGTCATTCATAATATTGTAGTCACAGGCTCTGCTCAGCAATCTGATGCTCTGGAGAACTTGTTCTATGGCCCATTTCCAATTCTATCAATATATCAACTGTCATTCAACCTTCAGTCCTTTTCTCTTATTAAGCAAAACCAGCAACATGGAACTCCCTAACTGTTGTAGAAATGTTTTAAACCCAGCCCCAGGTTTCTACCCTGATTTTACCATTGAGTTCCTGGATGTGCCTTAAACAGCACACTAGCTGGGCAGGTATCTCTCTATATAGCTATTATGATCTTCTTTCCTACTGATGACCCTGACTACTACTTACTATGTTTTATCTGTGCTGCTCTTAACTCCAACTGGCCAGCGCACATGTCTTCTTGATTCCTAACCCATGGTAGTTTCCTATCTCCCACCTGCATGGTCTTTTCCTGTCTTCCTTTTGGTTGTCACCCTCCAACCCCAAGTCCAGGAAACCTAAACTCTACCTATGTCTTTTATGCCCAGCTATTGACTGTTGGCATCTTTATTTACCAATCAGAAGTAACTTGGGGCAGGATCACAGGTTCATTATGATAGACAGTAAAAGACAAAACCTCAACACCTCGCTAGCCACATCAACACACAGCCTTACTTCTCCACTTACACCTCAGAAACAGTTCCTGCTTCTACCCAAGGTCAGATTTATTTATATCTACTTTATTGATCTACTTGGCTAAGGCTATGGCATCTATTTAATATCACTGTTGCAGTGAATGTCTATTTAGCATTACCATCTAAATTAGTGAAACCAATGAGGACATGTTATGTTGGTAGGCCTCATCCAATATGCTAAAGGCCTTAAAAGAGAGGTTAGTTACCTCAAGAACAAGAATACACTTAGGGAGTGTCTTTGGAGTAAGATTTCAACATTGGATCCTGCCCAAATTCAGCCTTCCAATATCCTGCCCTTCAAATTTCAGACATACCAGCCTCCATGCCCATACAAATAAACTCCCATATAGATATGTAAACAGATCCATAGTAAGGTAAATGGATAGATAATCTATTGATGGATGGATCAATAAATGGATAGATCTATAAACAGATCTATAGATCATATAGATAGGTCAATCAATGACATATCTATGGATGATATTTGTATATAATAAGAGGGAGATGATATACAGGTTAGATATAAATGCATAGGTAGAAAGATGATGATACATAGATGGATAGATAGGTAGGTCATCTATGATAAACATCTATGATAAACATCTATGGTAAACCCAGAGATGATAGATGAACAGAGCCTGCTCATTCTCTTTCTCTGGAGAACTCTAGTGTGCATTCTTTTTCTTTGGACCCTCCTAGCTGGGCATCTCAACACTAGTCCCAACAGTAATCCACTCAAAAATAGTACTAGGAGCCAGACACCATGGCACAAATCTGTAATACCAGCTACTTGGGGTTGAATTAAAAGCCAACGTGAGTTTCATATTGAGAACATGCCTCAGTTTTTATTTTAAGTAGGTCAGCATTTATATAACACACTAGCAGCCCACACGCAGAAGCTATTGGCACCCAGAGCTGAAGACACTATGATTTCAGTACCATGTTGTCATTGTCTGTTATGTCTCCTAGAACTCCTACTTGCCCCTTTGCTATCTCCCTTGTGTATCTTACTTCTTACTAGGTATTAAGCCATCTAAAGCTCCCAAGTTAAAAAAATAAAAATTTCATATTCTCCCTAAATTAGCACCTTAGTTTCTTTTCTGCTTCACCCTTTTTATAGTAATTTGGTTTCTCCCCTTTTGTTTTCTGAATGAAGGAAAAAGGAATAAGAATAGATGAAGCATGTGAAATACAAGACTGCTAGGCATTATGGATACCAGGAAAAGCATCAATGTTTCTCCTTTTAAAACAAAGGAGGCTGAGAATAAAGCTCAGAGGTAGATTGCTTTCTGCCAAGAGCAAGTGCTGGAATTTAATTTCAGAAATTGCAAAAATATACTAAACAAAGATGAAAAACCAAATATCAGTAAATAAGCAGATATAATCAGACCCCATTACAAACTATGGTAAATATCTGGGGGGGGGGAAAAAAAGCAGAGATTGTTCCAGAGAGTTCTAGGAGAAATGCTTAGGAGAAGACACTGGAATGCATAGCATATTTTAAACATTCGTCTAAAGGAAAAAAAAAATAAAGGTAGACATGAATATGAAACAAGGCATCTGGGAATAATTCTAGATATCAGAAAGCAATTGGCTGAGGGTGAAACTTTTAAAGCCTCCTTTTTAGGGGTAAATCCAATTCCGTGTAGAAGATAAGAAAAAAAAATGAAAAGGTTCAAAAACATCTGAGAGAATACAAAAAAAAGATACACTGATATCTATACGGATGCAATTTTCAGTTGCTACATAAAGACTGAACCTGAGGGGAGTGGTCTTTAAGGGGGAAACTGGAATTGGAGAAGATGGTTTAGAAGTTAAAAGCATGTATTGCTCTTACAGAGGACCTGAATCAGATCTCTGCCCCTGTTTTGGCTCACAACCACCAGTATCCGCTATTCCAGAAAATCTGGTGTCCTTGTCTAGCCTTTCTGGCATTCACATATCTGGCATTCATTCAACACATGAATAAAAATTAGTAATTTTTCGAAGGAAAAGAATATTTAAAGCAGAAGCTAGATTGTCATTGTGAGAGTACAGACGACAAGGCTATCAATAAATATTAACTACTTTTTTTGTGCCATCATCCTTTTTTATTGAATTAATTAAACAAAGAATAAATGAACAAAATACAGTTGTATAATTATGTTTTTATTTTGCAAAGGAATCTATGCAATCTCAATGTTAAATTTTAAAAAGAGAGAGAATGAAAATGGGCCATAATTTGCCTGGGAACAATATACAACTCCTTACTTTGCCTTTTACAATTGAGCTAAAATACTATTCTGTTTTGAATAAAGTGGCTCATGATGAACATGAAGAACATAGATTAATGAAAGACAGTTGGACAAGTGTCCAGGAAGACAGACAAGTTAATCAACATTTCAACCAACAGAAGAGAGATATTAAATATTGAATATGTCTAAATTTTTATCGTTTATCCTGCTTAGAGCTGAAATAATTTTATGAAGAGATTGTATATACATATATTTCATAAAAGTTTAATAGATATTGTTCACATATGTCTCAAGTCCATTTTGGTGACTTGACCAAAAATAACTTACATGTAAATATGAACTTATCAAGGAGCAAAACTCTGACCACAAGCAAGCCCACAGAATCAACTAACCTGAGCCCATTGTGGCTCACAGAGACTGAACTGCTGACCAGGGAGCCTACATGGGGTGGACCTAGCCCTCAGAACATGTGTTACATTTGTGTAGTGGAGAGGAATTTTAATCCAGTAACATGGCTAATCTGGCAAGGGATCACATCCAAAAATCTGTGTGACCTGACTGGAATACAAACACACTCTTAGCACACACTTTTAATTCCAAACGACCATAAGGTTAGTTTGTAGAAAGGAGCAGCCATGTCTGAAAGTGCTGTCTAACTGAGGAGCAGATGAAGTGATGAATCAGAGAAAAATTTGAGAATGAGTCAGAGATGGGATATGCCCAACTCTCTTTAGAACAGTCAGGAAAGAGGGGCTACTTAATGCAAATCAAAACAACCCTGAGATTCCACCTCACACCAGTCAGAATGGCTAAGATCAAAAATTCAGGTGACAGCAGATGCTGGCATGGATGTGGAGAAAGAGGAACACTCCTCCATTGTTGGTGGGATTGCAAGCTTGTACAACCACTCTGGAAATCAGTCTGGCGGTTCCTCAGAAAACTGGACATAGTACTACCGGAGGATCCAGCAATACCTCTCCTGGGCATATATCCGGAAGATGCCCCAACTGGTAAGAAGGACACATGCTCCACTATGTTCATAGCAGCCTTATTTATAATAGCCAGAAGCTGGAAAGAACCCAGATGCCCCTCAACAGAGGAATGGATACAGAAAATGTGGTACATCTACACAATGGAGTACTACTCAGCTATTAAAAAGAATGAATTTATGAAATTCCTAGCCAAATGGATGGACCTGGAGGGCATCATCCTGAGTGAGGTAACACATTCACAAAGGAACTCACACAATATGTACTCACTGATAAGTGGATATTAGCCCCAAACCTAGGATACCCAAGATATAAGATACAATTTGCTAAACACATGAAACTCAAGAAGAACGAAGACTGAAGTGTGGACACTATGCCCCTCCTTAGAATTGGGAACAAAACACCCATGGAAGGAGTTACAGAGACAAAGTTTGGAGCTGAGATGAAAGGATGGACCATGTAGAGACTGCCATATCCAGGGATCCACCCCATAATCAGCATCCAAACGCTGACACCATTGCATACACTAGCAAGATTTTATCAAAAGGATCCAGATGTAGCTGTCTCTTGTGAGACTATGCCGGGGCCTAGCAAACACAGAAGTGGATGCTCACAGTCAGCTAATGGATGGATCACAGGGCTCCCAATGGAGGAGCTAGAGAAAGTACCCAAGGAACTAAAGGGATCTGCAACCCTATAGGTGGAACAACATTATGAACTAACCAGTACCCTGGAGCTCTTGACTCTAGCTGCATATGTATCAAAAGATGGCCTAGTCGGCCATCACTGGAAAGAGAGGCCCATTGGACACGCAAACTTTATATTCCCCAGTACAGGGGAACGCCAGGGCCAAAAAGGGGGAGTGGGTGTGTGGGGAGCGGGTGTGGCGGCAGTCCCAAAGGCGCCAGGGACTGCAGCTAAGTCATATGACTTGCACCTGACTTCCTCATATAAGACACAAACATCTTGAGTGCTGCGCAGGTGTACCAGGATACAGGTGAATCCAATTTGGTGGAGATTTGCCCCTGCTGCCCTGATTAGCTGAAGCTGCATGCCTGGTGAGGTGGCGTGGCCTGCTGTGCGTGGATGGGAACTGAAAGTATAAAAGAGTGAGAGGCCCAGGCTAGAGGGAGGATTATTATTCAAGAGAGGATTACTATTAGTGGGGAGATATAAAAACAGGGGAGATATAAAAACAAGGGAGATATAAAAACAAGGGAGATATAAAAACAAGGGAGAGATATAAACAAGGGAGATATAAACAGGGGAGATATAAACAGGGGAGATATAAACAAGGGAGATATATGGAGAAAGAAGAAACAGGACTGAATAAATGTGTGCAGAAGGATCCTGTAGCAGCGTCGTTCTTCCTGGCCTGTTGAGTGCGCGCAACAAGTGGTGCTGAAACCCGGGAAAAGAAACATCTTCAGGCAAGAGCGAAGGGAGGATTCAGAACTGCATAACGGGGAAGAAGGGGTTAATAAAGGTTCCTGTGAAACAGACTGTTGAGAAGGATCCGGCGTGGATTCAGAACTATTCAGCTGGGGAACGGTACTGATGAAGAGAAAGAAGAAAGATGAAGACTGAGTAAACTGCTGTTAGAAGGACTGGTGGTCGTGTCGTTCTTGCTGGTCGAGAGCGGGCGCGACAATTGGTGGCCCGTACGGGGAACCGACTCCCCCACCGAGTTCAGAACTTTCAGCAGTCAGTGGTTGCCGGCAGGGTAAGTTCACGGTGAGTGAAACTTGCGACCCCAGGAGTTTGGGAAGGACCTCGGATAAAATAGAGGTGAGCATAAAGTTGCCAGGAAGTAGGCACAAAGTAACCCAGGAGTTTGGGAAGGACCTCGGATAAAATAGAGGGGAATATAAAGTTGCCAGGAAGCAGGCACAAAGTAACGATAGGTTCCCGGTTTTGGGATAAGTTAAGGTTCCCGGTTTGGGGACAAGTTAAGGAACTATGATAACCTCAGTGTAGTGATCAATAGATCCTCGCTGTGTAGTTATGCTTTTTTCTCCCATTGACCCTTTGTGGGTAGGTCTGATAGTTTTGGTCTTGTTTGTTCTGATATATGGACTCTGTTACTGTTTGAAACTGTGTGTAGAGGCAGTCAAGACAGGTCAGAAAATCCTTACAGAGCAACAAGAAAGTATGTCGGAAGAGAAGGGCTTAAAAAGAAAAAGGAAAAAGAAAGGAGACACAGTAAAATCAGGTGAACAGAAAGGACGAAACAAAAGAGCGAATTAGCTTCTGTGCCTCCTCCCTATGCCTCCTCAGCAGTGAAAACTTGACTCTCGTATTGACCCCCCAGATGGACACACAGGTGATTGAGTTTATGGTCTCATCACCACGAGGTATTGTGTCCATCCCCCCTGGGGATCGAGTAGATCAGTGTTGACGTGGGCGAGAGGGTCTGTTTGTGTGTTTCCACAGGACCAGATGGAACCTCTTTGGGTGCCGGAGAGATTGGTGAGACGCTGCAAGAATGAGGCTCCTGATCCAGTTGCCCCTGTGGATGTGGTGGATGATCCCACAAGCACAAAGGATGGAGCCGAGATGAGAGATCCTTTCGGTATTCCAGAAGCCGATACCAGCTCGACATGACATTCAAATTTTTCCACGCTTTTTGATCCCTGAATTCCCCTTAAAGAGATAGCCCCGCTGGCCATCTATCCCTTGCTTCAGGGAAGATGAGCGGGGATGAGAGCCCTGGGATGTATGCTTGTTATAGTGTGTGTGTTTTTTGTGTTTGGCACATGTGTTAGGTGCAGAGTGTGCGGCCCGCACTTTCGCCATGGTAGCGTAGGCTTTTGCTGCAGTGGAGGCGGGACAATCTCCTCAGATTCGGTTTGCCGCTCTAAAAGAAATTATGCTGCGTTATGCCGTGGGGTGCGAGGCTAAGCACTGCACAGAGGATAGCTTGCTGTTGGCATCCTGTGGAAGGCACGTCTGATTGCATGAAGGTTCAGTGTCCTAGTTCCCTTCCCCTAGGAAAAACGACACGGGAGCTGGCCAAGACCTCTCTGGGTGATGAGCCTAAGGGATGGTTTTGTGTAGGGCCCCTATGCTTGCACACTGGGGATCAGACCTCTACCTTCACCCATGAGGCTTGCTTGCAGCAATTAAGATCTGGCCATAAGTTAATTAACATCCTGGCCTTTTGATGCACCTGCCGCAAGCAAAACACAATCTCCCCAGGAGTGGCTTGGCATGATTGAGAGGTAGTCAGTGATAAGACTCCCTGGGCATGTCACCAACCTAAGACAGGGATCAAACCAATGCTGTTTGTCACCCAAGGACGGGTAAGGGGCATGGCTGCGGGGGGCTATCTACAGACATTCTCTCTGCCAAAAAAGAAAAAAGGGGGAATTGTGGGGAGCGGGTGTGGCGGCAGTCCCAAAGGCGCCAGGGACTGCAGCTAAGTCATATGACTTGCACCTGACTTCCTCATATAAGACACAAACATCTTGAGTGCTGCGCAGGTGTACCAGGATACAGGTGAATCCAATTTGGTGGAGATTTGCCCCTGCTGCCCTGATTAGCTGAAGCTGCATGCCTGGTGAGGTGGCGTGGCCTGCTGTGCGTGGATGGGAACTGAAAGTATAAAAGAGTGAGAGGCCCAGGCTAGAGGGAGGATTATTATTCAAGAGAGGATTACTATTAGTGGGGAGATATAAAAACAGGGGAGATATAAAAACAAGGGAGATATAAAAACAAGGGAGATATAAAAACAAGGGAGAGATATAAACAAGGGAGATATAAACAGGGGAGATATAAACAGGGGAGATATAAACAAGGGAGATATATGGAGAAAGAAGAAACAGGACTGAATAAATGTGTGCAGAAGGATCCTGTAGCAGCGTCGTTCTTCCTGGCCTGTTGAGTGCGCGCAACATGGGTGGGTAGGGGAGTGGGGGTGGGTGGATATGGGGGACTTTTGGTATAGCATTGGAAATGTAAATGAGCTAAATACCTAATAAAAAATGGAAAAAAAAAAAAGAAAATGTGGTACATCTACACAATGGAGTACTACTCAGCTATTAAAAAGAATGAATTTATGAAATTCCTAGCCAAATGGATGGACCTGGAGTATCATCCTGAGTGAGGTAACACATTCACAAAGGAACTCACACAATATGTACTCAATGATAAGTGGATATTAGCCCCAAACCTAGGATACCCAAGATATAAGATACAATTTGCTAAACACATGAAACTCAAGAAAAATGAAGACTGAAGTGTGGACACTATGCCCCTCCTTAGAAGTGGGAACAAAACACCCATGGAAGGAGTTACAGAGACAAAGTTTGGAGCTGAGATGAAAGGGTGGACCATGTAGAGACTGCCATATCCAGGGATCCACCCCATAATCAGCATCCAAACGCTGACACCATTGCATACACTAGCAAGATTTTATCGAAAGGATCCAGATGTAGCTGTCTCTTGTGAGACTGTGCCGGGGCCTAGCAAACACAGAAGTGGATGCTCACAGTCAGCTATTGGATGGATCACAGGGCTCCCAATGGAGGAGCTAGAGAAAGTACCCAAGGAGTTAAAGGGATCTGCAACCCTATAGGTGGAACAACATTATGAACTAACCAGTACCCCGGAGCTCTTGACTCTAGCTCCATATATATCAAAAGATGGCCTAGTCGGCCATCACTGGAAAGAGAGGCCCATTGGTCTTGCAAACTTTATATGCCCCAGTACAGGGGAATGCCAGGGCCAAAAAGGGGGAGTGGGTGGGTAGGGGAGTGGGGGTGGGTGGGTATGGAGGACTTTTGGTATAGCATTGGAAATGTAAATGATCTAAATACCTAATTAAAAAAAAAAAGCAGTGCAGAGTTGGTCCCCCTACTGAGTTGCCTCACCTAGATTTAACAAAAAGAAGAGGTGCCTAGCCTTACTGCAACTTAATATGCCAGGACTGGTTGATATCCATAGAGGTTGGTCCCTTTCTGAAGAGAAGCAGAGAAGGAGTGGATGGATGAAGCTCAGAGAAGAGGAGGGAGAGGCAAGTGAGGTTGGATATAAAATAAATAAAAACAAAACAAAACCTATGGCTCCATCCAAATAAAGAAACTCAAAACTCTTTAGTCTATATTTCTCTTCAATTCAAAGTGTCTGCCATATTGTTTTTAATTGCCACCTATTCTAAAACCAGACTTAATTCAATGTCACAAAAACTGGTCAAGTGCTGGCTAGATAGCACTTACTGTACCTGGTGCAGTTTATTAAAAAGTTAAGATCACACACAAGGAACTCCCTGGATGTATCAGATCTTTGGAGCCACTGTGGTAAGATCCTGACCTCCAGTTAAACACTCCTGGTTTCAATCTTACACCTGTCTTTTTCACCCTGAACAAAATCAGTTAATTACAGAAGCCTCGACTTTTTTCACCCAATATAGTCAATACCTTATTGATTTGATTTAGGGTTCAAATAAAATAAACTCTCACATAAGGATATGTATAGGCAACTGAGGTACCCAATCCTTTTTATTATGACACAAGACACATAAATGTGTCTTCACACTTCTTAGCCCAAAAGGCTGTAAATTAATAAATGCAAACGTCTCTATACTATGATCTCCAGGGTGGAAAGTTGGCTTTGGTCACTTTAGCAACTTCAGTGACTAGCTGACACACTCATCAGGTACCAACTCTCTTTTTTCTGTAAAATAAATGGCTTTGTTAAATTGTTCCTGAGTCAGAGAATGCTTTAAGTACCACATAATAGAAAATGTCTCTATAAACAGCTTTACAGGATAGATACACCTGCTATAACAAAATTCTGATAGTAATGTTACCAAATTAATCTGGCTCAACAGTGGCCAGTTCTTCTCTGTTTCTACCCTCCATCCTCAACACAGTTTTTCCTCCTCCAATGTTCTCTCCTGGCTCCAAACAGATTGCTGTTGGGCTTGTGTGAACCTATGACCACATTCAAAGCAGGATGCATTCAGAGGGTGCAGGAGAGTGCTTTGTCTGTATCCTGTATTGGATAACACCTATGAGGCTGTTTTGTTCCAATTTCAGTTGTTGTTGTTGTTTTGTTTTCTTTTCTCCCAGTGTGTGTGTGTGTGTGTGTGTGTTTATGTGTGATTACATTAGTATGTGTGTGTGTTTATGTGTGATTACATTAGTATGTGTGTGTGTTTATGTGTGATTACATTAGTATGTGTGTGTGTGTGTGTGTGTGTTTATGTGTGATTACATTAGTATGTGTATGTGTGTGTGTGTGTTTGTAGCATCTGTGTGTGTTTGGGTACATGTGTTTGTTTCTGTGTATGTGTCTCTGTGTGTTTGTGTGTGTTTGTGTACATGTGTGTTTCTTCCTGTGTGTCTGTGTCTCTCTGTATGTATTCTACATGATGAGTATACACTGTTGTGATTTAGAAAGATTTGTAAAAGACTTCTATATTGTCCTACCTTTGCTTTTGCAAAGCTATCCATATTTATTTTTTTCTTCTTTCTTTTTTTTTGAGATTATAATATAATTACGTCATTTCTTCCTTCCCATTTCTCCCTCCCATATATACTGTTATACTGTTTTGTTCTCTTTCAGGCTCATGGCTTCTTTTTTTCATTAACTGTCATTGTTTGTGTGTGTGTGTGTGTGTGTGTGTGTGTGTGTGTGTGTGTGTGTGTGTATGTGTGTGTGTACCTAAATATGACCTGCTCCGTCTGTACAATGTCACTTATTGAAGTGGATGTTTTCAAGGCTGACCATTTGGTATTTGTTAATCCCAAGGCAAACCACCTCTTCTGTTCTCAGCATCCCTTAGCTACCTCTGGTTCTCTGTATAGGGCCGAAGCCATTTTGGTGACTTGACCAAAAATAACTTACATGTAAGGGCTTTCTCCATCTACTTTGACATGTTTATAGTATCTTCCCTGTTCAGCTCATGTTTAGGCAACCATGCTGGTTAGACTTTATATTTCAGCTCCTCTGATTATTTGAGTATTATACGATCAAGTTTTGTTATTTAAATGTTACATTGAAATTATTAATGCATTTGTTGAAGCAGAAGCTAAATTAATTCTAATCTTGTAGATGATAATTACTCACCTTCCATATTAGATATTATGGGTCATTTATATTACATCTGCTTCCTTTCCTGAGCTAGTAGCCCCTGTTGCCCTAGCTAAGAAGTATTTTCCACTGCCCCATGGCTTTGCTCCTTTGCACCCTGTCTTTACCTGCAGCCTGTTCTTCTTGGCTCCTTTCTTGCATCCTTGAGGGCGCTTACCCATCAATTTTGTATAAAAATGTGTTTTGTAATCCCCTTTTACAAATGTGAGTTTGAACCACTTATTCAACCTAACTAAATTTCCCTTAGGACTTTGCAGATGGATAGGAGAACTGCCTTTTTGCTTCCCTGCTTGCTCTTGAGTATGCATCTGCAGAATTTGTCTTTAAGGCAATTTACCTTTCATTTCTACTGTCTTTAAGACATTATCTTTCTATTTAGGACTCTGAAACTGTATCCTTTGGTTTCTATATGACATTTTATTAGCCTGCTTGGTGGCTCATAATATTTCCTTAGGGATTTCTACCTTTAATTAATTCTGAAATTTTTAGCCAATGCCTTAACAAATATGGTTTCCCTCCTTTCAGCTGCCTTCTTCTCAAATTTCTACTGCACAGCTCTCTCCTTCTAACCTCAATACCTTCTAATTTATCCTTTCTGCCATTTAATTGTTTAATTATCCATGGTATTCTTGAAATGTTCTCGAAAATATCTATTCACTACCCTTTATTTACCCTTGTTGTCTTTTAGGGGATCAATTTACTTTTGCTAACAAAATCTTGCATATGTTCTTGTAGAGAGAAGAAGAAGGAGGGAGGAGGAGGGAGGAAGAGAGAGAGAAAGAGAAGATAAAGAGAGGGAGGAGAAAGGGAGGGGGAGGGAGGGGAGGGAGAAAGAGAGAGAGGAGGGAGGGAGAGAGAGAGAGAGATTCAAGTACACACATGCCATTGAATTAGTCAGAGGACAAACTTAGATATTAATGTTTTACTTTGTTTAATTACTTTGTTTGAGACACCATCTCTTTCTTGTTTTCTGCTGCATTTGTTGAGCTAGCTGACCCAGTCTCTGCCTCCCAGCTCCCTTTAGGAATGCTGGGATAACAGACTCTCACTACTGCATCCAGTTTTTACATGGGATTCAGGATTTGAATTCAGACCCTTGAGTTTGTGCAGTGATGCCCTCTGTGCCATCTCCCAGACTTGATTAATTTTCAAATGTGCCTGTTTTTCCACAGTGTCCTATTATTTTCTTACAATTTCAACTACTGCCTGTATTATGCTTTATTCGTCTGGGCCCAGTCTATTTTGTATGCTTTCCTAGAATATTCCAGCAGCTGACATCACACTGGGCGTGTGTCTGTGAACAGTTTGCTTTTCAGTGTTTGGTCAAACTTCTTTCTTTATTAAGAATCTATACTTTGTGAAAAGTCTAGATATTTCTAAACCTTCAGTCATGTGATTCATGTGCTGAGGGACTGGGTTCTCAACATTGTAGCCTTTCATGCAATTACACTGCACACATCCATCATCTCGCTGGTGCAGTGGGTGGCTGTCAATTTTATTTATAATCCCTTTTTGTGAGTATTCCCCTAGGCCTGCTCTTTTGAGGTTTTTGGTATTTATTTGGTTTTCAATTCAGCCTCCTGTTCTGAGTACAAAGGTCTAGATGTGGCTTCTGAAGATGCCTAACTATCAGTCTGGGGCAGAGCAGACTATCAGAACCAAGACTATCCCAGGGCAGCCATGGGTGCTCGTCACTGCCAATGCTTCACTGCCCCCAGAATAGTCCCTGACCCTTTATGTTCAGACAAACATAGACACATATTTTTAAATATTCATATACTTAACCATATTCATATTTAATATAAATATACATATTCAGTTAGTTGTTCTCATAGACCACTTAAGAAAAGAAGAGTGTCTTTGGCTCACAGTGTACAATTACACCACAGTAGGGTGTGGCTTAGCAGGAACCACAGTCAGGAAGAGGAGAGCAGGGAGTGGAAATGCTCAGCTTTCTCTCTACCCTTATCCAGTCTAGGACTCAAGTTTGTGGAATGGTGTCATGCACACTAAGAACGAGTCTTCTTATTTCAACTAACCTAATCTAGAAAATTCCTTGGAGGCATGCCAGAGCTCTGTTGTTCATGATGACTCTAAATCTTATCAGTTTGCCAATCAATATTAATTATCATACTTTCGTACTTAAAACATTATAGCATCAGTCAATCTGTATATCTGCATGATATCCATTATTTGGTATCTATAGGTGTAACATTTTATAGTTGTCTTTATCTTCTACTTATGACCTCTCCTTTGTGGTGGTCAGTTTTTTTGTTTGGCTTTGTTTTGAAACAATATCTGACTCTCTAGTCCAATCTGGCCTCAAACTCATGCCAATCCTCTTGCCTCAGCTGCTAACTGATATGAGCCATTAAGCTTGCAGACTTTAGGAGTGAGTTCAGCCTGCACCTCTTTAAGACTGGCATATCACTTCAATGTTGGAATAATTCCTTGTGTTTTAAAAACACGCTACCACCTTTCCCAGGAACTGCGACTCTGGAGCTGCTGTATGCACTCTGGCCCATTCCAGTTCCCTTTTGCTCCTGCCAGCTTAGTTTTGCCAAGCCACCAGCACTAATATGGCTTCTCTCTACAACTTTCGCTCTGTGGATAAAAAAATATTCAGCCAGCTTTATTATTTTAGAATTTATCTACTAGCACAATTGCTGGGCTCAGATACCTCCCGCCTGGAAATGTGTGCCCTTAACAATTTATTATTCCTGTCTTTCCTCCTGCTCTAATGTTAGTGGCTCATATCAGTTAGCCTCCACCAACCTCCTTGGCTATCCAACAATGGTGGAGGCCACTGGTTCTAGCTTCCTCTAGATCTTACATGACTGTTGTGTGCTTCTCCTCCCAATGCCTGGCAGGAAAGCCCTCTCTCTTTTCGCTTCATCTCCTTTTCCTCCTTGGACCTGGAAGTTCCAACTATTCCTTCTGCCTAGCAATTGGCTTCCGGCCTCCTGTACTGACCAAATCAAGAACCAATTAGGGAACCAGACCTTAGTATCAGCACCTCCTCTGTTTATAATCCCTGGTTATAGAAATTAACTTTAAGATACAGAGTAAGGTCAAACTTGTGTGTGTGTGTGTGTGTGTGTCTGTGTGTGTGTGTGCATGTCTCTGTGTATGTGTCTCTGTGTATGTGTGTTTATGTGTCTGTGTGTGTATGCATGTGTATATGTGTGCATATGTGTGTATGTGTGTGTATGTGCCTGTGTGTGTATGTGTCTGTGTGTGTATACGTGTGTGTTTATGTATCTGTGTCTCTGTGTATGTGCGCATGTGTACATGTGTTCATGTGTGACTTATACCTTGTGCAAATAAAAATATGGGAAGCAATACTTGCATGTAAAAAAGGGTTTTTGTGAGGAGCCAATTCATGAACAAGGCAGAAGATATTCTGTATGCAAATGCCCAGGGACCTAAAGGAATGCGAATTGTTTGGGTTCTATGGAATGGTCCATTCTACAAGAACCTAAGCTAGCCATAAAAAAAAAAAAAAAAAAAAAAAAAAAAAAAAAAAAGAAAAAAAAAAGTGGTCAAAGTCAAAGACTGGATCATGTAAATCCATTTTAATTCCATGTTAAGAGGCTTGTGCTTTATCCTAAAGACAATTAAGAGGCCCTGGAGGATTTCCAACAGGAAAAAAAAAAGTGGCACAATTAGATTTTCTCTGCAGAATACCAATATGGAGAGCAGCTGCAGGAAGGGCACCATTGCACTCAGGTTTGATTCTCCCAACCATAAAGGACCACATGGGCAGATGCTGTCAGAGCAGGCCAGGGTCCTGATGCAAAAAGTGTGTCCAGAATACCTAACAGCAATGTATAGAAAAAACAAAGGAAGATCAACCAGGTGAGAAGCAGGGAGTGTGGAGCTCGAGAGATGCTGAATCATGTCCCACAGTGACTAGTGTGAAACTAACAAATTCATGTCAACAAGATGTAGAACAGCCCAAACCAGTGGGTGCCATGAACAAAATTTTAAAAGGCGGTGCTGTTGTGGTGTACTGTGTGAATAATGATACAGCTTTTAAATCTGTCTGCTCCTATTCACATAACAAGCACACATAGCCACTGCTTTCTGACTGGCTCTCTGATCTACTAACAGGACGGAAAATTCATTCTAAAATACAATTAACAATTTAAAAGGGGGCAAAAACAAATTTATAAATAATACATCCCGTGTTTTGACCTGTGAGAGATAATTTTTCAATGCAGTGTCGTTAAGCTGTGTCTCTGTGAGCACAGAGATAGGCCTATCACGTGGGAGCATGGCCAGAGTGTTCTTGCCAGAAGAACCAAGCTGGGCTGTCTTGATTCTCCATTTGCTTTGTAAGAAGAGTCTGGCAAATCTCTAGATGCCCAGCAGGTGTTTATCATTCTATTCCTACTCCTCCAAAGGGAGAAACAGCATGATGATATAGTCTTCCAGTTTTAAAGCAAAAACCACTTTATACCAAATGATGAGCTCCAACCGGCAGGATTCCAGGAAGTGAATGCTGTTGCTGAGTTTCTGTGTTCTTTTGGAAAATACAGGCTGTCTTCCCCATCTTGGAAGCAGCAGGTGCCTGATCCAATTAAATACACCTAACCCTAATTAAATATATACAGTTGTGTGTGTATGTGTGTGTGTGTGTCTGTTGGCCCTGCAACTTAAATAAAAGTGAAATAATCTGATGGCATGAAGTCAAACAAATGAGAAGTGATCTCTTTTTGATGCAGGCTGATTCCTGCTATGCTCAGTTATGTTATAGCCCATTTTTATGTTAACAGTTATATTGAAGTATGCATTGCATATATTAGAACAACATATCAGACAGATTCCTGATTGTTGTAGAAATGGTTGCTGAATTTTAATGATGAGAGAAGAGAAAAGGAGTCTGAACTGGAGACCTGAAGATATAATCTACAACTCATTGTCCAGTGGGTTTGGAATCAGTAATGCAATGTCCCACATAGCACAACCCAAGACATTTTGCCAAAATATGAACATGAACTATTGCAATATAGTCACAGAATTAAATCTAGGATATAGTGACTTTGAAATGAAGGAACAATGCCACATGTGGCAGCTTGGTTAGGCATCAGAAGGCTGAAAAAGAACTCATCCAGTAGGCTGGTGTCAAAGTCTAGTCTGAGGCTGTCCATGCACACCATATTCTGAAGCTTTGGTTGTGATTATTGAGCGCTGAGGGGAAGGTGTGAGAACAGAGAAGAAGGCTAGGAGATGTTCTTCTAGAAGGATCTGAGGTAGCAGCTGGAAGAAAGACTAAATAATGAGAGGTGTAGGGTGGAAAGTGGAGGCAAGGCATGGAACTTGTTCTATCACTAGAACCAGGATGTAAACAAGAGCTGGAAGGCCACAGGAAAGACCTGCATCTGAAATATGGAATAATAAACAAAGTGGAATAATTTACAATGAGGCTGATTAGAGTTTGTGAGGGGCTGGCTTCTGTAAACAGGAAAAGAAAAGGAAGATTGTTGTAGGCTGGCCAAGGAATGTGAAAAGCAGAAACTGAAAAATGAAACATCACAATCAAACAAAGAGACTCAGAGGTGAATACACCATAGGAATATGCTTAGAAGAACACGGAGGGCAAGGAGGGGGTCAACAAATTCTTATTAAGTAAGTTTAAAGCTTCAATTGTGTAAGATAAATCAATTCTAGAGACATAGTGTACAACATAGCAATAAGGCATTCTGAAAATAAGAGTTGGTATGAACCTATATTTTGTGCTAAGTGTTCTACACACACACACACAACATTCAGGAAACTTAGGTAGAAACTAGATTAACATGACTATCATGGTAGAGTCACATGTACAAGGATGTGGCCACACTCATTAAATTACACACATTAAGCCTAGACATGCCATTCAGTGAGCTTAGCATGAATAACATTATGTGTTCAATGTAAAAAAATGTAACAATGTTGGGTTATGATAGTAACCCAAATAATATGGTTTTTTTAATATAAACCCAATAAAAAATACGAAATGCCTAGATGTGATGAGCAAACTTTGGTTGGATTCTGACTTAAGCAAATAGGACATGTATAAATAAAAGCTTTCTTGGATAATTGGGTTTGATTTTATGCTGTTATTTTGGATTACCAACAAATTTGTGAGATTTGTTCTATAGTGCCATGACTCTGTAGTGATAAAGGACAATGTCTACTAGAAATGCATATCGATGTACATAAGAGTGAACTCTTTAAAAAGGAAAATGAGGATTTATAAACTAGTAGTTGTACTGTTTTAATGATGGATAAATAGACATCATTTCATTTCCTTCCAACTTTTATATAGAAATACTTTTAAGGTAAAAAAAAAAAATCCAAGAGGAATGGAAGCTAAGGACGAGACTCTTGTTAGTTTGCTGTAACTGTGATAAACACTGCTACCAAAAGCAACTTTGAAAGAAAGGGATTGTTGAATTTACATGTCCTGATCACAATGCTATGTGCAGGGAATTCAGGTTAGGGATTCAAGCAGGACCAGAGAAGGAGCCATGGAAGAAAGCTGTGTATAAGTTTGCTCTCCATGGCTTGCTCAGCTTGCTTTAGACACAACCTGCCCATGCTGTCACCACCATCTGTGGACCCACAAGAAAATGCCTACAGACCAATGTGATGGGGCATTTTTTTTTTCCAATTGAGGCTCCCTCTTCCCAGATAGCTCTAGCTTGTGTCAAGTTGACAAAAATCTGACCAGCACAGTATTCTCTTCCACCAGACCATTATGCTAATCAACCACAGATGAGCAGCCATAAATAAAAGTTGAGACTTTATATTTATACTAACTAAAGAAATAAAAATTACTCTCTTCTTGCATGTGACCCATCTTTTCACAAAGCTTGGCAGTATTTGATTATCATTTAAAGAGTTATTTTCTCATTGTCAGCCAACTGTCTTCCTATAGGTTAAGAGACTATTTGTCTGGATCTCTAGCTATTTATTTGTTATATGCATAAATTAGAACTAGTGTATCTATTCTTGGGTACTAGCCACTTGGGGCACTATAAAGACACAACTTATATAGGAAATAATTTTAAACAAGTCACTTTACATTATGGCTGCCCCATTGTGGCTCCCAACTTTAAGAAAATATATAGAAATAGTTGATCTTAAATATTTAATTTAATCCATGCAGTATATATTGATAAATCATTATTTGCACGAATGTATTGAACATATGGAAAAAGATGGCATTTCAAAACAGAGAAAATATGGCTAAGAAAACAGAGATGGAGTAATGGTCAGTGATTTACAAAACAAATATCAACTGACCTTTTCCCTTATTCCTCTGCAGGACTGAATTACAGGAGATCAAAAATTTAAGCATAACAGGATCATAGAATTATTTATGACCTTAGAAAGAATAAAACCTCCTAAGGCCAAACAAACCACAATAAACCACAAAGAAAGGGATAAGTAATAAATCTACCTGTGTAGAAAATTTTTAATTCTGTCAAATGAAAAGTAAACATAAAGAATGACAACTTTCAATTGCAAAATGTGTGAGGATAGGATGTTAGCAGTGCACAGGATAGACTGAAGGTTATCCTCTAACGATGTTAGGAGGGTCTGCAAACCAAGAAGCTGTGGAAACAAAACACCTATTATAAAATAGGCAGAGGATGTAAGCCCTAATAGTGAGAAATAAATATATCCTTAAAAATTCAAAGAGAAAAGATAGTAATCAAATCTAATTTGTAAGGTGGGACAATTTGGTAGTGCATATATATGTATGCACACATGTGTATGCATTCATGTGTGTATGTTTTGGGGCTCACCAAGCATGCTTGTCATGGGGCTCTGCCTACATCCACATCCCCAACACCAGGAGTACAATGTGGAGGCTTGTTATCTTCAATGAGGATTCTGGGGACCAAACACAGGTCCCCATGTTTTCAAGGCAAGCAATTTACCAACTGAATTTTCTCCTGGGTCCTAGAAATTTGGTTTTGAAAGGTAATTTTTTTCAGTATCTCCCAATATTTTAAAAATGTCTATCATTTAACCCAGCAGAGACACTTGTAGGAATGTTTTATAAGATATATTCATAAAGATATTTCAAAAAATGTGCTCATAAATCTTTACTAAGGTGTCATTTTAATATAACAATGGGATTGGTCTTGATGATACTGCTAGATCTGTTAGTAAAGGGCTTGATATATGAGTCAGTCACACAAAGGGATACTTTCAATCATTAAAGTGCGTATGATGGTACAGGAGCCAACCTGTCTCCTTCTGCACCCATAGATGATCCTGTATCACAGAGCTCCATACCCAAATACTGTCAGGAGAAAGCTGGTCCCCCAGGAGTGCCCACACACCTGTAAGCACAGGTAAGACTGCCATTTCTGTTTAAATTCCTGGCCCAACAAAAACCCTCCAAGAGACATCAGGACACAGGAACTAAGGAATGGCCGGGGGGACAGGATCCTTCTGGTTTATGTCTGCACCCCACTGACCCTGTGCCAGAGCTCTTCATACCCAATCATCTGCCAGAGAGAAGTGGTCTCCCAAAAGTACTGATACACAGGCTTGTAGGAGGAACAAGCCACAGTCAGAGACAGCAAGACCAGCTGACACCAAAGAAAACCAGATGGTGAGATGCAAGAGCAAGAACATAAGAAACAGAAACTGAGGCTACTTGACATCATCAGAACCCAGTTCTCCCAACACAGCAAACCCTGGATACCCCAACACACCAGAAAAGCAAGACTCTGATTTAAAATCACATCTCATGATGATGATGAAGGACTTTAAGAAGGACATAAATAACTCCCTTAAAGAAATACAGGAGAACACAGGTAAACAGCTAGAAGCCCTTAAAGAGGATATATAAACAGGGCCCAACATTTTGCTGCATACAGGAAACACACCTCAGTGACAAAGAAAAACACTTCCTTAGGGCAAAGGCCTGGAAAACAATTTTCCAAGCAGTCCTAAGAGGAAAACTCATAGCTCTGAGTGCCTCCAAAAGAAACTGGCGAAAGCATACACTAGCAGCTTGACAGCATACCTGAAAGCTCTAAAACAAAAAGAAGCAAATACACCCAAAAGGAGTAGATGGAAGGAAATAATCAATCTCAGGGCTGAAATCAACCAAGTGGAAACAAAAAGAGCTATACAAAGAATCAAGGAAACCAGGAGCTGATTCTTTGAGAAAATCAATAACAGAGACAAACCCTTAGCCAGACTAACCAGAGGGGACAGAGACAGTACCCAAATTAATAAGATCATAAAGGAAAAGGGAAAAAATATTTACCATCACTTGTGACCCTACAGATTTTCTACAGCTATGGAAGGAACTAGGTGAAACTAGAAACTGGGACTATGGAAGCCCTCTGGGCTGAGTACTTTGCTGTAAAAATGTCAAGAGAAGAAAGACTTTATAGGTAAAGCAATGGCTGGTGCCAGTCCAAGCCATCCACCACTTCAATTGTTGAATAAGGAGCTAAGTATGATATCAAAATAACAGTGAAAAATTTAGTGTCCTACACTGCAAAACAGACTAAATTAATTTTGGCCCATGTTTTTGAAATGTGGTTAAATTGACACAGATATAACAAAATGTTCGCGGTACATTTTTTAAAGTTATAAAATTATGTGTGTGTGTGTGTGTGTGTGTGTGTGTGTGTGTATGACTTTCTCATAAATAAAGGTGAGAGTTTTAGAATAAATGAATAAATGACAATTACCCAAGTTAAGCTAACATTGCCAAGTCAATAATTACATAAATGCAATTGATTATACACTTGAATTGAAAGAGAAATTGTCAGGTAAGATTTGTTTTCTTTTGTAAGAAGAAAAACAACAATTTACGGGAATATAAAACAGCAGAACAGTTACCTGAGGGTGATCAGTGGTGGCCGGTGGGGACTGGTTTCAAAACTGTCCTGGGAGTTAAATATGGTCTACATCTTTATGTGCTTGATTGCTAGTTTGTGAGGTGTATAGCTTTAAAATTCATTGATTTATATTCATAAAACACATTTTTCTTATGTGTGACTTCAATAAAGCACAAAAAATTAAAATTCCTGATTTTGAGGGAATTTTTGAGCAAATTACATAAGAATGATTCCAAACATAAGTGGGGAGTAATATTGATGTTAAAAAATGGCGACAGTGGTCAACAAGACCAGGTGATTACAAACTAGGACTTATATTCTTAGTCTATAAGATATAGCTGTCTCTTGTGAGACTATGCCGGGGCCTAGCAAACACAGAAGTGGATGCTCACAGTCAGCTATTGGATGGATCACAGGGCCCCCAATCGAGGAGCTAGAGAAAGTACCCAAGGAGCTAAAGGGATCTGCAACCCTATAGGTGGAACAACAATATGAACTAACCAGTACCCTGGAGCTCTTGACTCTAGCTGCATATGTATCAAAAGATGGCCTAGTCAGCCATCACTGGAACGAGAGGCCCACTGGACTTGCAAACTTTATATGCCCCAGTACAGGGGAACGCCAGGGCCAAAAAGTGGGAGTGGGGGGGGGGAGTGGGGGGGAGGGTATGGGGGACTTTTGGAATAGCATTGGAAATGTAAATGAGGAAAATACCTAATAAAAATATTTTTAAAAAATGGCAACAGTGGTCAATAAGACCAGGTGATTACAAACTAGGACTTATCAGTCTTAGTCTATAATAGTTAAACTGTTCTTACTTATTTTAGAAATTGATGAATGAAAACTAGTTATAGGTATCTAATTTCTCACTATCGTTATGCTGCTTTAAATCAGGTCAATGTGGTCATGTATCTAAAAGACTTTAATATTGGGATTGGTCTTCATGGAAGCCATAACAAAATACTAGAGACTGGGTGGCCTAAACCCTACAGATTTGTTTGTGCTTGTGTCCTCACATGGGAAAGGAAGAGGAAATCTCCCTCTTCTTCTTAGGCTACCACCCATCAGATTAGGACCCTCTCCCAGGGCTTTATGTCTCAATTACCACTTAGAGACTCCCACTCTTAGTTAGAGTCATATTACCATCACAAGTGAACCCACAGCAAGGACAAAGAGACTCAGATAATTATTTACAGAGCTGCTACTTCTAATAGAATGTGAGACACTAATTTCGAGTATTTCTGAAATACCTTCATTCTATGCCATTTCACAAGTGTAAATGTCTTACATAATGATAGAAAATTGAACTCATCTATTTAATGGAATCTGGATCAGCCGGGACATCTGGTTTTGCTGTTTAAAATAATTTGAAACTGGCAAATGAGTTGTGTCTTTATTGCAGTCCTGTTGCATTTCAGTGGGAGAAGAGCTTGGGCAACATCTGTTTCTAGGAACACATTGGGGGAGAAATTCATACGGATAAAACTGGCAATCGTGAGCAGATACACTGGGGACAGAGACTCCACTACCTTAGAAGCAGAGTGACTTGCAGGAGCAGTAGCTAGAGCGATCTGTGATCAAGGAAATTTATTTTCAAAAAGAGAGTCTGCAGAGAATGATAATGGTTACGAATTCAACATGAAAGTCAGACAAAGTCATTTAAGGGTGGAGTGAATCCTTGTTGGTCCTGAAAGCCTTCTGGTGTAGTTCACAGAGTAGCCTTGGAGTGAAGCCTTTAACCCTATGATCAGTTCAGAATAACAAGTGGGTCCGTGTTATAATGCTGTAGTTTTCAGCTACAGAAGACACTGTTGTAAGGACCTCATTTCAAAATTGTGCTAAAGTGCAAGATGTCTGGGGTTCCATAGATAAGAAGTCCATGAATAAACCGGGCAGTGGTAGTGCATGTTTTTAATCTCAGCACTCCAAGAGGGAGAGACAGGCAGATCTCTGAATCTAAGGCCAGTGTGGTGTACAGAGTAAGTTCCAGGACTGCCAGGACTACACAGAGAAATCCTGTCTCAAAAACAAAAGCAAACAAAAATAATAATAAAGAAGGAGGAGGAGGGAGAGGAAGAAGAGGAAGAGGAACAGGAGGAGAAGAAGAAGTCGTCTATGAATGAAATCAAGAATCCATTCTTTTCTGTTTGTCCTCTTTTAACTCATCTGCTTGGTGCACCTACCTATTCTCATGATTAGAAACTGACTGTTTCTAGCCTAGAGATGCACACAGAATAGAAGGAAAGATTTCTTCCTCCCATGCACCACTTTGTTGTTTTTGACTTGTAGGCAAATCCTTTTCCAGAAATGTCCTAGCAGCTCTTGAGTCTCCTCAACTAGAGGTAGTCACACCCCCAGGTCCTTTGCAAGAAATGAGCAGAAGGAGAGAGACTTTATGTTGCTGATGAGAGGCAATCTCTGTTACCAGAGTATGAGAAAACATGACATTGCTGGGCATGGGTATGGTACCCACAGAAGCCTGGCTCCACACTTGCAGATGAGTCATGTGACCTGAGACTAGTCATTTGATAATATGCTTTGCTCATTTACGAAAAGAACAAATAATGTGCAAATTTTAAAACTGCCATAAAAGAGATAACATATATGCAAGCCTTGTCTAGAATTTTATCTACAGCACATTCAGTAAATCATTACATTTCATTGAATTAAAACAGCTCTTATTAGCACAAAAGTAGCAGGAACATACCCTTAAAGGTTTCCTAATTTCTAGGGTTAATGTGTTTATATGCTGCTATATATACATCAAAAGATAAGTTGCTATATAGAAAAAAAAACCTTAACATACTATGTTGATAACTGCATATATCAAAGTACAATGAAATATTACTACTAGAAATTCAAAACTACATTGTACCAAGAGGTCTAATACATAGTGGGTGTTCAATACTCCCAGGGAAATGAATAAGGCTGGTGAGAACCAATGGCTTTCCTGGGGCTTGCAGCTGGGTACTGAGTTAAAGGAGACTAATGACTTCAAAATATTTATTTAATTCGGGAACTGTTATGGGCTTATTGTACACTCCCCTTTCTCCTGGAAATCATCTCAGAACACAAAAGAAAATGGGTAACAAAAGTAACCACATTTTGGCTTCTTCTGGTGCTGAGGGGTCAGCCCGGGTCTGTCAAGTTGCTGAGCACACAGTCTACCACTAAGCTGTAGTCCCAGCTCAAACTCACAGGTTTTAAAATAAAACCCGGAGAAGCCAACTTTTCCAGGCTCTAAATAACTGCAAAGGCATCAGATCCCAGCTGGGTTTGAACATATATCTTGAGAAGAGAAGGAAGGATACCAGAGAGAAAGAGAAGAATAAGCAGATACTAGAATTTCAAGAAATCAAGAAAAAGAGAATTATATTTTCCATTTAAGCGAGTATATGCATCTTTGTGCATGTGTGTATGTGCACGTGTGTGTGCATGTGTGTGTGTGTTTATACATGTGCACATGTGTGTTATGTATACATGTGTAATGCCTGTCCACATGGGCATCTCCTTCCATCATTCTCAACTTTATTGAAGCAAGGTCACTTGATTGACCTTATTGGCTACTTTAGCTAGCCAGCTTGCCCTGGGAGTCTTATTTCTCTGAGTCGTGAGTGCTAGAATTACAGACTGCCATTTTCAGGTGGGCTTTTCTGTGACTTCTGATGAACCACACTGTGGTCCTCAGATTTATAGAGCAGGTGCTTCAGCCTCTGAGTCATCTTCCAGCCTCCCGAGTAATATTTCTCGAAGCTGAAAGTGTTAGTGTTTTAAGGGTCCAAACATGGGCCCCAATATCACTAAGCCAAGCTCAGTCACTTGACCTAAGTGTGCCAATTAATTAAAGAATGTTATAGTGAAAGGCAGAGAAAGGAGATTTATTCAAAATGGCCACATTGGTGAGAGGAGCAAATGAGGTGCAGGGAGAACCTTCTAAGTCCATCTTTCAAGGGCTGGCATGAAATTTAGGTTTAAACAGAGGGTAAGAGGCACACATAATGAAGCATCCCTGGTTTGGGTGTGGTCGCATCTGTCACTGACCTGTCATTATCTGGCTCTTTATCTACCTCCGACTCTGTCCTGCAAAGTTGTCTGGAAAGTCATGGGAAATGTACAAAAGTTCTCCCTGCTCTTGCTGATACAAGGCTTCAGCTTTCCCTTCCCTCAGCATGAGATCCCTGGGAAATTCTACCTCCTCATGGTCTAATAGACAAAAAAAGAAAGACGTTTCTTATGCTAAGGAAGCTACAAAAGTCTACTGTCAAAAGTCCAAAAGCTGCTGTGGTTCTGCACACCCCAAATCCCAGCTTTGGGGAGGCAGAGGCGGGTGGATCTCTGTGGGTTTAGGCCAGCCCGCTCTAAAGAGCTAGGGAGATCCTGTTTCCTGCACTCCGGACCCTAGATTTCAGAAGTTGCTGCCAAGAGCATCACTGACTCTTTCTGGCTGTGAAGCACAGGAAATAGGGTGAGATTGCAAATTCAAACACAAGGGACCTGTTTTCAGGAAGGAGTTGGAATCTGGGCAGAGGGAGAGGCTTCACCCTTGATTAATCTGCCTTTATCCACGGTCTGAAGAAAGACTAGAGTGCTACAATCTCATACACAAAGTACCCCAAACTCCAGCCTGCCTAGAGTAGCGAACGAAACCCCTTCCCTACACAGTCTTTCTCCACACATTTGTAATTAAAGCAGTGCTTCTGAGGACCGTGAAGCAAGAGTTTAGCTAGAGGATGGTAAGAGAACTAGTGGAAATCAGCTTGAGATTTAAAGCACGTGGAAGATATGCCCAAACCCATCTTCGATGAAGCCAACAATCTAGTTGTGTTATACAACTACTGACTTTGTTATCCCATCTAAAGCATATGTAACCAAAGGGGAAGAATATTTCTTTGAATTTCATCAAAATTAAAAATACGTGGATTTCAAGGAACACTGTCAAGAAAGGTGAAAGAGTCTAGAACTAAGGCTTTATAAGTAGTTAATGTATACAAGAATAAATAATGTAATTTGAAAATATGCAAAACATTTGTATAGACATGCCTCCAAAGAAGATAGGCAGGTGGCCAACAGGTGCCTGAAAGGATGCCTGGTGTTGTGAACCCAGAGAGGATCCAAATTCAAAGAATGGGGTTCTACTCCGCGCTCACTGCAACCTTAACCAAGGATGCATGTTTAGAAACCAGAGCCCCGATCCACTGCTGCTGGAACTGGAAATGTCTCAGCTGCTTTAGTGAACTATTTGACATTTCCTCAAAAGGTTAAACACAGAGTTACCATGTTACCACACTGCTCCAAACTTGATTATATGCCCAAGATAAATAAATGAAAACTTGTCTACATTAAAAGTGTGTGCATCTTTATAGCAGCATTATTTACAGTGACCAAAAAGAAGAAACAACCCAAATGTCTATCAAGAGGTGGTATAAAGCAAACAGGGCATTGTGTGTTCATAGAAAAGACTGAAACAATGCCTCATGCTATAGTGTGGTTGGACCTGGAAACCATTCCTCTAAGGTTCCTCAAGACCGAGAACAAAGGATGCTGTATTCTACATCTGCTGTATGGCTTTTCCAGAATATTTAAGACCAAAGACAAAGAAGGTCAATTAGAAGTTTCTTAGAGAGATGAGGAGATTATGGATAGAGAGAAAGAGGGAAAGACTGCTAACACATGCAGTTTCTGCTTTGGGGATAATGTAAATGTTTTTGAAATTAAACTTATAATTTCCCAATTCTAAATATACAAAAAAAAATCATCATACAGCACACATAAATGAGTGAATTCAGTGCCATGAGATCTCTCCTAACAAGGCCATAAAAGGGAGATCTTGTTTGGTGCACATAATTGACTCTACAAGCCAGTGTATGCCTTCTCCGCTCTGCGCTCTTTCATGATATGTGATGTCCTCTCAGGTTAGAGTTCATGGGACTTCTAGTCTGCGAACTGTGAGAAGCCAATAACATATCTCATCAGGTGATCATGCTTAAATAGGATAACTCTTCTGATTTCTGTTCCCTGTAGCTTTACGTACTAAAAATGGGGGCTGGAGATTTGGCTTAGTGATTAAACACACTGGTCTTACAGAGTACCTGGGTTCAATTGTCTGAAGACACATGGGGCTCACAACCATCTGTAACTCCAGTTCTAGGAGACCTGGCAAATGCTTCAGCCTCCATAGATACATACACACACATGGTACACAGATATATATAGAGGCAAAACACTTGGGCACATAAAATAATAATAAAAAAATCAAATCTCAAAACTTATTGATATATGTGTTTATATACTATATATATTATATATATAACATATATATACACATAGTATATATATATATATATACATATATATATATATATATATATATGTATATATATATATATGTTTACATGTGTGTTTGTTGATGAATACTTGGTCAGAAACTGCTACCAGAGCAGATGCCTTAGTGTCAGAACTCCAGCCAGTACTCAAGATGCTGAGCTGCCAAGAGTAAAATCACCTCCCCATGCGAAGCTCCAAACACCGTTCTTTTTCACAGATTCGGCTTTAGGTATATTCAAGTAAAAATGAGAACAAAGTTAAAAAAAAAATGCTGCCAGTATTAGAGAAGATCATTGCTGTGGAATTCATATACACAGAATGAGCAACATGAGACTTACATAGACAAAAGGGAGCTAGAGTACAGACTTTGAATCTAAACCATGCTAAATATTCAGGCTCCTCTCCCTTGCCCCTCATCTCCTGGGAATGCTTATCAGCAGGTCAATGCTGGTACCTCCTGGGCCACTTTCCCCACTGCATGCTGGAAGCTGTTCCAGAAGGGGTGATGTATTCAGGAAGGACAGGTTTCTGTGACATTAGCTTTAGAGAAGTTTTCTTTTGTCTCTCTTTTCCAAAGTTCCCTATTCTGCCCTGTTTTTAAGAACTGATATAGAGACTCATAAAGAATGTTGGCCCTGAGGGCTGGTTTTAATCAAATTTTGCCCTGCTAGCCAGCTGATATCAATTTAGAATTTCTTGGATGGGATCTGTTATTAAAGTTTCTGGGGGAAGCTAAGCCAAGTGTCTTAGAAATGGAGCTGGGGTCATTTCTCCAATGTTGTTTTCTCTCCCAGTCCTTCCCTGACTCTAAAGGGAGGCTGGTTTATTACTCCAGATTTCTGCCTACTGTCTGGGTCAGTGTAGATATGTGAGTCTCCCTAGTGGGAGACATTCTCACACTCCGGCCATCTTCCTTCCATTTCTTTGCATGCTGAGACCCCTCCAGGACCTTGGTGATGGACAGACTGAAGATGGTACAGGAAGGTACAGTAGACAGCTTGATGCTCCCCCCACAGTGGCAGCAAGTCTTAGTCTCTCAGACTCCAAATACCTTTCCTTGTTAATGAGCTAGGTTCCCAAACTCTTTAAAGTGATTTTCTTTCTGTGCATGTTATAAGGTTCAGGGGTGCTGGTGGGGTAGGAGAAAAGGAGAGAGTGGGGTTCAAGGCACCCAGGCAACAGAGCAAGAGCAAGTTCTGCATCCTGAATCCTGGCTTCAAAGTGGACACTAAGTGTTCACTTACTGAGGCCACTGGTTGCAGTTCATGATTAACAGAGGCTGCAATCTATAGCAGTTTAAAATAGAGTGAGCAAAAGTATGTGAGATGGGCAGAGTAGGGGAAGATATATGAGATGAATGTATTAAAAGAAGCCATGTGTGTTAGCATGTTAGCATTCCTTCTAGGCTCTGTCCAACAGTTACCTAGCAGCAGACAGGTAGCCGAATGGCTTGCTATAAAAAGGACTGTTTGGACTCTCTTAGCTCTATGATCCTCTGCTGTCTCTGGTCTCTTTCTCCTTTTCTGGCCTCTTCCCCTCTCCCTCTCTGTCTCTCCATATGTTCCTAGCTGGCCTCTCTCCCTGCTTTCTCCACCTCTGTCACCTCTCTTTCTCTGCCTCTACTCGCTTCTCCTCGACCCCCCTTCCCATAACCACAAATAAACTTTATTTTATACTAGACCCATCGTACAGCTGGTACCTGGGGGATGGGGATGCCTCAGCATGGGCCTGGCTAAGGCACCTCCTTTGGCTGCACCATACCACACTTTATAAAACCTATCAATGTGTGCATATACTAATACCAGCTAGGTAAAAGTATTGCCAACAATTTTAACACAGTGAAGAGCAATATAAAATGCTGTGGGGTATATTGCACATTAGATATGAAAATTATGAGGCAAAAGCTTTAAGTTCAATAATCATAAGGGAAACAGATAAAGACAGAAGTGCACTTTCCAGAAATAAATGGCTGTGGTGCATCTTCCTCAGAGTAGGATGGATGTATTGGTCAAGAACTAAGAAGAGACATAAAAGTGCTCAAAATTTGACTTGGATTTTTGTGCCCCAGAAGGGTCTTGTTATGATTTGTCCACAGAGGGGTGCTGGTATCAGTGGTGGGAATTTCAGAGGAGAATCTTCATGAATGTCTTTAGGTTGTTTGATGAGTCCTCAAAATGTAGGTCTGGTGGGACTTAGCTCTCCCACGACGATTGTTATAAAAAGCCTGAGCTTGTTTCATTCGGTGCTTGGGTTCAAGGCACGATCATCTCCTTGCTCAGACATGTACTTTGACTATGGCTGCCCTGTATGTTTCCACACAGCCAAGAACAGGGAGGACCCCTCCTGGTACCACACTCTAGAACCTCCCAAACTGTGAGGCATGATGAGTTCCTGGTTGGGTTCTGTTGTTGCTGCTGTTCTTGTTCAGCAGTTTTAAACATTCAAACTAGTTGTTCTAGTTTGAATTTTATTGCTAGGATAAATGTCATGACCAAAAGCAACTTAGGAGAGGAAAGGGCTTCTTTCAATTTACACTTCCGGGTCGTAGTCCACTATTGAGGGAAGATAAGGCAGTAGTTCAAGCTGAGAACTGAAGCAGAAACTGTAGAAGTTAGGCCTGGTTCTTCCTCCCAGTCTCATGTTCACAGAAATAAGACTCGCACTCAAAGTATATTTACAAATGCCTTGGCTATATAGCAAGGCTGTACTCTGACTAGATCATACTTAAAGTAAACCCAATTATTTGAACCTACATTTTGCCAAATGGCTGGTTACCTGTGCTCAGGTGCCATGTATTCATCTCCTTACATCTTACCTACAAATCTACCTTACCTGGCTCTATCCGAGGATCCTTTCTACTCCCAGATACCTCACCTTCTATTTCCTGCTTGAGCCATAGGCCATGGGCTTTTAAATTGACACACAATACACAAGATATTCTTCTACAAGAAACTCCTGGGGAATGTGGCTCATTGACTTGCCCCCTAGCTCATGTTTAGTTAGCTTTCTTATCTAGCCCAGAATCACCTGTCAATCTTCAATGAAGACAATCTCTCACAGGTTAATCTGATCTAGTCAGTTGTTTAGTTGAAGGTCCCTCTCCCCAATGACTCTAGATATTGTCAGATTGACGATAGAAACTAACCACCGAGTATCTTTCATTGTTGGTCCTATCTTAGGGTTTTTATTGCTGCAACAAAACTCTATGACCAAAAATCAAGTTAGGGGAGGAAAAGTTTTATTCAACTTACACTTAGACATTGCTGTTCCCCACTGAAGGAAGTAGGGACAGGAACTCAAACAGGTCAGGAACCTGAGGCAGGAGCTGATGCAGAAGTGATGGAGAGGTGCTGTTTATTGGCTTGCTTTCCAAGGCTTGTTCAGTGTGATTTCTTATAGAACCCAGGACCACCAGGGATGATACCATACCTCATGGGCTGGCCCATCCCCTATTGATCACTAATTGCATGGCCCTACAACTGGATCTCATGGAGATATTTCCTCAACTGAGGCTCCTTCCTCTTTGATGACTCTAACTTGTGTCAAGTTGATAAACAAAACCAGTCAGTACAGATCCCATGGTTGAGTTTTATGTATTCTAATCCATTATAACTATTATCTATATTAATGCTTAATTTGCACCATCTCTGTTCACTGGTATCCATTTCAAATTTGCTCTTGAGTCTTTGAGCCATGACAACAGTGACTTGTAATAACTCCTTCAATTTTTGAAATAATAACACACCTCAGATGCACTTCGTCCATTTGTTGCCACAGGTCAAGCCATCAGTCAATTTCTCCAAGGAGACATAACTGCTTTGAAAACTGTATTTAGAAATCTTAAAGTAAATTTTAGAAGTTCTCATGTTTGTACTCCTTTTTTAAATGGTTAAAATAATATACTTAAAATAAAGCATGAATTCACAATAGTATTCTTAATTAAAAGTTACAAGCAGGGGGGTTGTACTTAGAATTCCTAATCTCACATTTATCTATCCATTGTGCAAGTAACATTCCATCTTCTTACATCAACATAATTATCCACTTAATACACAGTAATCTCAAAAACAAAGAAAAGCTCACATACTGCCAGCAGAGACATAATTACTGAGAACAGTTTATAACCTCTTTTTGAATTTTTTGTTTTGGTTTGTAGACTTATAATAATGTAAAGTCAAAGCACTGTGTTTTAAACCCACTTGAGATGATCGTGTTATTATGGCTTTTGTTTTCCTTTGTTGTCAGGTTTTTTTTATTATTATTATCATTAAAGGCTTTTCAAGGTTTTGTTTTCATTTATGATTGTGCAACAGATTTATAAAGTTTCTAACTTAAATCTACAAAATAGGGTGGAACTATATATTTAAATTATTTTATGCTCACTTCATGATATTTGATTTAGGGATTCCATTGCTGTAAAGAGACATCATGACCAAGGCAACCCCCACAAAACAAAACATTTAATTGTGGCTGGCTTACAGCTTCAGAAGTTTAGTCCAGAGGTTTAATCCATTATCATCATAGCTGGAAGCATGGCAGTGTCCAGGCAGATATGGTACTGGAAAAGGAACTGAGAAGGCTGCATCTTGATCCACAGGCAGCCAGCCAGGAGAAGAGACTAACTTCCAGGCAGCTAAGAGGAAGATCTCAAAGTTCATCCCCACAATGAGGAACTTCCTCCAACAAGACCACACCTACTCCAACAAGGCCACACCTACTCCAACAAAGCCACACCTGTCCCAACAAGGCCACACCTGTTCCAACAAGGCCACAGTTACTCCAACAAGGTCAAGGCTCCTAATAGTACTACTTCCTGGGTTAAGCATATTCGAATCACCACCATATTTAATATAATTGCTGGAAACTTATTGTCAGTCTTGGTTCTCTAGGACTAGAGAATTAGTGGTTCTTTAAGCTACTGAATGACTTTTAAAATAAACTCTCTTTCTACTAATTCTGCTAAAGCTGGCTTTTATTTCCTGTCACTAAAGTTTGGTTCAGGAAGGTAGCTGTGGGGTACAGTGGAGATGCCCACCAACCTACCTGGTCAAGGACTGGCTTTACTACATGAGATAATGACAAATTTTGAAGCTATTGAAGTTTAACATGCAGTATGCTCACCTCTTCATTAACATTCATTTAAATAAGAAAAAACAAAACAAGGGATTTGTCATGTAAAAAAGAAAAACACTGCCCAGTGTCCACTTCTCCCTCTATGTTGCCAGGCCCTTTGCAAATGGAGCTGACTGGAGGGAGGGAAGCTTAGCAAGTGCAGTGCAGGATTTTGGTCTCTACTATGAATGCTGAGACAAAGAACACAATCAGAAACAGCTTCGGAGAACTGGTTCATTTCTGAGGGGTGGGGGATGGGTAATGATACCCCTGGGGAAGTGGTCAGGGTCTTAGGGGCAAGGGTTTTGTGGTCATATCCAATGGTCAGGTCAGGAGTGTTGGATACTTCATTTGCATACTCAGAGGCTGGAGTGTGAATGTATGGGAGAACAAATGTAAGGTCAAACAAAGAGAGACACTTGATGACTGTCAGGCAGTCAATTCTTCCTGGAGTTGGTGTGATGGGGAAACTGCTTTTATAGTGCCAGGTTGGGAGTGAAGAGATGGCTGACTCCTGCAGTCCTCATGTTTGAGGTGTCAGATGTTGAGGCTCCCTTGACCCGTTCTTGGTAACCCTGAGCCTTACAGTCCCCGTAGGAAAACGTTTCAGATAACATTTTCTCTTCACTTCTAGATGTCAGGAAGGCTGGAATAATGTTCAAGTATTTTTCCCAGATGGCTCCTCATATAACTTGTTTCTTTTCCTTTATACACAGAGCTACATATGAGACAAGAGTTTCATTATTCATGTTGAACCTTTCTCATGGTTCTGGCCCAAGCAAGGCTGAGAACCTTAAATTTAAAGAGAGCCTTTCCTTCCTGAAGAGTGGCTAGCAGTATAATCTCAGACAGTGGTTTCCTCTGATGAACAGCAGTGCCCTTTCTCCTAGTAACTGGGGAACCTTACACTGGAGTGCTCCTCTCTTCAAGTCCTGAGTATGAACTGAGAGTGCTCCCAGAGACATTGTGAGATGTGTTCTCTCTCATCCCTGGCTAGAAGTATATCGTATCTGAGAAAAGAGGAGTCTGAACACTGTCAATGGGAAGTTGTGAAAAAAATAACCAAGTGGAATGCTAAAGTTATCTTGTTTGCTCCGTTTTCATGAGAATGGTCCTTGTACAGTTTTCTAGACACTTCCAATCCTGATGTATTTTCTGCTTGGTCTCTGGCAACAGAAATACCTTATAACCAACAAACTACTCTCCAACTTTCCATGTAATGTTTATTGTCATAGAGGATGGTAATGGTTTAGACTAGAATTCCTCTGAGCTGTCACAAGTCTATGACAAAAATATTCTGAATTCCAGAATTCAGAATTCTGAATTTGAGAAGTGCTATGAAGAGTTTGTTATGAGAATTTACAGAGCCAAGAAATAAGTCAGAACATTTTTGGTCATGTCATTAATTCCCAATCATGTGAGAACATGCTGTCCACCAGTGATGCCTCAAACCAGACCCTGGAAGTGTATTAGAGTTTTCTAGAGGAGCAAAACATAGGACGAAAGTGTACTCAAAGGGGGGTTATAGAATCGGCTTACATGATATAGTTAGAGTAGTCCATCAATGGTTATTTCATGCCAGAGAGGCAAAGAATCCAGTATTTGCTTAGTCCACAAGACTTTGTACCTAACAATTCCAATTTAGTATCAAAGGCCTGGAGGAGTCCTGAAGATCTGCAGAACTTCCTGAAGACAAGCATGAAGAATCTATTATCAACAAAGGAATCAGAGAAGCAATCACCAAGTAGATGAACTCACCAGCAAGACTGAAAGCCAAGAGATCATAAGATCATGGCTTTCCTTTCATACCTCATGCCAGGCTGCCACCATCCTTTTAGGGTGGTTTCCCCACACCAATTAAAACAATCAGGACAATCCTCTACAGACATCCCTATAGACCCACCCCAACAGACAATCCTTCCTTGAGACTGTTTTCCCACATGACTCTAGTTTTTGTTAAGTAAACAACCAAAACTAGCAATTCTAGAAGTGAAACTAGTTGGTATACATTGGGGTTCAGTAAATGCCAGGGCCCATTCCACAACTCAGTTCTACACAGCTCTTCAACATGGTCTCACAAAGATTCATGAAATGACTATTTCTAATGTGTGCTCCATTGTACTATTTTATGTGTGGAACACAGAACTTTTAAGTACTTTCACTGAGATTCCACAGTAGTGAGAGAGGAAGCAGGAGTCAAACCCAATCACTATGGCTTCTGTGCCCATTCTCAACTACTTCATTATTTCTAATCCTAATGGAAAGGGCTTTCTGATTAGTATGTAAATCACTTATACTTGATAATGGCATGTCTTACAAGGTTAGTGAAGCCATAAATTACTTTACAAAAGAATAGAAGTGTTATTCATCTCTGTCAAAGGCACAAAATATTTTCCTCTAAATCAAATCATCCAATAAAAATAAATTACACAGTCCAATTAAAATACACTTCTAACTTAGTAGGAACAAGTATACCAACCTCACTCACACAGGAAAGAAACCATTATCTGAAGTCTTTCCTTTATTTTGTATGCACAAACTAGTTAAACTTTTATTAGTTATTTACCTAATGAGAATTTAATGGTCACCTATTCTTTTTATCTGGCATCATAAACAAATTCAAAGCCAAGTTAAAAAAAAAAGTAAATATTCATGAAATTACATAAGAAGGAAGCAGCATTTAAATATCAGGAGATAAATTCCAAACTTTTTCTTACCCACCAAATGGTGGATTTGTGATATGTGGAAGCATGTTTATACCCATGGATACACAAACCTGTGTCACACTGGCTGGAGGCCTTGTTCCCCTCAAGTTTTAGACCTACAGGGAAATTGTCAAGATTCATTAAGTCTTGGGTTTCTAAAAAGACTAAGAACAACTACCAATTGAAAATTCCTATACCTAAAGGATCCAGAATTCTGTAAATCTTAGTCAGATCCCAGGTCTGTGGTGAGTAGTTACATAAGAAACCACACTGAGCCTGTTTCTTAACCTGAAAAAGTAGGTAACTGTCCGTCTTCCCAGAAAGCAGTGGTATAAATATGACATGTCCCATAGTATTAAGCGTAGTATTGAACACTCCTCTATCCTTCAGTTGGAAGGAGTGTTTGGGGAGACTTAAGAGCCTTGCTGGAGCAAGCACATCTCTGGAGGTGGGCTTTGAGAATGCACAGCTCTCTACTTCGCGTTCACTAGCCCTACTTTGTGCTTGAGGTTCTTCATGTGCACCTGCAGTGTCATTCTCCTGCCTCCGTGCCTGCAGCCTGCTGCTATGTCTCAATGCCATAATGAACTCTTACCCTCTGGAACTGTAAGCCAGAACCAAAATAGTCCCTTTCTTATATAGGTAGTATTTTTACCATAGCAATAAATTACCTTATAGAGAGGGCTAAAGAGGAAGTGATCTCCACACAAATGCATAGTCTCTAACATGCACATGCATCTGTCGACAGCACTGTTCTCCTTGACTCTGCCTTGCCTTTTTCTTCTCTTAGGAAAGTAGAGGTCACTGGGGAGCTAGGGTTCCATCCTCTTCAGAGAATATCTAAAGGACTCGGCAAAGCCTAGTGGACCCAGAAAAGATGTAGAAAAGAGTAGAGTCCTAAGAAAAGATGCTTTAAGGAAAAGGAAAAGGAAAAAAAATAGGTCTTTGAAATCCTGCAGTATCCATCCAACCAGGTCACCAGGACATCAAAGTAGGGATTCAGGCACAGTCGTGACTGGCAAGAGTCTATCCCTTTACATGGAGAAGCCATGAAGCAAGAAGATGATTTGGGGATGTGTGGAACAACCTTGCCTCTGTTTAGAGCAAATGAAGAGCAGAGGGCAGATATCATTGAATTGTGATGTTGTGTTAAATAGTCACTGTCACTCTAGCTAAGGAGAGTGCAGCCAGTGCCACAGCTGTCATTCTGTTGATCCCAGACTCCTTCCTTTCACCTTGTACTACCTACACCATCAAATGGTGCTAACTCAGCCAGCGAAGCTAACCATGTTTCCTGAGCTGAAGGTACAAAATCACATTGCTTGCTTCGCCTTCCCTTCAGCTTTAACCACTGTTCAAAACGTCTTTACTCTTTTAGGAGTGACTATTTTTCCTCTCTCTCTACAGAAGGGGTACTCTAAGTAGGCAAGTTAGAATGTAGATATACCAAATCTGGCCAAATGCCTGTTTTTATAAATAAAGCTTTATCTAAATATGTCCGCAGCTATTTACAAATACAATGCCTATTGGAGCTTTTGTGCAGAGCAGCTGTGCTGAGTGGCTGAAACGGGTCCTATCTAACCCACAAAGCCTGAACTACGTATTATCTGACCCCTCATTAGAAAAGTTGGCCAGCGTGTTTTCTGCTTAAATCAAAGAAGAGTAGAACAGTCCTTGGTTCATAGTAGACAATAAATAAACACCAGAGATAGATGTGAGTCCCAATGTAACAGAGAAGTTCTCCATTTTTGGATGCAGTTATATGGAAAACTCGTATTAACAGAAGGAACAGAAAGATTAAATGTTTAATAGTTTCACTTTTTAGAAAAACCTTTGTTCTATTTTATAGCGTTGAGTTAGTTAAACGGCTTTGGTTACCCGCAGGTTGCATGAGCTCTACCTGTCCAAGATTCATGAAACACACACACACACACACACACACACACACACACACATGCGCGCGCCACGTGCACCAGTTAATTTTGGTATGCTTGACTCTAGCTCAATGGCTGGGCATTTCTAATCCTCCCTGAGGCTAGCATACATTCTCTCCTCCAACTTTCCTTAACTCAACTTACTAAATCAACATTTCATCTCTGCTATCCCAGATTCAAGGGGGGGGGGGGGGGAGTGGCCCCTAGGGCCACTTTCTGAATTCTTACATGATTGGTTGCTTTTTTCCTACAGCTCATATGTCAATCCCCCTGCTTCTGCATCGTGGTGATTTCCTCCCCCCTCCTCCTCCTCCTTCTCTCCTCCTCCTCCTCCTCCTCCTCCTCTTCCTCCTCCCCCCCCCCTCTCTCTCTCTCTCTCTCTCTCTCTCCTCCTTGCCTCACAAGCTAAAAGTTCCATCTCCTTCTTTCTGCCCAGCCATTGGCTGTACGGCAATTCTTTATTATTAATCGAAGCCTCCTGGGGCCAGGGACCCTCAGGTCTGGAAGTGGTGGCTTTGGGAGCCAAATTAAGACAAAGCACTAGAAACAGTTCCCAACATTATTTGCTGCTGCAGCTGGAGGTATTGGAAAGGAGTGAGGGTTGCCTTTTTAACTGTATTTTCAGAGGCACATTTTATAGGTAGATTTGATCAATGTATCAATTTCTTAAGTAAATTTATTTTCTTCTACAGCTCATTTTAAAAGTTAATAAATATATTTACTATTGAAAATGTGGGGGAAGAAAAATAATATCTATCCCATTTCTTAAGGATGGTCTTTATTCCAACTATAAAAACACATTTTCCAAGCTGTAGATGGAATTCATCTGGTTGAGGGGTTGCCCAGCATGCACAGTGCCCTGGCTTCCACCTCCAGCATATCATAGCACAGGGCCTGGTGGTGCAAGACTTGTAATGCCAGCATTTAGGAGGTAGAAGCAGGAGGATTGGAAGTTCAAGTCATCCTCAGCTATATACATGAACCCAAGAATACAAGGCCAGCCTACATTACACAGAACCTTGTCTAAAATTTTTTCAAAGTTGTTTTCATATTAAAACATAGATTTTTCAACAATTTTTAGCATGTTCTTGTGTGTCATTAATAAGGGTTTTATTGGTACAATTTTGGATGTGGAGACTATTAAGTCAAAAAGTAAATTTACTAAAAAACTTTGGGAATTTAAGCAGAATAAAATGGAAGTTTGCATAGTGAGCAGAAGAGGATCTTAGGGAGACAAGGAACAGATGAGCTGCAGCTGTTCCTAGGCTCTGTTTCCCGTTCTAATTTCTACCAAAATGAGTGTGGAGCATCTTGTCTGACAGTCTTCCGAGGATGAATGCACAGAAGGAAAGCACGCCTCAAGGAACCGAGCTGAGGAGACCAAAAACACACAGGAAGAAGTGAGACTCACACATCCACTGCCTTAGTCCACTCTGTGCTGCTGTAATAGATCACCTGAGGCTCGGAGACTTACAAAGAATGAAATACATTCTCATGATTCTGAAGGTGGGATGCCTGTGGTCAAGGCATTTTCAATGTGACAATGATCTTTGTGCATCTGTACATTGCAAAAGGCAGGAGGGTAAGAAAGGTACAAAGTGTGTCCTCATATGGGAGAAGAGTAAAAGAGAATGAGTAGACTCTGGGAAGACCTCCTGGGTCAGAACAAATTCACTCACAAGGGCAGAGACAGCACAACCTAAACACCTCCCCAACACAACTGCAATGGGATGAATGCGATCGAGCACCTTAGTCTTCTATGACCGTTTTTTTATAAATTCTTCATAAGTAACTTCAGGACATTCATAATTGATATGGCACAATAATTTAAAATGATACAACTTTTCATTTAACTGATAGAGTTTTAAGTTTAACTGATAGATGTTTTCTTTGCCTCAGACTCGAAACCCTGTCTCAAACAAACAAACAAACAAACAAACAAACAAAAAAGTACTCAACCTCCCTCCAAATGTCCCTCTTTGATCCTGTAGATGTTTTATGAGGCATCTTGAGACACTGTTTTCATTGCTAGTTTATGGAAGGTAGAGTCAGTCGTGGAGGTACCCCATGGCACCAGAAAACTTGTACAGTTTTCTATAGTGTTGGTAAACCAAAATGCTATGATGGAGGACCAGGCAACTTCCAAAGCCAGGGTCAGAAAGAAAATGTAAGGAGTATGGTGGCCCTTTTCTCTTCTTCAGAGGAGAGCATGCTGAGATAGAGAGAACAAGTCACATGCCAAAGGCTCCCCCTGTGCTGTGCATTTTCATTGGGTTAACATAAAAGTAGCTTAATAAAGAAGGGATTTGCAAGCTACCTATTTATAAGATGCCAGCTGTCCATGGTATTAGAATGGGCTGTGTAGGTCTCAAGAAAAGGACCACATAATTCAAAGTATTTCAGCAAGGCTAAAATGATGTTCTGCAGTAGGGCACTTAGCTGCAATTAGCCTGCAAGCAGGCCGGCACAGTGGGCCAAAAGCTCATTGGATTTGTATTCCCAACAGAAAAGAGGTCCTGTGCCTCATTCGGGGTTGCCAGAGCTCAACCTCATATTCTCACATGACTGGCTGATCTGAAGGGGCTCAGCTGATAAGAAGAAAGCAATTATGAGTGCCATGTGCAACCTTGAGCACATATATTGATGTCAAGAAGTTCTGACCCTGGAGGATTTTGACTTTCTGCCACATGGTGGTTTTATAATGGAGTTTTGTCTTATTTAACCTACTGATAGAAAAAGGAGTACATTTCTTTAACACTGCTCACCCACCCGTGCCATCTGTCCTTCCACTCTACCACTCTTGTGCTTCTCCACTTGAGTAAGAGGCTCTGATCCCAACTAGGTTGTCATCCAGGCCACCCACCCTGCATGTATCTAGTGGCATGCCATTTTTTCCTCTGGTCTGTGCGCGCGCGCACACACACACACACACACACACACACACACACACACACACACGGGGGGGGGGGGTGCTCATAATAAAATTTTCTCTTTTTCTGTGGTACAGAAGTGAGTGTGGGGTTGTCACTCTGGAAAGTGGTGTGGGCTGGCTTGTGGTGATTTCCACTGACTGACTAGAGATAACTCCCTGAGGTTCTCGCCTGTGCTCTCTCTCACCCCCGCCTACAGCCTCCACAGTGCCGTTGCCTAAAATAGATGTAGTTGCTACTTCCTAAGATCTTCATCTTCTTCACTTGTGTAAACTGAATCTATATTTAATAGAGATATGGTATTAAGAAGAAATGCCTCTTCTGACAATGCTGTTTCAAATTTTGTAATGCTTTAAAATACTGATTGAGGACTTTTTTTCTATTACCAGGGCTAAATAAAATCAGGCAATATTTGACAAGTTGTAACGTAATAAGAAAGCTAATATGTTCTTGGTGCATTTATATGTTTGTGTTCATAAATGGTGCATACAAAGTCTGTAAATAATTATACAGCAATGAATAGAAAATCCTTAAAATGTAACCAAAATATATCAGAGGTAACAGAGGTAATATATCAGAGGTAACTTGAGTATTAATTTTTTAAAAAGATTTATTTTACCTATTGTAAATGCATACATACTCTATCTGCATATACCCCTGAATGATAGAAGAGGGCATCAGATCACATTATAGATGGTCGTGAGCCATCATGTGGTTGTTGGGAATTGAACTCAGGACCTCCGGAAGAGCAGCCAGTGCTTCTAACTGCTGAACCATCTCACCAGCCTGAGTACCAATTTTTTAAAAAAGTATTTTTTTGCTTTTCTTAAAAGAAAGTCAAGGGTAGGGAAAGTATCCTGAAATTCGGACTACAATAAGAAAATAGTACAGGTTGTTTTACAGAGACTAACATATGTGAATATTCCATACATATTTTATATATAACAAACTTGAATATTCCACTATATAACTTTTAAAGCTAAAAAGTTTGATAGTCCATAACTATAATGCCAGCACTAGAGAGAGAGAGAAAGAAAGAGAGAGAGAGAGAGAGAGCCAGGAGGAACAGGAATTCAAGGTTACTTTCAACTTAATAGTAAGATTGAGGCTAGCCTGGGATATATGCAACCTGTCTCACAAAACCAAAACAGATTAAGGAGACATTGTTTAAGAGCATGCCACTAAAACATGAGGTGTACATAGACCAGAATATGGATTCCCAGAAACCCATGTAAATTCTAAGTAAACATGGTGGACTACCTGCAATTCCAGCCTAGGAGGACAGAGGCTGGATATCATTAGACCAAGTTGGCTATATAGCAAGTGTGAGCCTAGCCTGGGATACTGTGGTTAGCCATTTTTATCTGCTTTGGGTTTGAGTGAGATACAGCCTAATTGAATAAGACAGGAATGTCACTAAGATACTAAGATCAGTATGATGCTGACATCAACCCTGGGCCTCTATATGAACATGCACACACGCATCCTCACACCCATGCACAAAAACCCATATATGAAAAAAATGTGCATACACCTACATGAACAATGGAAAAAAGGAAAAGACAAAGAAACAAACAAAACAGCCACAACAAAAACAAATGCAATGAAAAAAATGGCTTGCAATTTTTAAAAGTGTATAAATAATTTTCACATACAAATTTGGAAAAATAAAAGTAATGTGCTTATTTTAAATCTATAGTAGCATTATCTTATTACTCTGAGTATTTTTGAAGTTTATTATTTAGTATGCTAATTGTTCAAATAGTTGTTACTGATATGTGTTCAGTATTAGAAGATTTCTTTGTTGGGTCTTATGTTGGCTACATCACAACATCTCAACTATAAAATGAACATAGTCATAGCCCAACCTAAATTACTGAATGCAAAATAACTGCAAATCACTTTTCAAAGTACATGAAACTCTGGATATACTCAGCAAATGTTATTCCTATAAAGTATGAATATTCTTAAATGTGAAATGGAAAGCATAGCTTTCACTACATAAATTGAATATAGAACCATGTATCTGTATTTCAAATGTTTTCAAGCATCAAGAAGTACCTCCTTTGCTTCTGAGGAAGCAACCAATTCACAGATAATTACAAAGTCTTTTTATGTTTTTAGACCTCAAACCCCATAGCTTTAACATGAAGTTTTGTAAACCTAAGGTTATACTCCAAGTAGAAGACATTGTTTATTTACTTCCTTTTTCACTTATTCACTTATTCACTTATTCACTTTTTCACTTTTTCACTCATTCACTTATTCACTTATTCACTCATTCACTTATTCACTTATTCACTTATTCACTTATTCACTTATTCACTTATTCACTTATTTGCAGCCCAACAGAGAACTTATACTCATAGGTCAAAGTTTTGGATCAATGAACAGAAATTCAAAAGAAAACTTACATTGTTTAAAGAGGAAAATATTAAATTCAAAACTCACCATGTTTGAGCACAGTGGAAAATCAAATTATTGTTTTTTAAATTAAACATAGAAATTTGGAGTTGGTTTGTAGAAAGCACAGAGCACTATATAATATGAGTTAGTTCTGCCAGAAAGTAATATGATTGCATATAGCAGCAAGTAATACAGCTTGCATAAAACTGCATTTCATAGCATTTTATACAGTGTTGCTAGGCAGAAGTATATATTTAGAAGTATACATGTGTATATACCTTTTCCAGCAGCAGCTCATTTAAGTCAAAAGAAAAAACTCTTAGATATTTCAATATGCTTATGATAAAACCAAAATAGAAATTTGGTTGGTCAATTTCAAAAACTATCATCTCTCCATTTTCTCTTAAAATTCATTTCTATTTCAAACAGTTTATAAAAAAAATATGACTGCATTCTACATACGACTAGTTTTTAACCCCTTGCCTAACAGCAAGTGAATAGGAAGGCACCAGTCCCCTAACAGCCATCTGAGGGTGGGCAAGGCGCCAGATAGAGGGACAAACCTGAAAGCACTGTTCTTGCTTGAGCTCCAGGACAATCACCTTCCTTCCTGGATCAGGTTGGTCATGGAGACTCAAGAGCAGTCCAGGGAATGGGTGTGTCATGGTGATGGTGACAACTTCATGAAGATGTAGATAAAACACTCATGGACATCAACTGTGGGCATTAAAACCCATCGTGTATGTCCTCTGAGTGTGCAGTTTATTGTATAACTCGTAAGCTTTTAAAAAGTTACTTTTAAAAACATTGTTTTGATATTAAAAAAGAAATAATCACACAATTAGAGGTGTATGACTATATAAAAATAAATAGAAACAGTTCTTGAATACATAAACACATGATTAATTTTATCATAGTGAAATAATTAAATCTTTGCAAACTACATTTTTTTAAGCCTCCAATCTCAAGGTTCGGAAAACTCCAAGAACAAGAAAGGATGAAGATGGTGAGCTACTGCCCCATAATTCTGTTAATAATAAAAACCAATAAACCAATAAATACATAAACCCAGAGATGGTAATTTAGAGGATTCTTCCAAAACGTCTGCCAAAATGACTAATGCATTTAATTTTGATCCAGCATTTGTGTTCTGTGGGATTCATTTTACAAATTCCCTTCCTTAAAATAAATGAAACACACCAGCATGCAGTTTCATTCTCATAGGTTAGGCTCTACCTAGAACCCAGCACAAAGGGGGTAGGAGCAAGGCCATTCTGCTATAAAATAGTGCTGGAGCTGCGGCCCTTGGGGGCCTAGGCTCGTTTCACCCTCCTCAAGACTTCCTTACGCTACAACCCACATCCCCACCTTCACCCCTTGACACTCATCAAACTACTATTTCCACCAACTCTTTCATCCTAACAGCCAAGCATTGTCTTCTTTTGTTAAGACACACCGACAACCTGCTCCTGAAGACTTACACTTTTTACGATCCATCACTGCTTCTTACAAAATCTGTCAGATGTCTGACTCCACTCTAGGTATTGTAGCACCCCTTTTCCTACCCATCAGGCTAGAGGTTCCCTTCCTGGAACTGACTGGCAACTTGATTTTACCCACATGCCCACTGTCAAACGTGCCAAGTACCTCCTTGGTAGACACCTTCTCAGGGTGGGTAGAGGCATTTCCCACAACTAACAAGAGGGCTCAGACACTCTCTGATCTCCTCCTTTGAGAGATCATCCCCCGATTTGGTGTCCCAGCCTCCCTCTAGTCAGACAATGGTCCTGAATTTTCTTCCCAGATTTCTCAAATTCTGTCTAAGCCCCTAGACATCCCCTGTCGTTTTCATATTCCCTGCCACCCTCAACCTTCAGATAAGATACAAAGAACTAACCATTCTTTAAAAACCACTCTTGCTAAGCTATCACAGAAACTTTACCTGGATTGGGTAAAACTCCTACCTCTGGCTCTTTTCAGGCTACAAGCCTAAAGAGTGACCCCTCCTCATCTCGCCCTTTGAACTCATGTGTGGATGTTCTGCTCTTTCCCCTAAATGCTCTCCCCTCCCACACCATCTACTCACCCCATTACTTTGCCACCTCCACCCTCTCCTATGGAACTTTGATGACCACAATCTACCCTGGCTGCACACTGTCTCTTGTCTACTGTCTGTCAACATTGGAGACGAAGTCCTTCTGTCCACTCCAGACCATCAGCCCTCACCCCTCTCTCCCAAATGGCAGGGCCCTTTTAAGGTAATTCTTGTGCCCCCTACAACTGCTAAACTTGAGGGACTCTCTCATTGGGTTCATCTGTCTCACCTCAAACCTTTCATTCCTCTACCTAAAACTGACTCTTCTTCATACATGTTGACCCTAACAGGATCTGTTACGTTCCAGAAGATGTTGAGACCACCCACCTTGTCCCCAACCTCGGAAAATGAGACTCCACTCTGGCAGCCATGCTCGACCTCACTGGATCAGGCATGGGTTTCTTGTCCTTCCCCTGCTGATCATTTCCATCCAGGGCAGCCCTTACATCTGGAGATTTGAGATTCAAGAAACTCCCACAGTCTTTCCAAATAGGGTCAGGAAACTGCTCCATAGACTGATGCCAGGAACTGTTCCAAACTGTTGTCATCCCTGTATCTGTTATTCCATCTAAATATTATGATCTCTATGCTTGCTTTCTCTTTGATCAGACAAAAGATTATTGTAGAAAACGGCCAGATGAATATGGGGGCTGTCCATATTGGTCTTGTCAGATACATATGCTAAGATCATGGACCAATCATTTCTTCTATCAACACCACAAGACACTCTTTTTCTACATACAAGACTCATGGGATTCCAGGTGGGAGACAGGAATTGTTGGTAAACTCTACTGTAAATAACAACCCGGGTCTCCAGTAAGTACTATCCTTATCTAGAGAAAATATGTCTCAATTACCCAACCCCTAGATATCAGAAAAGCAGGGGAAGTAATGAAACACTCCTCCAAGTCCTTACCTCTTTGACATCATCCCTCACAAATGGCACTAACTTCTCATTTTGCCTTTTGCTTCAGACCTTGAGCTTGGCATATCAACTCCTTAATGTCACCAGACCTTAATGTTGATCTAAAGATTTCTGGTTATGCATACCCATTGGAACTAACTCACAATTGCCACTTACAGCTTCTTCAGTGACAGTGCCAGGTAATCTTACCTCACCTCTTGTCAGCTGCCCTGACTTCCTCTATCCCTCTTTTTGGTGTGGCAAATTGTTTTAAGACTTCTGGGACACCTTCTGTAGAAATGCTAAGCTCCCTAGACTGCACTAGAACCACAGCCCTTGTTATATCATCTCTGCCACAATGCCCTGCAGTCCAGAACATGTCAATTCTTTGTGGCACTCAGGTATATCATTGCCTACCCACCGCTGGTCAGGAGTTTGCAGGTTGGTACTCCTTTTCCCTGAACTGGGAGTAATCCAGGGAAACGAGACCCTGCCAATTCCAGTTGTAGATATGATAGCTGCCCAACATAAGAGGGCAGTTCAGGTTGTGCCACCCTTGATCTCTGTGGGAATAGCCATAGATGCTAGTACTGGAACTGCAGGGATAACAGCTTCCATAGCCAAATATAATAAATTCACTTTTGAGCTGGACAGCGGTTTTCAAAAAATGTCTGAAACCATACTTACTATCCAGAAACAGATTGATTCTTTGGCAGCTGTGGTGCTCCAGAACCGACGGGGGCTTCATGTCCAGACAGCTAAAGAAAGTGGTCTTTGCCTGTTCCTCCAAGAAGAATGCTGTTTCTACGTCAGCCAATCTGGGATAGTGAGAAATAAAATCCAGGAGCTACAGTCAGATATACAGAATTTCAGGGAATGTGAGACCCCCAGGTCTGGGATTTTCGAAAATCCTATATGGAAGTGGATACTCCCTTTTGTAACGCCTTTTCTAGTCATCCTCCTGGCGTTATTATTTGCTCCCTGCCTCATTAATCTTGTTTCTACAGTCCTTCAACAACAGATAGAAAAATTTTCTAACCAAACTATTAATCAGTTCCCGTTACAGGATTACCAGGCACTGTCCACAGAGGAGCCACTGTCCACAGAGGAACCTGATATGACCGTTTACCAAGTGGACCCCGATGGTGAAAGTCAGCTACACCCCAAAACTGACTAGGCTCCTAGACAGCAAGAAGTATTTTAAGAGACAGGATGCCCCATTCCCTTTTCACCATTGGCTTCCCCCTCCCTTTTGTTCCTTCTCTTTATGATAGGAAAAAGAGAGGTATGTTGGTATCAGGGTATCAGCTCTGTAGATTGGCTCCAAACCCAGGGACATCACACATCGGAGACAGAAACCCACACATCTGTTGCCAAGGCAACCGCCATACATTACCAGAATTGACTTGGCTCACCTCTCCCACCTTTACCTTCGAGCAGTTATGTCACTAGACCCCTCTGACCTCTCCCCTGCCCCTTCACCACCACCTTTGCCCTTTTTTTTTCCCACAATAAACCTCATGTGGAACTGTTTTGTTTTAGCCTGGTGTGGTCTGTCCTGATGAGAGCTGCGCTTCTAACACAACACTTTCTCTTCAAGCCATTGCTCTCTGCTCTTGTGAGACTGGCAATTTGTCCCCCAGTAAACTGTTTTTCTACACTCAAATGTCTAGTTCAATGGTTTCACCATACTTGCTTACAAGGATCAACCTGGATGTTGTTTCTCAGGAACCGTGTTTCATGACACTGGGTCTCATGCTTTTCTGGAGTTCTCCCATTATGCTAGGCTAGTGGCCCACTGGGGCCAGGGATCTGCGAGTCTTGGCCATGCAGGCACTGGGATTGCAAGCAAGGGACGCTACACCTCACTCTTCTATATGAGTGTTAAGGATAAAACTCAGGTCCACAGGCATGCAAGGAAAGCAGTTTTGCTGACTGAGCCATTTCGCAGTGTCCCCCCACCCCCAATTCTTTTTATTATTATTATTTTTAATCAAATGGCTATATTAAAATATTTTTACTGTTATTAATTTTTTTAAAAGATAGTTTACATTGTGTTTATGAGTGGGTTTCTTAGTATTACTTTTGACCTGGATGTTTCTAGAAGGTACATGTGTTAGTGCCTGGTCCCTAACTGAGCACTGTTAGGGGTGGCAGAAGCTTTGAGAAGCAGGCCCCAGTGAGAGCCTTAGCTCTCTGAGCTTAGAGCTCTGTGGAACCCTCGAGCGTCCTCCTCTCTCACTGTGGCTTCCTGCACATGAGGTAAGTAGTCTTGTTCTGCCATGTTTTCTCTAGATTGTCATTCTGACTCAGCACACACCAAGTGACAGAGCCAGCCCTCACAGAGCGAAACCTCCCAACAGGGAGCAAAAGAGACCTTCTGCTTCAAAGTTGATTATCGCCGCCGACTTGTATTACAGTAATGGAAAGCCCACCAACACAGTCAATAATCACAAAGCATAATCTAATCCCGTCAGAAAGATTCACATAATTATAATCTTAGATCAAAATGTTTCTCTTTAGGCATTCAGATATTTTAAGGGATATCATTCTATTGAGATATCAATATTCTAACTGGGTTATCCATAAGAAATTGAAGTTGATTTTTTTTTCTCAAAGTTCTGGGAACTGGGGACCTAGACAGGAGGCAGGCTTGTGGTAGGGATCTCAAGCTGCTACAACTTGCTGCAGAAAGCATAATGTACGGGCAGGCACGTGCAAAAGAGACAAATCCATCAAGGCAGTCTTCCTCTCTAAGAACCTTCCTCAGGAACCAACGCAGCACGGCTGGAGCCAGATCTCACTCCAGGAGAAACTCGTCAGCCCTCCTGACACATCTCATGAAGACTCCACCTTGCAATATTGCCATGGTGAGAAACTATGTTTCAATATGAATGCTTGTGGGGACAAACCAATTGGAAACTATAGCAAGGGACATGCCTATATTTATATTGAAATATAATTAATTACTTAAAAATAAGAAATAAAATAAGTTTTAGTTCCACACCCACCAAAACCAAACCAAACCAAACCAAATGCTGTTAAACAGTCATGAACAGAACTTATAAAGAGCCGGAATAGTATCGGTATTTTAAGTAGTATAGAAAGATAGCCACAAACCCTACTTATTACTACTCATTTGCTCAGCTTGACATTTTCAAAGAAAACATCATGCACTTTACTATAAAAGCAATTAGCTTATATTAGAGATTAATGGTCTATAAAATTAAACTACAAAATAAAATTTATATGCCCCTTGAACACTGGATTCATTTTGTGTTGGGCAAGTTAGCATCTGCGGTGGCAGAGATTAAGCAGTTCTATCTACTGTTTCCTTTTCTCAGCTTAAAAATGTTCCAGCATACACCTAAGGCCAAGTGTCACCTTCCAGCCAATCTTGATTTTTAAAGCAATTCCTTCAGAAGATGAAGCTGTTGAATAGAAACTGAACCACACTCTTGACATTTATTTTCCTATTCACCGTGAGACCCATGGCTCATTTGCATTTCACTCAGGTGCCATATGGCTGGGAGGACAATGTTAATCTGAAATATACATCAAATCCTTTCCATTTTTAGCTTGAAGTTTAAATCCTGAATGATCATTAGCAATCAAGACAGAGAGCTAAGTTTGCCTAATTTTCAAGGACTTTGTACCCAAATGACAAACCTTCTTAAGGACCTTTTCTCTCTCCTGGCAGCTCGCAGTGGCCGGCCAATCAAAACTCCCAGCCAGCCTATGTGATCTCTGTTCTCATCTAGAACTGACTAAGAATGATCCCTCATGCTGGGGCAGTGGTGGTACACACCTTTAATCCCAGCACTTGGGAGGCAGAGGCAGGCGGATTTCTGAGTTCGAGGCCAGCCTGGTCTACAGAGTGAGTTCCAGGACAGCCAAGGCTATACAGAGAAACCCTGTCTTGAAAAACCAAACAAAACAACAACAACAAAAAGAATAATCCCTTGTGCCATTCTGGGCCCTAGCCCCTCTGGAAAAGGTGAATGCTGGGTATTAGATCAAGGTAAACTGCCTTGTTTACTCAGTGTGGACCCTCTTGGATTTTAGCAGCCAATCAATCTTGGTTGCAGTCGTTTGCACCTTTTAAAAAAGTCAGGAGAAAGGAAATATTTTCTTCTTTATTTTGCCCCTCACTTGTCCGTTGCCTTTTCTCAAATACAGGGTGGAAATTAGGTTTCGCAGTTTAAAAACGATTCTCATACCCATGGCCTCCCTTGTCCTTATCTGCATTAGCTCAGCCGTATGTAGTATGGCAAAAGTCTCACTTGAGAAAATTCCTGGTGTTCTATAGTTACGCTTTGTTATTGATAATAGAGTTCTCTTCATGTTTATTTTCCTTTTTGACTTTACTAACCAAAGCATTCAAAGAGGCATAAAGAATGAAGGCCCGAAAAAAAAAAAAAAAAGAATGAAGACCCGAGGTGCACACAATACGCCCCACTGCCCCAGGGATTAAAGAATTTACAGTCCTCAGGCGTGCACTTAGTCTATCTAATTCACAGAGAATTTGGTTACCCTATGTCCCTGCATGGTAGCTGCTAAAAACCCTTGGATTTCCTCCAATGGCAGAAGTAGCTTTGCTGTGATTTAATCAAGAATGCCTACCTAAGCAGAACTCAAAACCACTCTAGGGATTACGGTTATGGCTCAGTTGTTTAAGCACTTGCTTTGGGAACACGCATACCTGAGTTCAATCCCCACCACCCCAACACATTCAAAGCATGGTAACCATAGCAGTGGGTGGGGCCAGAAGGGTCTCTGCAACTCATTGACCAGACAGTCTAACCTAATCGATGAGCTGTGTGTTCACTATGGATTCTCTTACACAGAGTGAAAGGACAGGCCTCCAAGGAGATGGACACCATTCTTGAAGGTAATACTGTCAGCCAGCCGCCCCATGCTTATGCACACATGTATTTATTTCAAAACAAAACAAACAAAACCAAAAACATCTGACAGTGACCGGATGATTCAGTTTTTTGAATGCTCTTTGACTATTATCCCACATTGATACCAGAGCAGACCATGTCACGGGGTGCCTCTTTTCCTCTACATCATTGCTAACGTAAATAATCAACCAGAATATCAACATATGCTAAGTGCCACTGATAACTGAGTTGGGGCATTACCACAGTCATGAGAGCCAAACAAAGTTATTAGGGGTATTTTTATTGTTGTTGTTTTTGTTTCTACAGATAAGAATATTGAGCCTTAGGATGTATAATTTTCCCAAGCCACACATCCTGGTATGGTGGTGGCCAAGATCTGAACTTCAGTTGTCTGTCTCCATTACCTGACCTCCTGACCTCTTTGCTTTTGGAACATAGTATTTCCAAATTATAGAGAGCTTGGTATGGCTTTGGCACTGGTTGCACTCTCAGTTTCTATACCCTAAGAACCACATTCCTAGAGAATTTAGGTCTAAAGAGTGGCTAGGAAAGTTGTGGGACATTAAGTGAGAAGAAACATCAATGAAGTGTGAGTGAGTGAGCCTGCCCCATCGCAGATGCCTCAGCTTGGTCCTGCTTGGGACCTCGTGCAATCTGAGTAGACCTTACACTTGCATGACTTCCCCTACACTATGTCACAGAAGGCTTTCTCACAAGCCTGACAGGTTATGGGAGACAGTAACAAGCCCTGTTACTCATTCCTTGTAATTAAAGTTTTAATGACACAGAAATTATCCCCCTGTAGTGGCTGCTGCAGTAGTGATACACTTAACATAATAATTTAATTGAATAATAAATATATAATATATAATTATATATAATAAAATAATTTAACTTAATAATAAATTAAATATAAATAAACTAAATAAAGTTAAACAGCAATTCCCTCAGTCGTATTACCCGCTTTTCAAGTGCTCAGCAACCACATGTGGCCGCGGACTACAAAGCTGGACACTGCAGGTAGAGAACATTCTCATGGCTCAGACGGCCCCACTGTGTCTGTGAGTTTAATTTATACAACCACATAGGATCATTCTGTGGAACACTGTTTCCAAAAAGGCACACAATATCAAAGAATAAAATAAACAAATAAATAATTATTTTACCTAAATAGTAGTTAAAACATTTATGAGCAATCTGTGAACAGGATAGTCACCATATTATTTACTATTATTATTATTATTATTAGTGTGTTGTGGTGTATGTATGTGCATGTGTGTGTGCATGTGCCCATGTGGACATATGTGAAGGCCAGAGGTTGTTAGGATGTTTTTCTTTAGGATGTTTTTCTAAAGAAGGATGTAATCACTTCTTTATCTTTTTGTTGTTGTTGTTATCAAAAAAGTATTCAAAGTAAAATATAAATATAAATGTGCATTGTAACCTTCACTATATTTAAACAGATATGTTGTGGTTTAAATACTTTTCTGAACATCCTACCCATTTTCTATGGTGATAAGTAGAAAATTTTAAGAATGCACACATTCATATTCAACACTTGTAAGTCCTTTGGGATTCTCTCTGTGTGTCTCTGTCTCTGTCTCTGTCTCTGTCTCTCTCTCTCTCTCTCTCTCTCTCTCTCTCATACAATACATCCTGACCACAACTTCCCCTCCCTCCCTGAGATCTTTGTTCTCTTATCTAAGCCATTGCCAGTACTATTGAGTGAAATCTACCAATGGCTGAGTTAATGGAGAAGACACTGAAGGGCTTTCCCTGGACTCCGTGGAATACATTCCAAAGGTTTTCAGCAGTCAGTTCATTTGTATAAATTTCCTCTGTGTTAGCACCCAACCTGTACTTCCTTTCTTGACCACGATGTCCTAATGGAATTACCAGTCACCTCTCGAGCAGAATCTGGGTAGTAAGACACAGTCTCTTTCTTTGTTTTAGCTCTTCTGGGGTATCCCAAGCCTGCCACATGTATGATGGATGTACCTCTTAAAGTCGTGATTCGAAACCTCTTGAAATTGTGGTACAAATATTTTGAGTGAAAGAGTTCCAGAATAAGATCTAGAAGGTATCTCAGTCAGAAAAGTTGTCACCTTGAAAACATGAGGACCTGAACCTCTCACCTTCCCCTTACAAAATTGTTGGCATGGTACTTGTTGTCCCAAGCTGGGTAAGCACAGATCACTGCATCTTTGAGCCAGTAAGCCTTGCTTTATTTGAGAAATTCCAGACCAGAGAAAGGTCTGTCTTTAAAAACCTGAAGTTGACTTTTGCCCCCAACCCGCCCCAACCCCAACACACACATACACTCCAGTCTCAATATAATATCTTCTTCTGGTGGGCTCAAAGTTGTTAAAGAAAGAACCTCTTCCAAAATTCTATGTAAGTAAATCTGCATTTTACTTTAGTGGTTTGACCGTCAGCATTCTTCCGTACAACTATACTATACAAGAAAGACAGACAACCATGCATCACACTATATTGTAAACATCTGATAGTACTTCAAACTTACATGATTATTTTGTGAGCTGTGGAGAGACAAAATGGGGTTCCCCAGTTGTGAAGCTTGCCCGAATTCCAGAGTCTGCAATTAGGCACTTGAGAACCACTAACATTGTCATTGGTTAAGGTCTGCTGACTCTTCTGCGCTGAGCTTCCTTGTCGAGCTCCTCTCTGTGCAGGCCATTAGCTGTGTTTGCTGATGGCTTTTTGGTGCCAGGCATAGCTGTAATAACTTAGAATCCAATTGTTGGCTAACAAATAGTGCTTACCCAGGATGAACTCACCTTGATGGGGAAATCATAGATCTGCAACAGGAGGGATGTCATCACAGAAGCACAGCACGGTGTTATGGAGCACCCAATTCCAGCTGTGTCACCTCCCATTTCCCCTAGTATTTAGTGAATTAGTTTTTAAAGACGCATCAGCACACAGGTATAAATCTCATTCCAATAACATAAACGTGCAAGTCGTACATCTTGCCATCATCTCATAGCAATTTAGTATGAAGTTTGGAGTCTGTTTGAGCCAAGGAATGAGAAGAAGAAGAAGAAGAAGAAGAAGAAGAAGAAGAAGAAGAAGAAGAAGAAGAAGAAGAAGAAGAAGAAGAAGAAGAAGAAGAAAAAGAAGAAGAGGAGGAGGAAGAGGAGGAGGAGGAGGAGGAGGAGGAGGAGGAGGAAGAGGAGCTTCCCTTCCTGGGATTTTCCTGCTTTCACTCCTATCACTATATGCATTCCCTGACATGAACTTGGCATTGAGGTAGCAGTCAGGACACAATCTGGGTTTTAGTCATTGGGGACATAGTTTTCAGTCACAATACCCACTGTCCCTAACGAACCTCACTGCTACCTGTTTAGGCTCAAGAAGCTTATTTTTTTTTTACTTTAGTTAGTTAGTTAGTTAGGTTAGTTAGTTTTTATGAGACAGGGTTTCTCTGGGTAGCCCTGGCTGTCCTGGAACTCACTTTGTAGACCAGGCTGGCCTCGAACTCAGAAATCCGCCTGCCTCTGCCTCCCAAGTGCTGGGATTAAAGACGTGTGCCACCACTGCCCGGCACTTATTTTTATATAAACCTTTTTTCATACAATATCACTTTCCCCTCACCACCCCCCCAGGTCTCCCCCACCTCCCTATCCACCCAACTCCATATCCTCTCTTTCTCTCTCTCTTTTAAAAAAAGCAAACACCCAAGAAACTCACAAAGAAAAAGAAAAACCACCACCACCAACAACAACAACCAAAATCCCACAAAATCAGTCAGAAACCAAAATATACAAACAAATGATCAATAAGGCCAAAAAATACCCGAACACAAAAATGAAACAAAAAAAAATCTACAAAAATACCCTTGACTTCAATTTGTATTGTCCATCTACTGCTGGACATGGGGCCTGCCCTTAAACTGTGGATAATATACTCAGTGAGTCTCCACTGAAGAAAACTAGTTTTTTCCTTGGCAAGTGGGTATCAATTATAGATAGCTTCCTGGCTAGAGGAGGGAGCCCATGACCACCTTCCCATCTCAACCCAATTCAACACTTGGGCTCCATCTGCCTTGAGCCTGAGGCACAAAAAATCTTAACTAAGGCCTCAGGACCACTGACCTGTGCAGACTCAAGATCAGGGAACTTTCCCTCCTTCGAAGTACTACCAGGAGGCCATGCTGTTACTCTTGCAGAGATCCTCCCAGTCAGTATTCACTAACATGGACAAGTACTTAAACCTTCCTTAGTGCTCTGAGTTTTGCTTTTTTAAAAAACATTCAGAAACATCCACAGTCATTTCTAGTTTCTATGCTACAACTTTGCTCCCAGTGGCAGTGAGCCCAGAGCCCATCCAGGAGAGAGAAGACATCGAGGAGAAGTGTGGACACAATGGCCCAGATACACAGAACAGGGCCTTTATGTGGCACCATTGCTCACACTGCCTACCTGAAGGCCCGGCAAAGTCTGTTTTTGAATGTCTATGCCTCTCTCTGGCCTGCTTAACACCTGCAGTTCTGAACTCTACCTTATACTATTCTCATCTGGAGAGCTTTTTCCAAAACTAGTGCTTGTGACTCACTTAGCAGCTGGAATGGAAGATATGGTACCTGTCCGTTTTTTGTGGTTCCCTGGAGATTGACAAGCAGCTAGAGGTGTGTTATCATGTGCCCCTCCCTTCTGTGTTCCTAAGCTCCCTTTTCCAGCCTAGAGCTATGCTTTTCAAAGTTGATCTTATTATGGAATATACAGGAAAAAAAATTAGAGCATAATTGTTTAAATTATAGCAAGAAGCTGCAATGGCGGGTACAAGAAGACTCCAGTTCTCAAAATGGCCTCAGATTGGAGGTGCCCTGGGTGGCCTACCTGACCTCAGACTCTCCTTGAATAACTCCTCCCCTTTCTCATCCAACCCCCACTATAGGCAGGGAATTTCTACAGAGTGAGCCCTCCAGGGTATGCATAGCATTGTAGGTACAGAGTAACAATGAATCAGGTAAGGAGGAGTCCTCACACTTCTACCTGGTGAACTGGGTTCAGGCACTTCTGGGGTCAAACAGGTATCTGGTCCAGTATACAGGACGTGGATAGAAACTTCTTCAGAGCACAATGACCCAGCATGTGTCTCTGCTTGAAATGTTAACTCAGCAAAAATCCTGGTCATGTTGTATAATCCTCAACCCAGAGTCATCTCAGAAGAGGTGAGCCTCAATTTAGAAATTGCCTTCATCTGTAAGAAATGATCTTGATTGATGATTGATGTGGATTGATTGTGGTACTACCCACTGTGGGTAGTACCATCCTTAGGCACCCGAACCTAGGGTATATAAAAAAGTCAATAGTGTTAGCCAGTGAACCAGTAGTAGAAAAGCATTCTTCTATAGTTTCTGCTTCAGATACCTGTTTGAGTTTCTGTCCTAACTACTCTTAATTCTAAACTGTAACCTGGAAGTAAAAGCCAAACAAACCCCTTCTTCCCTTAAGTAGCTTTTTGTCAGTGTTTTATTGGAATAACAACAGATACTGAGCAGATTCTTTGCCAGCCCACAGTGTATTGAAGAGCTGAGCACACAGACACAAAGATGAATTACATGGTCATCATCCTATTAGCATTTCTGACTTTCATTTGCACTGAGAAGAACTTATTGGGTGGTATCATAAAAACAACTCATTTTATTTGCTTTACCAACCCAGTAAAAGTTTATCTTTGGCTCAGTGGGTTAAAACTTCATCACCCAATCATGAGTGCTGAGTTCAGTGCCCTGTCTCCAATAAAAGTCAGTGTTAGTAGTAAACACCTATAATCCCACCAACACAAGGTTCAGCTGTAGACACAGGTAGATGCCTAATTAGCCAGCAAGTCCAGACTTCAGTGCCAGATCCCACCTCATAAACAAATTAAAAAGTAGATAAATAAATAAGGCTGAAAGTGAAAGAGGAGGGCATCCAAGCCAACCTCTAGTCTCTACACATGTGTGTCAAAATGAATGCATGCATACATGATCACAACACATATGTACAGGCATAAACACACCATGAGCCCATACTCAAAGATTTTTAAAGCATGTTTTTACTCCACTAGTTATGTGTAGAGATACTTGGCACTCCTGAAATTCTGTCTTCATCTAGGAAGTGAGAGGATTTTTACCAGATCATCTGCATGGTTTCTCTTATGCTGATGATACAACATGAAATGGAATGTGCCAGTGAATATTCTGAGTTCTGGAGCATTCAATTCAGATTTTGAAGACAGTTACATTGGCTCAGACTTTAATCCCTGCACTCAAAAGATAAAGTAGGATTGCTGCAAATTTCAAGGCTACCCTGTGTTGCACAATAAGATCCAGGATAGTCTGGGCTCACAGGGGAGATGCTGCTTCAAAACCGGAAACTAAAATACATATAAAGTCAGATTACCAGAGCAGAAGCTTGATGCATGCTGAGCGTGTCTGTAGCAGCTTTATACATAAAAAAGGGGCCCAACCCGATTGTGTCTTGCCTAAGTAACAGCCAAAATGTGGTGACTCGTTGTGATTGGCTATTAGATACTCCTTGGGGGGAAAAAAAGGAGATTCTATTAAACTTAACAACATAGATAAAGCTTGAAGAAATTATTGTAAGTGAAGTAAGCTAGGGATGGGAGCATACATAGCTCAGTTGGTAGAGTGTCTAGCAATCATGAGGCCTTGGGACCAATTCCCAGCACCACATAAGCCAGACATAGTGGTATATACCTATAAGCACACCATTGGAAAGGTGGAGGCAGGAGGTTAGGAACATCAGGACTATATAGTTTGGGATCAGTCTGGGATATAATGTGGTAGTTTAAATAATAATGGCCCTCACAGGTTCATATATTTGAATGTTTAGTCACCAGGGAGTAGCACCATTTGAAAGGATTTAAAGGATTAAGATTCCTGGCTTTGCTGGAAGAAGTGTGTCAATCACTATTGGGTGAGTTTTGAGGTTTCCAAAACCCATTCAAGGCTCAGTCTCTCTTTCTGCCTGTGGATTAAAGTGTAGCTCTCAGCTACTGCTCCAGTGCTTGCATACATGCACCATACACCCTGCCATGACAGAAGTGGACTAATCCTCTGAAACTATAAGCAAGCCCCCAATGAAATGTTTGTGGGGTTTTGTTTTATTAATAAGAGTTACCTTGGTCATGGTGTCTCTTCACAGAAATATGAACAATGACTAAGGCAGAAACTATTTCAAACAGGAAGAAGAGAGAGAGGGGGGGGGAGAGAGAGAGAGGCTAAATACACAATGATAGTAGGCATATGATTCTAATTTCATTGAATTAGAATAGTCAAGTTCAATTCATGAATTCACTGCAGTTACGTTTGCTCACACAAGACCTGCATAAAATTGGTCCTCTCTCTGTTTCATTATGCATGGGGGAGGGGCTCATGAGGCCCTATCCTTATTATTATTAGTGGGTGCTGGAGAAAAGGGTCACTGCTTTAAACAGTGTAGTCACTGAACAATTGCCCATGTTCTGGGAAAGAAACCCCTCCTTTTGCAAGCAATCACGATTAAACCAAGTGAGTCAGTTAGGAGGGTTTCAGGATGATGTAAAGGAGCGTAATGGTGGCTGAGAATGTCCAAAGTGCACACATGAGTAAAACTGTCAAAAACAATGTTTACTTAAAATTAAGCTCCATAGGAACAGAAGGCATAAAACTTTGTCACCAAAAGCTAGAAATTCAGAGCTGCTGTCAGAGAGCAGTGTTCGTGTTGTCCAAGTTTTAACAATGGGCAGTGGTGCTTGACACGAGATGTGGATTTATTTCAAAGGGTTAAAACAGTGATAATCTGGTTCCTGTGTACATATCGCATATCTAGGGTTATAAAACTTGAAGGACATTTACAGGACTAACCCCAATTCAATGGAGCCAGACTACTTTGGGAAAGTGCCTGGGAGTCAATATTTTCGTGAAGAGCCCCATATGGAATGACTCATATGGAATGAGATAGAAAATACATTTTTCAAAATAAAGTTCTTAATTTAGTAAAGAAAACACTGTGGATCAATAGCAACCAGACACCTCAATATCACCTCCCCTCCCCAGCTGCAATATCAGCCTTTTCACACACACACCCCCAAAAAAATTCAGCAAAAGAAACTGAACTCAGTTCTGGAGAAACTCAGGTTGCCTGAGACTCGAAGTCAGTGGTTCTCAACCATCTTCATGCTGTGACTCTTTAACACAGTTTCTCATGATGTATAATCCTCAACGGTAAAATCTTTCCCATTGTTACTTCAGAACGATATCTCTCCCCTGCTGTGAATCATAATGTTAATATTTGCGGGTTTTGATGGTCTTAGAAGATCTTCATGAAAAGGGTGGCTAACCTCCTGACGGGTCGCGACCCACAGGTTGAGAACCACTGCTCTAAGTTCTTCTGTCCTGGTGCATGGATCTTGGTACCCCGGAGTAAGCAATCTGACGGGAGGAACCTATTCCAGGGCAAGAGTAGCAGAGCTCAGGGTGTTGTCATACTTTGACTTTATTCTTGTCATAAGATTGGGTCATGTTATTTCAGATGGATTGCTGTTGGCTGCTTCTCCAGGTTACGCTTCTTCAAAGTACTTGAGATGTACATACTATTCCATCCAGGGGCTAATTCACATGGGCTATGGCACACAGCCTGGTGTCTGTATATATATATGCACATATATATGTATATATATAAACATACATATATATATACATATATATATATGTTATATAATGTTAAGTGGGTGTCACAGAGTGGAAATGTTTTGAAATTTTGAGGGGGTATGGAAAGCCTTTTAAATTAGATTAGAATTCAAAGACAAATATCCTTTCATAAGCTACAGAATTTACATGAATCTTTTTGAAAGTTTTCGGATTTTCACTCATAAAACAGAAATAACATGACAGAAAAGCTCTACCAATCTCTACTTCCCTAACAAGCCAGGATTCACTCAGAACCTGAACTGCACTTACTCTCAAGCAGAACAAAAATTAACTTTTTATTTCAAAGGACATGATATATTTTAGATTTAAAATTTAATTCATAAATTGTATATTCTTATTTTTTAACATTTGGCATATTTATCTTTTTGTTGGCTTTACGGACTTTAACATGTTAGCATTTCTTCTAGGCTCTGCAAAATTTACCTAGCAACAGTCAGGAATATAGCCTGGCTTGCTATAAAAAGACTCTCTCTCTCTCTCTCTCTCTCTCTCCTCTCTCCTCTCTCCTCTCTCCTCTCTCCTTCTGGCCTCTGTCTCCCTCCTCCCTCTCCATGTGTTCCAAAGCCAGCTGCATTCCAGCCTTGCCTCAGTTTCTCTTGTATCTCCCTTTTCATTTCTCATTTGGTTGATTTGGATACTGTCTCTGTGCCCTCTAGTTAGCTGGTTAAGGGTTTATCTATATTGTTGATTTTCTGAAAGAACCAGATCCTGGTTTTGTTGATTCTTTGTATAGTTCTTTTTGTTTATACTTTTTTTGACTTCAGCCCTGAGTTTGATTATTTCCTGCCATCTACTCCTCTTAGGTATATTAGCTTCTTTTTGTTCTAGAGCTTTCATATGTGCTGTTAAGCTGCTAGTGTATGCTCTCTCCACTTTCCTTTTTGGAGGTACTCAGATCTATGAGTTTTTCTCTTAGCACTGCTTTCATTGTGTCCCATAAGTTTGGGTATGCTATGCCTTTATTTTCATTAAATTCTAAGAAGTCTTTAATTTCTTTCTTTATTTGTTCCTTGACCAAGTTATCATTGATTAGGACGTAGTTCAGCTTCCATGTGTATGTGGGCTTTCTGTTGTTTTTGTTGTTATTAAAGACCAGACCTAGTCCTTGGTGATATGATAGGATGCATGGGATTATTTCAATCTTCTTGTATCTGTTGAGGCCTGTTTTGTGACCAATTATATGGTCAATTTTGGAGAAGGTACCATGGGGTGCTGAGAAGAAGGTATGTATATCCTTTTGTTTTAGGATAAAATGTTCTCAGATATCTGTTAAATCCATTTGGTCCATAACTTCTGTTAGTTCCACTGTATCTCTGTTTACTTCCTGTTTCCATGATCTGTCCATTGCTGAGAATGGGGTGTTGAAGACTCCCACTATTATTGTGTGAGGTAAAATGTATACTTTGGGCTTTAATAAAGTTTCTTTTATGAATGTGGGAGCCTTCCTTGCATTTGGAGCATAGATGTTCAGAAATGAGAGTTCATCTTGGTAGATTTTACCTTTGATGAGTATGAAACATCCTTCCTTATCTTTTTTGATAACTTTTGGTTAAAAGTACATTTTATTCGATATTAGAATGGCTACTCCAGGGCTGGAGAGTTGGTTCAGTGGTTAAGAGCACTGACTGCTATTCCAATTCCCAACAGCCACATGGTGAGTCATAACCATCTTTAATGGGGATTTGATGCCTTCTTCTGGTCTGTCTGAAGACAGCTACAGTGTACTCACATACATGAAATAAATAAATTTTATTTTAAAAAGCGATCTTGTTTTTTAAAAAATGGCTACTTCAGCTTGTTTCTTGGGACCATTTGCCTGGAAATTTTTTTCCAGCCTTTTACTCTGAGGTAGTGTCTGTCTTTGTCACTGAGGTGCATTTCCTGTATGTAGTAAAATGCTGGGTCCTGTTTATGTATCCAGTTTGTTAGTCTATGTCTTTTTATTGGGGAATTGAGTCCATTGATGTTAAGAGATATTAAAAAATAGTTATTGATTCTTTATGTTATTTCGTTGTTAGAGGTGGAATTATGTTTGTGTGGCCATCTTCTTTTGGGTCTTGCTTTTTCTAGGGTGTAGTTTCGAAACCTCCTTGTGTTGGTGTTTTCCCATCTATTATGCTTTGTGGGACTGGATTTGTGGAAAGGTTTTTTTGTAAATTTGGTTTTGTTGTGGAATATATTGGTTCCTCCATATCTGGTAATTGAGAGTTTTGCTGGGTATAGTAGACTGGGCTGGCATTTGTGTTTTCTTATGGTCTGTATGACATCTGCCCAGCCTCTTCTAGCTATCATAGCCTCTGGTGAGAAGTCTGGTGTAATTCTGATAAGTCTGTCTTTATATATCACTTGACCTTTTTCCCTTAATGCTTTTAATATTCTTTCTTTGTTTCATGCATTTGCGGTTTTGACTATTATGTGACAGGAGGAATTTCTTTTTTGGAACAATCTATTTGTAGTTCTGTAGGCTTCTTGTATGGTTATGGGCATCTCTTTTTTTAAGTTAGGGAAGTTTTCTTCTATAATTTTGTTGAAGATATTTATTGGCCCTTTAAGTTGAGAATCTTTGCTGTCTTCTATACCTATTATCCTTAGGTTTGGTCTTCTCATTGTGTTCTGGATTTCCTGAATGTTTTGGGTTAGGAGCTTTGTGCATTTTGCATTTTCTTTGACAATGTTTTCTATAGTATCTTCTGCTCCTGAGATTCTCTCTTCTATCTCTTGTATTCCGTTGTGATGCTTGTATCTATGACTCCCGATCTCTTTCTTAGGTTTTCTATCTCAAGGGTTGTCTCCCTTTGTGATTTCTTTATTGTTTCTATTTCCGTCTTTATATCCTGGAAGGTTTTTGTTTTTTGTTTTTTGTTTTTTTTTTTTTTTCAATTTGTTCACCTGTTTGGTTGTGTTTTCCTGTAATTCTTTAAGGGATTTTTTTTTCCTCTTTAAGGGCTTCTACCTGTTTACCTGTGTTCTCTTGTATTATGTCCTTCTTAAAGTCCTGCATCATTATTACGAAATATGATTTTTAAATCACATTTCTGGTGTGTAGGGGTATCCAGGGCTTGCTGTGGTGGGAGAACTGGGTTCCAGTGATGCAGTAGTCTTGGTTTCTGTTGTTTATGTTCTTGCCCTTGCCTCTTGCCCTCTGGCTATTTCTGGTGTTAGCTGTTCTTGCTGTCTGTGACTGGTTGTTTTTCTGTTCTGTAAGTTTTTGTGTCAGTACTCCTGGGAGACCAGTACTCTCAGGGAGGTATTGGTGTATGGAGAACTGTGGCACATGGTAGGCTCTGGAGTTCAGACATAAACCAGAAGTATCCTGTCCCTGGCTCTTCCTTAGTTCCTGGTCACTATGGCTCTGGGAGGGTCCCTCTTGGGCTAGGAATTTTAGCAGAAGTAGTGGTCTTACCTGTGCTCACAGGTGTGTCAATACTCCTGGGAGACCAGCTCTCTCCCAGTGGTATTTGGGTATGGAGAGCTGTTGCACAGGATCAGCTCTGGGTCCTGTGGCATAGGATCAGCTCATAGGGGGGAGGGGGAGAGGGTGTGGGAGGAGAACCACTTCTTTTTTATTAATGTGTACTAGAATTGTAGAAATTAAAACACTAATTTTATTTGGAATTTATAAATGAATTCTGCAAGAACTGACAGTTATAACAGCAGTTTGAAGTTACCCTTTCTGGCAAGAGCCAGGTAGATTTCTTCGGAGATCCCTGATTCCTGAGTTCTGACCATAAAGTAACCAGAAGCAAGCATGAAACAAGTTTGATTAAGAGGACAAGTGAGCCAGGTGTCCTTGAAATACTGGACTCATGGGAATAAGAAAGACTGGCAACTCTGTGCATGGCAGCTCTAATTTACTATTTTAATTAAAATCCTCAGACTGCTTCTCAGCAAATATAATAGTTAAGGATGAGGCCACCAATGTGAGATCAATCCTGAATCCATGTAAATGTGAAAGGAGAGACCCACTTCACACAGTTGTTCTGTGACCTCCGCAGCACACTGCAGCATGGGCTCATTCCCCATTGCTCCCACGGTGCACACACAATAATAAAAATGTAAAATTCAGTAACTACTGTTGTGTTTACTCTTTCTCCTCTTCCTCGGTTTCACTGGAGTGGTAGATTATGGATCCCTCTGAAATAAACTTCCTGGAGCAAAAGATCGAAGATGGAGTCATTTACAAAATCAAGACAATCGTAATTTGTAATCATACAGTTTACTCACTGTAAACTTTTGGGTGGGCATGCTGGAAATTTAGCCCAGCATCTTGTGCAGACTATACAAGTGAGCTTCTGCCTACCAGTCTCACCGACCCCTTCAACCGCACAGTCTTAGGTGTCCAAAATCAGCCAGTTCCTAGGCCTCATGGGCAGCATCATTGAGTGCATGTGTCTTATTCGGGATCTGCCAGCTCTGTAGTTGCTGATGTTTTTCTGGCAAAAACTAATGGGGAAAAAAATGGAAATGTTATTCCCCTGAAGAATTCTAGTATTTAAAACAAAATCTGAGCTTTCAAAAGATGAAAGAAACGTGATGCTTATATCAGTGCCTGTAAAAACCTAGTTCTTACATACTTTAAAAATATGATTACATAAAAAAGCTATATATTTTTTACTAATATGCATACACATACACACAGTAATTATTATTATTAATAATAATAATAATAATAATAATAATCTCATGCAACATTTACTTCAAGAAAGAATCCTTTCTTGCAGCTTTTCTGACTTTGCTGCCTGAATAATCTTTTGAAAGCATGGAACACCCAATCAATCAATAGCACTCGTGAGCTTAAGCCCTATCTACAAACTCAGCTCAGAGCTTCAAAAAATACTGCCTGCCATGTGGTTCCCATTTCAGAAGCAGCACCCACTTACTTACAGAGACCCCACCTTTCTCAGTCCCTCCACTGTTTAAACTACATCTGTCACCACATTCCAGCTCAAGATGCTTTTCTTCCCAGGCGCAAAGGGAAAATCCAGCAGCCTGGTGTTTCCCAACATTGCTGCCCACCCTGATTGCCTCTGTCTTGCTCTGGTAACCTATGACTTATTTTTTTTTCCTGGTAAGGCTGCAGATATTTGGACATTCACTCACCCAGATCTGGGCTATCTGCAGCAAACATCTTGATAACTAAAGTAAGCAAGGTATTCTACTTGATTATTCCAGTTTGCATCCATCCTGTCTAGTGATGGGTGGGATAAATAATGGGTCATTATAGATACAAAGCTGATGCCCACTGAATACCACAATGTTATCACCTCAGATGCCACTAAGACTGCTAACTCTACACAGCGGTCTAGACACTGGATACTTCTGCTCCATGGCTTGTTCTGTCTATAAAGATAGAAGCTCTATGCATGTTGGGATGAGGGACTGGTCCAGGTGAGCCCACATGCTGTCAGCAAAGGTCCTAGGAGTCTTCTTGTCTGCTTTTAAACTGCAGGGAATAAAAAGTGGAAACAGAAAGAGAGAGAGAGAGAGAGAATATTTTAATATTTTATTAAATTATAAATAACTGTTCCTTTGTGGTTAATCCTTTTGTGTTATATTAGAAATTCTAAATCATGTGCACAGCAGTCTACCCTATTATCTCCCTTGGAGTTTAACAAATTTATTAAATAAAATTCCCTCCTATGTAAGGTGCTTTACCTCAAGTCTTTTCTCTGTGTGGCTTTAATTAGATGGACCTACCCCTTTAATATTTAATACAAATTTATTTCATGGAAGCAAAACTTAATCCACTTAGAGTTGTTGGCTGGTGTGCTCACACATGGTACTAATTCTCCTTTGTTATTTTCTTGCTATTGTGCAAAGTATTTGGACATATTTTCAAGGTTACAGAACCTCAACAAGAAGCTACTTGAAATATTTATTTTCCTCATTGAATGGAGGAGTGCTTTTCCCTTTGTGGTAATGCTGAACTGACTAGGCAGCAACAGTATTTCATTTAATATTCAGAAAGTGTAGAGTGAAAAACTACAAGTTTTTATTTTCTTATGTTTGTCCAAGCTCATTATCGGATAATTATTGTGTTTTTACCAAAGGCAAATTGGAGAAAGCCTTCCTCAACTGAAAAAAAGATCCTATGCTTCCAACTGCTATTTTTCTTTCTGATTTCCTTTCTTCTCTCAGTGGCTGACTGCAGGGCAGGTCTTCCTACTCTGCATATTGTCTAACCTTGGTGTTTAAGATGTGTTCTCTCTCTCTCTCTCTCTCTCTCTCTCTCTCTCTCTCTTCAATTTTTTCTAACTCTTACTCTTCACAAGGAAGCCAGAAGTGTGACAGAAAGGTGTGATTTTTAATTTACACCAGAGTCTTGCAAATAATGACTTTTCACACCCTGCAATTGCTGCTTAGCCTGGGGAGGAGCTTTGTGGCTACTGTTTGTTGAAGCAAATTAAATCCACTGTTGAAATTCTAAAGGTGTTCCTCTGTATTTAACCCTTGTTTTCAGTTTTTCCAGTCAGTGTTTGTGGATACTTAGGAGTGTGTGGCCCATTACTTTGAAGTTTCTTGTTTTCTAGGAAACTGCTTTTGAAGGCTGTTATTGTCAGGTTTTCTTGAATGTTGGGTACATCTTTTTTTCTTCCTACTGGGGATTATTTTTCTGATGTTGGTAACTATAATTTAGTTAAAAACACAAAATTAAAAACTACAAAGATGTTCTCACACACACACACACACACACACACACACACACACACAAACACATCTATATTCCAATTCCACCAAGGGAACCTTCTCACTTTGTCTTTACAAAATAGCAGGTATCATACAGAAAAATGATAAATCATCTGGAATAAAAGTCAATGTTGAAAATAATGTTGAAGGGTTAAAATAATTTAAGACTGTTTTTGACTTTGTTTCTATCAATTCCTTAGAAGTCTCCTGGGTTGAATTATAAATGCAGAAAAAAAGCTTCCTCGAGGAAATTACAAATTTATGGAAGATGGTAGACTGGTCTGTTGGTGCAAAGTTAGTGGGGGTAGTTAAGAGTGATCCATGCAAAATCTGTGTTTGCTTCTTTCACTTTGACAACACTAACATCTTCAGGTATGTCCTAACTTGACCTGCACAACTAACTACATAGATATAGATATATAAAGATATATGCATACCCATGTGTATGTATCCTCATATTTCTATATCTTCATATATGTATACACATGTATATATATGCATATATACATATATATGTATAAATATGCATATGTGTGTATATTATACATATTTGTATATACATATATGTGTATATACATATATGTTATAACCGATAAAGCTATAGATAGATAGATAGATAGATAGATAGATAGATAGATAGATAGACAGACAGATAGATGTGTTACAATAGTGTTTGGTACTGTTTGAGAGCATACTCCAGTATGTAGGAGTAACATTGGAACGACAGGAGAATGGCACATGAGGCTAGTTTCCCCTGAGAAAAGAGTTTGCTGCTGGCCCAGAGCTGTGAGGACAGTGGGTCATCTCTCTCTTAGTTGGGAGAAGCAAGGGGTTAAGGCATCCTGGTTTACTTACGTCTCTCAGTCAGACTTTTATCTGATCCTTCCTCCCTTTCTCCCCTGCCCACCCCTCTGTAAATGTCAACCACTTCCTGATGATTTCACACCTTTCTGTTCTTTGTGAAGAAACCTGGGTGTTAATGGTACAGCATTGGGTACCATTGTATGTGCCGGCTGTCTGCTATTGAAGCTGACGGATGCCTGCGGAAATCAAGTAGGAGAAGGTGAAGAAATGAGACTGAGAAATAGGCTAAAATCCACCTTTAAGCAACAATTTGATTTATTAGCAACTTTTACATGTTGCATTGTAGAAACATTTTCTTTTTAAAGCCATGTATTGAAAGGAGTTTAGCAGAGGAGAGAAAGCTGACTGTTTAAAAATCTAATCAAAGACTAATAATCAGAGAGGGAGGAAGGAAGGAAGGAAGGAAGGAAGGAAGGAAGGAAGGAAGGAAGGAAGGAAGGGAGGGAGACAGGCAAGCAGGCAAGCTATCCCCACTTTTTATTCTACAGGTGTATTGACAAGAATCCAGCAATGGAAACGTGGTCAGTTGATCAGGTCTGCAAATGGTTGGTGGAAAAAAACTTAGGTGAGCTAGTCCCCAGGTTTCAAGGTAAGTTGTTTGTATACTTTGTGTGGATTTTATTTGAGCCATGCAGTCGTGCGGGTGCGCTCTGTTGTGAAAGCTGCTTTTCTTGCCTAGGGTCTGCCTGTTTGTGGATAAGGAGCTGTTCTGATGAGGAACTTCATCTCTTTCCCACAGACTGAGGCAGTTTCCAGTTTACCTAGCATCCTCTGAAGAGAGTGTTATTTCCAGATGATTGCAAACTCTTGGAAGTTACCTTTGACATAGACTTTGTGTGTTTCTTTTGTCTTACATAATCACTCGTGTTCTATACAGTATGGGATGTGCCAGTGTTAAATAGCAAGTAGGAGGTATTATAAAAATAGCTTCCCCGAAAGACTTCTATTTCTGTTGACTGTAAAAATTGGCCTGGAAAAGGGGTATTAATATGCAAACAAACAAACGCAGTTTTTATTGGGACTTGCGGTCTGGTGATTTCTTAGCAGCAGGCTTCAGTTTGGAACTATGCTGTATTAGAGCCCTGACAGATAATGCAGTGACTGCCATCTCAAGCTTAGATAATCGTTTTAAAACCAGAACTAGTTTTATCTTCTTTCTGTGCCCATGTTTTCCTGGAAAGTGATATGAAAGTTAATTTTCTTTTTTCCCAGAGGAAGAAGTCAGTGGGGCCACACTCCTGGCCCTTAATGATCGGATGGTACAGCAACTGGTAAAGAAAATTGGACACCAGGCTGTTCTGATGGACTTCATTAAGAAATACAAGCAGGGCAATCAAGAGCTGAAGCCTACGGGAGGCCCCGCAGATACATCCACGCTGACCCCGGCACAAGCGGCCCCTGAGTGAGTACACCAGAGAACGGGCTAGGTTTTTGGTCCCTGTTTATGCACGGCTATTGCCTTGTGTCAAAGAATCAAAGCTTTTAAAACTGTGGACAAATTTCAGTTAGATGGTATGCACAGGACTTCTAATATTTGACCAGCATGTATGAAGAATTGAGTCAGAATTTGTTGTTTTTCTTTCCACTATTCTTTAAAAACCGACAGTGGCTGTTAAGGCAATCCTGCAGGCACGAAGTTCCTATGCTACGTGATCTGGAGCCCACAGTAGAACGAATGCGTTAGGTGTAGAAACTGCATGTATGATGTAACTGGGCTACTACAAGGACCTGTGGCTGGTCCTTTGCCATGTCCCAAACTATTTGTTCATTTGTGTGTTTATTTGCATAGGTCTCCCTGTGGTAACTAATTCATACTTTTCTCAAAGGCCTTTCACAATAGCAATTGCTAACACCTTTGTCACAACTGAGTTTCATACTTCTTTGAAAACTGATCATAAAGTAAAGACCACTGTGACAGAAACACCGAGACATCATTCAGAACATTCACAGTGTCACAAAGAAGCTCTCAAGTTGGAGGGTGGCTATGTTTGTTAGTTTGCTTTTAATCTCTTAACTCCGGAATGGAAAGGAATGGTAACGAGCTTCATCAATTAAAATGTTTTACAAATCCATGCATCAAGATTCTTTCAGGCACTCTGATTTACTATTTCCACACCTGAGACTGGTCATAACTTTTAAGGTTAAATATTTGCTATTAACCAATCACCATTCTTTTTTTTTTCTTTTTGTAAAATGTGATATTGAATGGTATCATTTTATTTTTTTTCCTTTTCTGAAATTAGGCCTATAAGTATAAGTATTTCTTTCTTTTTTGATAAACAATATAACATCAGAGAGACTTGGCTTAAGTAATTTAATTTCTACTTGGTGTACTTGGATTATTTGGTAGCCATGAAGGGCTAAAGATGTGGATGGGGTTAGCTTGTAACCCCAGCAGTTAAAAGGTCGAGGCAGAAGGATTGCTATGAGGTTGAAGCTGGTCTAAGGTACAGAGATAAATGTTGTCTTTAAAAAATAATAACAATAGTTACAAAGGAAGTCAAAGCGGAAATTCTTCCAAGTGATTTATTTGAAGGAGTTCTTTCTTTATGACCCTGGTTGAAGCAGGGTATTGGGTCTGTGACATTTGTGTGAAGTTCTCACTGTAACCTTTTAATGCTCTCTAGAGAAAGGGAGGGGTGAGCTTCAAAGGGACTGCAGTGTCACTTCCAAGAACATTTGGGTGAGCTGGAAGTCCCTCCCCAGTTGACTGGAATCTTGATCTTGCCTTGGGCATAGCTCAGAAAAAAAAACCAAAACAAAATCAAAAATAAAAAAAAAAAAAAAACCCTGGCAGGCCATCAATCCACTTCTCTGCTCTGTAGCACACTAGAAGTTGTTGGACTGCCAAGAGCTAGGACTTCATTCTTGGTTTTATTGGCTGACTTAGATTCATTCTGTTCAATGTTTGGAAGTTTTGTTTCTTCATCTGCGTATCAAGAAAGCCTCTGAACTCTGAACTGCTTGAATTCACATCATGAAACACCACAATCTTGGGGCGAATCTGCCCTCCCTTTAACAGACCAACACAGTCCTCTGTCAATTATGCAATTTTTTAAAACAAGGTTATGACAAGTAGTTTCAACTGTAGCCAAGACTAGGCATTCTGGTAGCCCAGAGATTTGTGAATGTTAGGTTCCTTGCTCTAGCTAGCACGTTCGACTTTAAGGGTTAGTGTAGTCTTGTTTTTAGGTGAAAGTAATTTGGTATGAAATCACAACTTGCTTACTGGTTATATTTGCCAAGGATATTGTCACTTGAAAAGTATGTTGTCAGTTGAGAATGATAATAGTCAGACATGAATACATACCATGGAATGACTATTGAATGACTCTTGGTAGACTATTAGCTGAGAAACACAGACTCTACTTAACAAAAGAAAGTTTCACCTCAACAGCATTCAAAAATATGCCAGACAATATATCAGATTGAGAGCTGGCTCAGTTGTGAAGAGATGGCTCAGTTGTGAAAATTGAGAATATGAGTTCATTACACAGCACCCACATGAAAGGGCAGGTGTAGTGACAAGTGTTGGATTGGAGATGGAGAAAGGCAGACTCTTGGGGCCTGCTGTCCTGCCAGCTTAGAAAATCAGCAAGCCCCAGATCATAATAAGACAAGGTGGATAGTTCACGAGGACTGACATCTGAGGTTGACTTCTGCACACACACACACACACACACACACACACACCCTCTGACAGATGGATGAAGGCAGTACGGTGAACTGACATCAGCCTCATTGTGTGAGGTGAGGCACAGGATCTTCTTTGCAGTGTTCTTAGCCATGAGTTTCATGTGAGCTTGGATAGGATGAAGATGGGTTGAAGCTTCCCCTTCAAACATTGTGAGATCAATGGTTATTGCTTCTATTTAACATCCCATGACTATTACACGGCTCTTTGTTCCAGGCACGAACAAAACCCTAGTCCCACCAGCCACGGGGACCAGACATCTTTGTATCCAGCCGTCCTTGACAATAGACTCATTGATCAAAGAGTATTGAAGCAGAGGTGAGACACCAACTTTATAATATTTTAAAGTCGAGTGATGTTTGTCTTTATTTTTATGAGACTTTGTGTGCTTAAATATACTGTAATTTAAAACTTTTTTTGTTGTCCTAAAAGGTAAGCTTCTATCAAGTGATGGAGATGCTGAGTAAAGTACCAATGTTGAATTGACAAAAAAGTTTTGATGATGTTAAACATTTCTTTCAGGTAGTTATTCTTAGGTGGGGAAAAGTATATTCATCCATCATAATCTAACCAAACTAATCTGAAAATAATGTCCTGTAGAGCTTGAATGGAGTACAGTCTTTGGTTTTGCCTTCTAGTTTATGGGCAGCTTTAACTCGACTATTGCAGAGAGAGAAACTGTTTTCCTAAGCAGTTTCTCAAGTGTCCTACCCTGGACCTGACACTGTGATACTTCAGTGTCTGGGTTCCATTGCATCATAAGGGGAAAAAAGAACAAACTATGGACCTGGAGAACCACATGTAGGAATTCAGTGTTCAGACAAAACTGAAGAGGGGTAGCAGGTAATAGATACTTCAGCATCTTTCTCTAGCCTATTATAGTCTCCCAGTTCAGGGAGTCCATGCATCCACCATGCATGGGAAGAGTCCCTGCAGAGTAAAACATTTCAGGTATGGAGGAAATATTCAAAACAACCAACCAGTGTGTGTGTGTGTGTGTGTGTGTGTGTGTGTGTGTGTGCCTATGTGTGTCTTTATGCATCTGTTTGGCTATGTCTGTATATGTGTATGTGTGTTGTGTTTGTATGTGTCTCTGTGTGTCTGTGACTGTGTGTGTGTGTCTGTGTGCATCTGTGTGTGTCTATGTTTGTATATGTATGCCTTTGTCAAAGCAAGACTGCTTTAGAATTTAAGGGGACAGAAAGGCTTAGAAACCAGAATATACATGCCCACAACATTTGTCCAGGGGCTTATGTATTAGATCACCTATTACCTCTCTCTAGAAAGGAACCTCAAATTGTGTGTGTGTGTGTGTGTGTGTGTGTGTTATATACACGTACATACACATGCTCGTGCACACATGTGTATACATGAACACACACACATATTCATATACGCTTGAATGTAAGAAGCAAAAGTCCATGAAAATTAAAGACAAAACAGGCTTATTATAAGCAAAACAACCAACAAAATCTGAGGCAGAATCCTTAAATTCCCCGAGCTCTGAGGGCCTGGTTCCATGCTTTCCTCCTTTCCTGTGCCCCTGCCTGCCTCCTTCCCTTGCTTTTCCTTAGGAGGAGGCACTGTTCCGCCAGTTAGAGATGCTGAGTTCCCTCTGCACTGCCTCACCCAGCAAACTCCAAAGAAATTCTCTCTGAAAATAGGTTAGATCTCCAGTGCCATCTGACCCAGTTATTCAATATTGTTTCACTCATGTAGCTGGGAAGGAAAACTAACAGATTCCTTCTAGGCAATTGGCTCCGTGAGACAAGATAAGGCCACTGTGGTCTTAAAGACTGGGTAGGAGAGAAGATGCCTTCACCTCATGCTTCATCGCAGACAGTGATAATACCAGCCAGCCATGCAAAAGGAAAAAGTTAAAGTTATCCTCTATCCTTTCCTTCTGTCCTTCTGCTATTCTAGACACTTGATAGTTATGTGTCAAGGGCCTCTTATATGTCCTTTGTGTTAGTCCGTACAGTCCCATCATATGCCTACCTGACTAAAACCTGCCCATGCTTTAAAACAGTAGCTCTCAATTTTCCTAATGCGTCAACCCTTTAATACAGTTCTTCATGTTGTCGTGACCCCCAACCATAAAATTATTTTCATTGCTACTTCATAACTGCAATTTTGCTACAGTTAGGGACTATAATGTAAACATCTATGTTTTTCCATGATGTTAAGTGACCCCTGTGAAAGGGTCATTGGGCAACCCAAGGGGTCTTGATCCACATGTTGAGAACTGCTGCTTTAAAATTGGTTAGCCCCATCCAGTGACAGACAGACCATCTAGGTTCAGTCTTTCTATAAGCAGTACCTTCTCTGTAATTTGTACCCTGCTTACAAAAGTAGACAATGACCTTGGTTTATTAAAGTCTATAGTCCCTCCTCAGACTATAACAACCATAGAGACGGTGACTGGATCCTTTTATTTTATAAACAGAATTTATCTTAGCCTCTGGCACCTTAAAATCCAATCAGACTTTCAAAATTGAGCTGATGACTGTGAACCGAAGAAAGGCAATAGACTTCTGGAAGACATGATATATGTTTGAATAGCAATAACTTGGTTTTTAGACCTTTTGAAGCATTCAGTACCAAATATGCTGATCCTTCCAAACCACTTCTGGGTTTATTTCCCATTAACTTATTACAGGCAATACATTCAAAAGTACTTACCCACTGGACTTTCATGAAGTCAACTGATTTCAAGAGGTAGGAACAGGTTACAGAGCAAGTGCTAATTTGAGGGCTCGGTTCCCTTCTACTTGCCTCCCCAGAATTATGTCTGTGACTTCCTGGAATGTAACACCACATGGCACCCGTGAGGCCTCAGTGGTGTCCGTCGTAGCTAAGCACATAGTACTTGCCACCAGGTCCCACTGAGGCACCTGACAATCTTGGGGGTACTCCCCTGCTTTTCCCTTGTGTTTTCCACGGAGACTCTCTGCACATGAGAGCTGACCTTGAGAGGCTTCAGTCTCTCCTGGCTTTGTCTCTGGGGAAGTCTGTGGTTGTAATTAAATCAGATGTATATCCCAGGGAGTGGGACACTGTGGCAGTCTGGTGCAGCAGACGTCTCGTGGGTGACAGGTGGGTGATCCTGTGCCAGTTACTGAATGGTTTAAATACCTTTCTATGTGCAAAGACCATTAGGAGACATCGGCATCATGTGCTAGTGATGTGCTAGAAATGGTTTCTTCTGCAGTGGTATTCTTTCTTTTTTAAAATCTACCCCAAATCTCTTGCAGTGCCCAATAAGACAGGGGATCGGATAAACCGAGGTCTCCCACATGTTGCTTTAAAGACTCTCTACTTGAACTTTAAAGACATGGGCAGACGCTCTGCTTCTGCCTTGGGGCATAATTACAAGTTAGTCATGGTTTCAAGCATATTTAGAGATTGTTTTAATGACTTTTCTCGTGGTCTGGCTACTGCTGTGTGATGGACTAGAAGGAGCTTCTGCATCTACTCTGCCACGCAAATATCAACATTTCTGATATATTAGTTATAGTTGTTATCATGCGGGTATCTCAGACAAGAGACAGCAACACAGCTGTGTATGCGTTCTACCCCAGAATGTAATAAGGGAGGGGTCAATAAAGCATGCCAGCCTGGTTAGAGTTTCTAGCACAGGTTCTGATCAGATGTGCAGTGAGACTTCTCAGCAATGCTGGTGAATAAAACCAGGGCCTCATACATGCTACGTGAGCACTACCACCATGCTATGTCTCAGTCTTGTGATTAGCATTCTCAGCTCCTATATGCTTCTGTCCTTGGCTCTGTTGTCCAAGAGTCATGGGAGGTGAGTACCAGAGACTAGTCATCCCTGTGTAGTGTCAACAAATGTTCACTATTTAAGAGAACAAGTACTTTCTTTATGTACTTTCTGTGTGTGTGTGTGTGTGTGTGTGTGTGTGTGTGTGTGTGTGTGTTTTCCATTGGGTCAAATCTGTGTGACCAGATTAGAAGACTGAAAAGGCTTGCAGGAGACCCTTGTAGTTAGAGAGCAGGTCTTGAGGCCCTCTGTCATACCAGGTGGTTCACACACAGCTCTGCAAGACCTATGAGCTGAGAGAGGGGTAAATGTAAGTATTATATTAGCATGTTAACCCTGAGATGGCAGGGTTAGTAAGGCTGGGGACCGGGACAAGCAAATAATTGAGAGCTCAGTTTTGAAGCCTGGCTTTGTCACTTAACAGTTGAGTGAGATGTTTCCCGGAATAAGTGAGCCTGAAGTCATCTGTAAAATGAATAGAATGGTAAATGGTGTGTTGTATGAAAAGTTCTTAGGACCTGGCATACAGATGGCAGTCATAAGATTCACGTATCTTTTATATTATCTAGCAAACAGTGGGTCTAATGAGATTCTGGTCTCAGCTCTCACAGGTTGTGATTCCAGGTGGAAGAGCAAGGTTACACCAGGATGCTTGGGCAGCCAGGCCTCCTGGGACTCAGGATCTGGGACAAAAAAGGCAACTTAACACTGGAAGGTCTGAGAGTGATGGCAGAAAGCAGGACAAGGAGTCCTATGGGCCAAAGAGAGGAAGGGAGAAGCTTCCAGACCTCATAGTCAGACCTTGAAAACATTACAAGGGCATCAGAGAGCACATCCACAGGTGGCTCTCCTACCCAAAGGTCTTTGTTTGAGACCTATTAGCAGGGAGTAAGGCTACTTTTTTCATGGTGAAAAACTTCCAGTGTAAAATCATATAATAACAACTATGAGGGAGCTTGTAGATAAAAAATAAATTTACCCGATAAACCTATAATTCTTTGTGTAATATCTGCTATTTCCATTAAATAGAAAATACTTAAGACTGCTGACCTAAGTCAGGATTAAACCATCAGTTAACCCTCCAATATGCCAATGTTTCTGAGTGCTTGTTGCATGCTAGGTATTGTTGGAAGCGTTGAAGAAGCAGCAGGAAGTGACATCTGCTTCGTTGACCTTGTATCCTGCTGGGCTACACAGTGAGTTATGGGCTAACTGGAGCTACTCAGAGAGACCGTGCACCAACTCCATCTCAAAACTAAGAATAAATAAATTGACAAATAAACAAACGGTAGCTAATTCAGAGCCAGCGTGAGTAACTATAGCCTAGAGCACAAATCCAAGTTACTCTGAGTGATATGTGGAAGATGTTATGGAAATTTTAATAACAGAACAAAGAAATACAGCTAGCTGGGCTACACAGAGCAAGATAATCTCATCTGTAGGTTTTAGGTGTCGTAACTGTCTTGTCTTTAAGGGCTGTTGGAAGCTAGTGTGGTCTGCTAAGTTTAATAATGCATTCCAAAGGCTTTACTTAATAGTCACACAGATGTTAAGGCAGACAGAGAAGTTTGAAACAAATGACTGTGAAGGAGACTTAGCTAAGAACGGTTGGCTCCAGGTGGGCAGTATTCAGTCTCACCCCATATTTACGAAGTTGTAGTCACTTTGAAAGCCCTTGGGGTTTTCAACAGGCATGAGGGCTTTTCAGATCAGAGCAGCCTGTGGGATCTGGTCATTCCATTCAGTCCCTGGGGAGTATGAACTTTGTCTCCCTTCCTCTCTGGGAAGTCGTATTAGTGCTGCCTCTGGTGGTGGTGACACTTTTTGTCGTTGGCATTCTGGTGGGTTAGTAGTCAGTGGCTCCCTTGTTGGGTGTGGGCTGTTCTAATACAATGGAAACATGCTTTTGGAAAGATGTGAATTTTGTGTGTTTAGCCACAAGTTTCTAGAAGAGTTTCTATCTGTAATGTCAGAGTTTTGTTTGTTTATTTGTTTGTTTGTTTGTTTGGAGGCAGAGCCTCGTGTAGTCCAGGCTGCCCTCAAACCTGCTCTGCAAGAAAAGATGCCTTACTCCCCTCTATCTTTGTCTCCCAAGTTCCAGGTTTACAGGCTTGCAAAAATCATGCCCAGTTTTTACATCATCTTATGTTTAACATTTCTTTCCTTCACACATTCCTAGATCTTTCTGGAACATAGCTATCACAATCCATTCCACACAGTGAGGGCAGAATGTTACTGCAGCCTCTGGCCACAAAAACTTGGCTTTGCACACAGGGAAAATGAAGTAAAATATATAAAATGGATTGACTTTCATTCTTACATTTGAGCCAATAAGGAGAGAACTTTTTTCTGTATCTCCTTTTCCACAGCAATATGTAGAGAAAGAATGGGACCACACACACACACACACACACACACACACACACACACAAAATTTAACTTAGCTGTGAGTCCCTGTGAGATGAACTGAGAGGTCACAAAAATCACAGTTCTTACTTTTCAGGCTCTTGTTACAACCCAGGGGCCTGGTCTTCAGTGATGGGGTCCTTTCTCAGCTCTCAGGGCAATATTCCCTGTTGACCTAGAAAAGAAAAGAATAATTTTTAAAATCCTAATTTGCAAGGAGTTCTGATATACAGTACAGACATCAAGATAGGAAAGAATATTCCCAAGTCCACAGGGTGGGTTCTAGAGCAGGTAGGGTTGTTAATTGGGGTAAGGAAGCACACAGTAGGGCTACCAGAGTGGGGAAGAGCATCCACCTGAGGAGAGGCTTAAGCTAAGCTTGGAAGTGGGAGTTAAAGTTAAATAGATAAATTAGCATCTCTTTCCTTCACCCTGGAGTGAGGCATTCCAGATGTTTTTGTAAGGGTCATACCTTGCTATTTTAAACACAGATCTCTGCTAGTAGATACTTGAAGTTATACAATCAAAACCCCGATTAATGTGGCAGCATAAACCACCACCGTGAGAAGTAGATGATACAAGAGATGCAACATGGGAGAATTTCATGACAACTGGAGATGGGGAGTAAAGATGAAAGAAGTCAAGGCTTTTCTAAGAGGAAAGTATATGGTAAATGTAACATGAAATCGGACATTGTGTTAGCCACATCAGTTATCACAGGCGGAGTAGCTTGTGCAGCACACATTTATATTCTGATTTTAGAGTCTCAGATTTCAGGTCAGAGTGGTGACCAGTTCATTCTCTGATAAGAACCAATTCGTGCTCTACGAACGGCCATTGTGTTGGCTAGGTTTATGTCAACTTGACACAGCTATGGCCATATGCGGGGAGGGAGCCTCAGTAGAGGAAATGCCTCCAGATGATCAGGCTGTAAGTAGACAAACCTGGAGAACATTTTTTAACTTAGTGACTGATGTTGGAGAACCTAGCCCATTTTGGATAATGTTACCTTTGGCTGGTGGATTTGGATTCTATTAGAAAGCAGGCTGAACAAACTATGAGAAGCAAACCAGTAAGCGGCCCCCCTGCCATGGCCTCTGCATCACCTCCTGCCTCCAGATTCCTACACTGTTTGAGTTCTTGCCCTGGCTTCCCTCCATAGACCCTGATTCTGTATATGTCAGCCAAATAAAACCCTTTGCTCCCCAAGTTGATTTTGGTTATACAGTTTCATGACAGCAGTGGTGACCTTAACTAAGAGATCCACCTTCTCTTTACTTCCTCACATGACCTTGAGAAAGAAGATGCACTTCTAGTATCTCTTCATAAGAGAATAATGAGTCTCACTCAACCTCCTGTGCCTCATCTAGCTCAAGATCCTTGCACAGGGCCTGACTCTGAACACAGTCATGTCACATGGGTTCAATATATGGAATCTAGGGAGAAGAGGAATCTATGATCAAAGCCAAGATAAATGCGGGCTTTAATCTAAAACGAGAGTCAAGTTCCTTTTTTTAAGATGATAAATTATTTCAGATGCATGAAAAGAGAGGTAAACCGTGTCAAACTGTTGACAATAGGTGGGAAAACAGAGCGAGTATTGGGGTATGGACAAATGCTTAGCAGTTAACAGCGCTTGCCGCTTTTCCAGAGGACCCACACTAGGTCCCCAATTCCTCCATTGAGTAGTTCGAAACTTGTAATTCCAGCTCCAGAGAATCCGAAACCTCTTGTGTATCCACACACACAGGGCATGGATACACACATAACCCATAAATAAAAATAAATCTTCAAAAAATGAGACTTGGTGACAGGAGCATTCTCAAAGCAAGGATTGAGGGGAAGTGAATAGGATTGAAAGCAAGGCACAGCGCTGCCTGGATGCATTGCTTGGAGTTTAAGTGGGGAGTTGGATGCAAATTTTTTCCATTCACTTTTCTCATTTTTTTTAAACAAAAGCATCGTACATCAACCTTGCTGAGGGATGTGTCTGCCCCACTCAAAGAAAGAATCCCTGTCTTGATGTAACAGCTAAGTCTCTTCTGCTCTCTAGAGATACTCAGCATTTTCTGTGAAGGTTTTCCCTAGCAGGCTGATACTCCGTGGAGCCTGTTCTGCACTGAAATAGCATTATTACCCTATGTGAACCCCACTAAAGTGTAGGTAGTCTGCTTTTTGGGAATAGCTGAATGGGTTTTCATTCTTCTCACGCTTAGACAAAGTTAGAAAGCCAATGAGTCTTTTATGGGAACTCTCATCTCATCATTTAAAAAACGGATGCAAATTTAAAAGTGTAATGTTTCCGTGGGGCAGGTGAGATTACCAATAAGAAATAGGGATGATGGATAGGTCAATCTGCTTGCTCAATGATTCCACATTGTCTAAATATTCTATAGGTATACCACAGTATCACTTTAATCTCATAAACATATACTACAATTATTATTTGTCAGTATCTGAAACAAATTTGAAACTGTAGCAATGATACTGTCATTTGTCAAATTGCTGGCTTTATTGTAAATTTTATTATGACCATATATTTTTATCACTGTATGAACTGAGCAGTTAGTAAGCAGTATGCTGTCAAGCTGGGATCACATTAACATATTTTAAATGGCTCGGGGGTTATTTTATACCCAGAATTGAAAATTGAGCTATTGGTGTGGTGATAAGCTTGACAGAGAGTCCAAACTTCAAAGTCAAAAGAGAAATATTAGTGTCCTTTTAACCTGGGAGTCTTAGTACAGGACAACCTGCTGGTGCTATGCTAAACTCTAGGTTGCTAAAAGCACTGGGAGTAACTTTAACATCTTTTAAGACGTTACATATAATTTTATAGATGGAAAGTAGCTGTAGCTGCAGCTATCTACTTCCCATTATGAATATATTTGTTAGGGTTTGAAAGTCCTCTTTCTTGCATAATAGTCATTTTCTCTAGTGTTTGTTTGCATTGCTTAGGTTATATTCAGACCAAAAATGTGTTGCTTGAATGGAAAGAAAGGAAAAATTTTGGTGTCTTTGATTTGCTTAATCTGTCTAATTGAAACATGAGGGACTATTATCTTCAGTGGATCCTGTCTGAGTCATGCTGCATTCTGAATTTTTTAAAGAATTAATTTATTTATTCTGTATATGTATATGTATGTGTATGTGTATATGTATATGTATGTGTATATATATATATATATATATATATATACTGTAGCTGTCTTCAGACACACCAAAGGCCATCAGATTCCGTTACAGATGGTTGTGAGCCACCATGTGGTTGCTGGGAATTGAACTCGGGACTTCTGGAACAGCAGTCAGTACTCAAATGCTGAGCCATCTTTTCAGCCTCACATGTCTGAATATTTGACAGAATAATTTCATGCCTTATAGTCCCTACCATAATGAGGACAAGGGGACAAGAAACAGAAAAAAAATAGGTGCTAAAAAAAGAAAAATTGTACTAAGTTCTATTTGATACCATTGGCATACTGAAGCTCTCTGTTGATGGAATGAAGTGAGCAAAGGTGACAGCAAGACTAGAAGGCCACTGAGAGTTTGTGACTGGGTTTGTCACTAAAAATTTACTGGAGAAAGCCGTTGGTGTGGAGCTGTACTGAAGACTCCTATATCACCGGCCTTCTAAGACTGTGGGGACAGCATAAAGACTAGTCCTCAACACTTATCTGCACACCCTCTACCCCTGTTTATGTATGTAAGAGACAAGGAGTCTGGCCATGGAAGAATTGAGATCATGGGAAGAGAGAGGGGCGGTATAGGGCAGCTGGCATACGTGTTGGCAGAGTGGGTGAATGTAATGAGAGAGGAGCTTACTGAGAAATAATTTGAGCTGAAGTAGAAATTTATGTCTCAGAGTTGCTTGTTGCTATATTGAGTCCAGTATGAAATTTTTGGTATGCCTAGTGTAGTCAGAACATTTTTCTCCATGGGTACAGAGAATGCCAAAGGGAGGATATGCGCCAGAGATTACCATAAAAAGAGACAAAAAGGCCTTCTGCTTCCCCAGTTCCCACCTTCTATGCACATGCATTCTGATAAAGCATGGCTTATGGTACTAAAGGAAGCATGGCTTCAGCTGTGCCCAGAGAACTGACCTACGGAGACTCATGTAGGCATGTCTCTCTTGCCCTGTACTCTGCTGGCCACTGTCGCTCACCTGCAGCTCATTTAATCCTGTTAGTGAGCTAGGTTGACAGCCCCCAACTGCCTTTGATTAGTGGTAGCTTCTAAATGCTATGCTAGAGCCTTCTTCGCATTTGCATATCTAAGGACCAACCTCTGATTTAAGGTTTCAGTGTGGGTCTGAAGCTCAATTTTATAAACCATCTTATTGATGCTTAGCTCATATGGCCTAAGATCCACAAATTTCAAGGGTACAGCCAGTTAATCTTAGTAAATGTATGTTTAGCAGATTTTAATCAGCATTATCACATTCCACGTGGTTGCCTGCAGCCTGCCACAGCAGATAACTGACAAAACATTATAGTGTCTGTCCCTTTGCGTAGTATCTTCCTATGACTGGAGTAAAAACATTTAACCTTATTTTAGTGTAGAGACCAGCTTCCCCATACTGAAATAGCCAAGGACCAACCGAATCAGGTGATCTTGTATTTTGCTACAAATAGCAGCAGAGTAGATAAGATTTTTCTTAACTGGGAACTAAAACTAATGCATTTGGCTTCTCTTGCTCGGCAGAATTGCAGTTTACATTTTCTGTCTGTTAAGTATTCCTTTTGATTTCTAGATAAGCATCACAACTTGGCTCTTCAAGATATATGGAGTAATATTCTCCAACATTATGCTTAATTTTAAAGCCTATGTGATTATGGCATTTCTTCTAGGATGAGAAGTATTTATATGGTCTATTTAGGTGTTAGGGAAGTGGTTTATAGCCTAGATTTTCAGAGCATAGGGAAATAATATATTACATATAGATTTGAAACAAAATTTTACTCTTTGTGTTTTTATTCTACAGAAGAAATGTAAAACATGTTCTAGCAAGGCATAAAGCATTACAGTGGACTAAGTCCTACATCTTACCGGAGTTTCCCTATGATGTCAAGTGCATGTTGGTGGAGCAGAAGCGCCCCGACCACAGCATGCGGATAAGGATCATTGAGTTTCTCCAGGCAGATATGACTAAGTACCTGGAAGGCTCGCTGTGAGTAACAGTGAGGACATGCTGAGTGGAGGAGGGAGCTGTGCACAGCGAACAGTAGAATTTGTTAGGAACCAAGTTCTCTTGGCTTATGGGGAAATAGCAAATAGAAGTTCAATATGTGCAGATTTAGGAGACAGACTGGGGTTATTATCTCAGTTGGTTAAATATTTGCTGCATAGTACCAAAACCCATATAAAAATTTAGGCATGACTGCACATGCTTGTAACTATTGCTATAGGCTTGAAGGGCCAGCCAATCTTATCTAACATGACCCAGGTCCCAATGAGAGACCCTGTCTCAACAGCAAGGTGGACACACATGAGAACAATGTTAACTTAAGGCCTCCAGATCTGCACACAGAAACACATACACACACGGAGAAAGAGCACATACTAACACACATACATACACCACACACACGTACATATGCATTTACCCTACACACAAAAATGAGGAGAGGGAACATACACTAACACATACACACCACACACACACACACACACACACACACACACACACTACAGACATACATGGGAGAGGGAATGCACATTAACGCATACATACACACAACACACTAACATACACATACATATATACACGTATACTCTCCCCACACACACAGGGAGAGAGAACACACACTAACACAAAACACATACACATACACACACATACACATACATACACACACATATGCACACTCCTTGCACGCACGCACACACACACACATACACACACACACACACACACACACAGACACACACGGACACACACACGGATACCATAGTAAGAGAAAGTTTAGAAACCTGTGTGTGCTTTAGATTCACCTTAACTGGGGGCTGCTGGAAATGAATTCTCTCTTATCTGTTGTGGTAAACAGGTACCCCACCACCCAGCAGTACAACGACGTGGTCAATGCTCTGCTGCAGGCCCACCCTTTCCTGGATGAGGACGGCTGTGGCTTTGTAAGTGACTATGGGCCCACCACACTGTTCATCGCAATCCATTTGAGATTGGAGCTTTGCATTTTCCACTCTGGCTCTAATATCTTCATTTTCTTAATTTTTCTTTTAACTTTAAGATTATATTTATATCATTGATTCCCTTCCTCCCTCCAACCCTTTTCATATGCTCCTTGCACTCTCAGATTCGTGGCCTCATTTTTATTGTTTTACATGCATATTCATATGTGAATATATATTCCTAAATACAACTGCTCAGTCTGTATGATACTGCCATGCATATGTTTTCAGGGCTGTCCACTTCGTATTGAAAAACCAGCTACTGCTCTCTTTCCCGGCAAAGACTATTTCTCCCACTCTCAGAATTTCTTAGTTGCTTGTAGTTCTTTGTGTAGAATTGAATTTGTGTTCTCACTTGCTCTCTCTCGCTGTGTGTGTGTGTGTGCCTGTGTCTGTTTGTGTGTGTATATATATATATATAATGTATCTCTCTGCCTGTGCATCTATCTCTCTCTCTTAGCTTCCATATCTTTCATTTCTTTGTCTTAGTTCTCTCTTACCTTCAGCTGTGAGTCACCATCTTTCTGCCCCTCTCCTAAAGCCATCTGGGAGGTCCTATGTGACTGAAAGTGCCCAGCAGGAGAACATAGCTACATCAGAGAAGTGGATGATGGAGGGAGTGTTTCTTGCTTACTGATCTAATCAAAGGGAAGTTGTCTGGAAGCCCTTGAAGGGCTTTGCGGTCTTGTCCTCATCCTCCCTCTTTAACTCTGCTGTCTGGATTAGGTAGACTCTAAGGAAGCTCCACAAAACAGTTCCATGGAGTTTACCCTTCAGGAGCCTCAGAGATTCTGAGGTAAATGATGTGAAGATAGATCCTGCCACCAAAGCTTTCGAAAGATTCCAGAGCTCTAAGGAGAACAAGGGTTGAGGACTGCTGCTCTAGCATGCTTAGAAACTGGGCATACAAACAGACATATTAGCATTTGGCAGGCTGAAGCAGGAGGACCAGGAGTTTGAAGGCAGCCTGCTGCTGTGTCAAGCAAAACAAGAGGGGAATCTTCATGTCATCATTGTACAAAGGAAACATGCCTAACATTATTGAACTGTACACCTAAAAAGTCCTTTAAAATTGTAACAAAGAGTTGAATGTTCATCACAAGAAAAGTATGATATAAGAAACAACCATGAGAAACTGGAGGTATGTGGAGCTGAAGATATATTGCTACACCTGTGTCTGTCCTTATATAAATCCACTTTGGTGAACATGGTTAACATGATAGAGTCGGTATCTTACTGTCTTAAGTACACATAGGCAAGGAGTTTTTTTCTCACGCCCCCCCCCCCCGCCATCATTCTCTCCTTTTTCTCTTCTTCCCTTTTCCCTTTCTCTCTATCATTGTCCCATTTTCAGGTAAAGGCTTAATATATATGAACCAAGTCAGAAGATTCTGAATGACAGAAGGCCTTAAAAAGTCTCATTTTCCCCTCCAAACTCAGAAAAGATGTGGCATCCCATATCTGTAAATAATAGCGAGTCAAGACTAGAATTCAGTCACGCTTGCTCACAAAGGATGCCATCATTTTAAAAAAATTGCGATTCTGCATGTACGATGTGCTATAAACTGACTCAATTTTTCTCTTACTAAAATCAAAATAGTGTAACCAAGCGACAACAAAAAGTCTAGGATTCTGACATCTCCAGTCATGGCATTGTACGTAATACTGACCCTCTGTGCTTCTTCTACATCAAGATACAATATAATGTCCATCTGATCAGTGATGTGGTGTACAGAATTTTAGGCATGTCTCTATCTCTGTAAATCCCACATCCTTAGCTTCAGTCTCTGACACTGCACTATGTGGTTAGGCGCAGGGTGATGCATTTGTAGTGAATGTGAACAGATTGCTTTCATGTCACTGGTCCCCAAGCAAGACAGGTTTTACCTAGCACACTGTTTCATATATCCCAGGGGGCACAGAGATACTTGAAAATAAAGGGGAGTATTCCTAATGAGTCTTACACATATAAGCAAATAAATAGCTATATTTTTAAATTCTATTCTGTTTCTCTTCCTCTCTCTTCCTCTGTCTCTCTTCTTCTGTCTCTCCCTGTCTTTGTTTGTCTCTCTGTCTCTCTCTGTGCACTCCCACCCCCACCTCCTGCCTCTCCGTAATTCAGGTCACCAGGCTTAGCTGCTAAGTGCCTCCACTTGCTCAGCCATATTTCCTGCCATTCAATTACATTTTGAACTTCAAATCTATGGTTATTGAAGTGAGATACCTACGAAGTAAGGACTAATGCCCTGTGGGCTCCCATGGGCACCCGTGGGCATCTAATCTACATATGTTCCCATATATTATGCAAAAATAATATAAGACATGGAAAATAGTTTAGCAGCTTGCGGCCTCATTTGCACACTTAAAGATATACATGGAGAAGGTTGGTGCATGTATAGGTCTTTACCCAAACTCTCACCACATCTCTATATGAAGTTATGTTCATGCTAATTCCATGATGTAGAAAATGCCCAAGGGGGCTGGAGAGATAGCTCAGAGATTAAGAGCACTGACTGCTATTCCAGAGGTCCTGAGTTCAATTCCCAGCAACCACATGGTGGCTCACAACTATCTGTAATGGGATCCAATGCCCTCTTCTGGTGTGTCTGAAGACAGCAACAGTGTACTCATATAGATAAATTTAATTAAAAATTAAAAAAGAAAAAGAAAAAAAGAAAATGCCCAGAAACACTGAGAGAGCTGCCATTGGTGTGTGTGTGTGTGTGTGTGTGTGTGTGTGTGTGTGTGTGCGCGCGTTATGATTCTATGTGTGCATTTATGTGCAATGCATGTGTGTATGGTGTGTGTGTGTTATGGGTGTACATGTTCATGTATGTGCACATGCATTTGTGCGTGGTGTGTATGGGTGTGTATGTAAAAGGGAATGAAGATGAAAAAGTAGAAGAGAGCAAGTACTTGGTTACTTTTAGGGCTGATTTTTATTTTAAACTGTCGAGATTTTTCAGATTTATACAGTGATTTCTGGTAGGTATTCAAGACCAAGATTTCTCTTCCCGAGGTTACATTTGGTGCTAGATAATTCCTAGTTCTCTGTGGTGTGGATCCTCATGAGCACCATGGGACCGTGAGTGGGACCCTTGGCGCCCACTGGGTGAGTGTAACTCCTGTCCACTCTAGTTATATCACGTGTCTTCAAATATCATGAGATTCAGGGAGGAGAAGGGAGGAGCACTCTCAGGCTGCCATTCCAGGTCCATTAGCTTATAAGATTTTGTGGTATTTATCTTCTTCCTGCATGTTGTTTGTGGTACATGACTGTTTAGAAACAAGTTACCCTAAACATCTTTTTGCTGTTATTGTTGCTTTGGGGGTTAATTTCACCATACTGAGAACTGAACGCAGAGCCTCATACATTGTAAGCAAGCTCACTACCACAGAGCCATACCTCCCAGTCTTTAGCAAAGGCCTTTACATGGCAGTTTCCTGTATAGCAAAAATATTATTATTTTTATGCCCATGAAAATTAATAATAGTTGCATAGTGTCCCATACAATCGGTATTTTGCATTGCATTTGGTTCTTCTGTTTCTGGATCTTTCTCTCTTCCTTCCTTCCCTTTCTCTCTTTCTTTCTTTCTTTCTTTCTAACTTAATCTCTTTGTCATTTTCTGTTTTCTCTGGAGGCGAAAAGGTTTTTACTTTTTGGTCAAGTTGTTGTTTTTGGTTTTTTTCCCCCTGCATCATGTAAAGTGATGTGCACACTTCACTTATCTGATGTTTCTCAATGATTATATTTGGGTTTGCAACACAAAGTATGTACCTGCCAGACGCTGCAAATTATGTCACGTCATAAAGAGCGGGTGATTTCAGACTGATTAAGAAAGCCGAGTCTGTGTAGGACTTCTCCCATCCTTAGCTGGTGACTATGGGAATGGGGGATGGCTGTGCTCCAGCACAATTGTTTTCTACTGAATCCACCTACTCATACTGTTATGTGATAGCTCACAGGGCAGGGCACAGAGCAGGTACTCTATTCACTCCCATGGATGAGCATGCAGAATTGGTTCACTTGTGTGTTCCGTTTCATGACATCCTAGCAGGTGATGGCTATGTGTGCAGCAGAGCTCCTGTCCCTTCTGAATTATAGGAAACACAAACAAATCGATCTGAACTGGTTCATGTCAGGACTGGGAAAAACCACAAACCATCTACTGGTTTTATGCTGTTATAAGACAGCAATAGCAGAACATCCCAGCCTGGGGGAGATGACAGAGCATCTCTGAGTCATACCATGCCCAGGAGCTTAATCTAGGCACAAAGCAGCTCCAGACTGGGCCTGTGGACCGCCTCCATAGGACTGGACAGATGCCAGGATGATTTAGGAATAACACTTTGTAAGCATCTTTCACAAGTAGCTAGTCCCAAGATTCATGCTCTCTCTTTCCCCTCCCCACCTTCTCTGGTTTTCCAAGACAGGGTTTCTCTGTGTAGCACTGGCTGTCCTGGAACTGGCTCTGTAGACCAGGCTGGCCTACAACTCAGAGATCTGCCTGCCTCTGCCTCTCAAGGGCTGGGATTATAGGTATGATCTGCTACCGCCACCCAACATCATAAAAAACACAGTTTAGGAGTGGTGTGTGTGTGTGCGTGCGTGCGTGTGTGTGTGTGTGTGTGTGTGTGTGTGAACTCAGTAAAATGCTTGCCACGTAAGCCTGAGCACTCCAGTCTGATAGTCATCACCCACATAAATAGCATGATGATGCATGCATGCTTACGATCCTAGTGCTGAGAAAGCAGGGACAAACAGATCCCTGAAGCAGCCCAGCCTAGTCATTAAGCCCCAGGCCAGTGAGAGATCAACATAGGTGGTTCCATAAAAAACGAAATCCATAGTTGACCTCTGGCTTTTATATACACATACACACATATGATGCACCTACACACACACACACACACACACACACTCAGACACACACAAACATGCATAAACACACATACACACATGCATGCACACACAGGCATGCACACACATTTGTCAGGAAAGATCATGCTGCTCCATTTGGTAGCTGAAGAACCTAGGCCGAAGAGGCTACTTATTACAAAGTATTTCGTTAGTGCACAGTAGCTTCAGTGCTGGGATCCGAATCTTCCTGACCTAGGCTACAGGGGTTTCTTTTTTTTTTTTTTTCCATTTTTTATTAGGTATTTAGCTCATTTACATTTCCAATGCTATCCCAAAAGTCTCCCATACCCACCCACCCCCCCTACCCTACCCACCCACTCCCCCTTTTTGGCCCTGGTGTTCCCCTGTACTGGGGCATATAAAGTTTGCAAGTCCAATGGGCCTCTCTTTCCAGTGATGGCCGACTAGGCCATCTTTTGATACATATGCAGCTAGAGACAAGAGCTCCGGGGTACTGGTTAGTTCATAATGTTGATCCACCTATAGGGTTGCAGATCCCTTTAGCTCCTTGGATACTTTCTCTAGCTCCTCCATTGGGGGCCCTGTGATCCATCCATTAGCTGATTGTGAGCATCCACTTCTGTGTTTGCTAGGCCCCGGCATAGTCTCACAAGAGACAGCTACATCTGGGTCCTTTCGATAAAATCTTGCTAGTGTATGCAATGGTGTCAGCGTTTGGATGCTGATTATGGGATGGATCCCTGGATATGGCAGTCTCTAGATGGTCCATCCTTTCATCTCAGCTCCAAACTTTGTCTTGCTACAGGGGTTTCTAAAGATCAAGGACTGTGAGACTTGAGCCATGAAACCAGCAATGGCAGCAAGTAAATGCCACACCTTTTCTAATGTTTTCTAGAAGGTTCCGTATGCTCACAAGAAGATAACGGACACTTGTTGGCTTGGGTTTTGTTTGTTGTTTGTTGTTTGTTTTTGTGGTGTTCAGTTTCGTGACTCTAATTGAGGGACTTTAATTTGAACACAAACTTGTTATCAGGATAAGTCTAAGGATTGATTCATTGCTTCTATTATAATATGATGAGAGTAATTTCAACCCTAAGGGTCTCATACAAAAATCATATTGTTCTACAGGACTATGCAAAGCTCTATAAGACTGACTGGCCTGCTTTATTATTTTATACAGTTTTTATGGAAACGAGCCCTCAAAGATCGCTTTAAATATATTCGAAGACCCATAGAAGATGATGAACAAGTAATGAGGAATAAGTGTAAATTTGGACACCGAAGAGGCCAGACAAGGAAGTCTCTTGCTGACATACAATCGAATGAAATTAAAATTGTGCAGATCAAAGTAAGCCTGAATTTTAAACACTCTGACAACTTTGGCTGATTAATGGCATGACAATAAATTGTAGCATGATAGCAAAGCAAGATACCCTTTTAAAGTTATTAATAAAATCAATGATTTGCATGGCTGACATAATGTTTCTTAAAGGGTGCCAGTAATCATTTGGATACCAGGATGTTAGTATACATTTCATGACTATGCTCTTCACAGCCTTCAAAGAAACTGGAAAAACCTCTTACAACTCTGGTTTCTTGAAATGTCTCTCTTCTTCTCATTCTACACTGCACTTACAATTCTCTTTTCCTCTTAGTTTTTGGAATGTCTCAGGAGATCAAACCTACTTCAAATCCTTATCTAGCTAAAGATGACCTTGAACTCCTGATCCTCCTGTGTTTGCTTCCAAAGTATTGGGATTACAGACCTGCACCATCACAGCCTCTTACACCTCGTCTTGTGATGTTCACATCACTACGGAAAGTTATAATCTTAATATTAAATTAGTCTCTGATATTCAGTCCCAGAGATTGAACCCAGAGTCTTGTGCGTGCTAGGCAAACGTTCTTCTACTGAACTGTGCTCCTACACCTAGAACCAGTTTAATGCTCCCGTTAGGTAGTCTTCTATCCTAAGTTTCTGGAGAGGCAGTTATCCATAAGCTTGGGTACAGAGCTCTACATTAGCTTCCTTCACCTGCTGGTTCAGAAGGCTTCCAACCCCATGCTGTGAGTAGCTTTAAGCTGAGGACCAGGCAAAGCCTAAAACTCCTTCTCCACCAAGGAGAGGCCATGTGAGTCTTAACAAGTGTTCTTTAACTACTCAGAGCCCCAGATGGCCTCAGAAAAACATTTTCTGTTTAAATTGCTAATTGCTAAATGTAATAGACTGAACTCTTAAGAACACTGTACAGATTATTAAATGTCGAAGATGAATCTTTTGCCCTCCCAATTACATTTTCACTTTAATCTACAGGAATATTATAAATCCTAATTTTTCACACATTAATATTTAGAATGTACGTGATGTAAACACTCTATTTTCATCTGGTATGTTTGTCTATTATCAATAGAGAAAACTATTTGATCAGATCAGCTTTAATAGTATTTTTCTGGGAGCTCCAGCTCAAGGACATATGCTCAACATGTTTTGTAAACCATTCATTGCAGTGTCGTGCAACATGTAAAGTTCCAGACGGTTATTGGTTAAATATTTTATTAAAACTGTAAATGAGACTTTTGTGTGCTAAGTCAGTTAAGATACTATTAATTATACATCTTCTTTGACAACATGACAAGAAGGGTACCCTAAATTCAGGTAGGAAGATTTTTTTTTTGAAATTTTCCTTGTACAATTACAGATATACACTAAAAACATAGTAGCTATAGAAGCACACCCCTGTAAGCACACACTTAGGAGGCTCAAGCAGGAGGACAGAGTGTTCAAGCTTAGCCTAAGCTGTAGAATGAGACATTGACCTTTGAAAAAGGATAGAAAATGAATTAAAATTATGATAAGATAGTTATATGCTTTTAAGAAATTGTGCACATAGTCTTAAAATGTCTCTAGAAAAGAACAATATTGCATTATTGCTGTGTGACACTATTCCTGGGGAGATTTCACCCCTGACAAGACACTGGTGACAGACTATCAGCGTCTAACTTGGAAAGCCAGTGAGTGTTACTGGACTTATTTACAGGAATATGGTTGAGGGTCACTTACAAGAACAGAAATGACTCAAAGACAGCTGCATTACCAAAGCCCACCACCTCAGCATGGGTGACAATTCACCAAAGCTGGGAGTCTAGAGCTTATTGCACAACTTGTGGGCTCCTCTTTGAGGTTGGATGGTATTCTTTTCAGGTGAGTTGGATAGTCTGAGCCTCCTCTTTGCAGCTCAGCTCGACTGAGAGCTTTCTTAGCATGTCAACTGATCTCTGCTTCTCCCAGATAGGTAGGCATATCTGAGTATTTCTCTGGGTCATCTTTACCCTTGAGGAGGGAGGGGCCTAGTGAATCTTACCAGTTTCAGGGACTTCCTGAACTATTATGAATTGCTTATTTTCTATCTTAAAGAACTTCCCTGCAATATAAGATGTTTCACTTCTCATTATGACATCCTGTTGTTTCCCTTCCCTGTAAACATTCTGTTTCAAGCATTTCACCTCCACTTTAACATCATATATACTAAAATTTTCCCCCAAGATGAAAGGTTTTAATCTCACAGGCACTGCTGGATAAGAATTGTGCATACATTTATTTCCTCCCTCAAAATACAGATTTTTGCAACACTGAAAGTTAAGTTCTTTCCTAAGTTAATTAAAAATAAATAAATTCAGTTCCATTCCATGTTTCCTGTGGTTCATATCACACAGAAACACTTTGGAACTAATAACTGATAAAGTTGAATAAATAGCAATTGTCCCCTGAGTTGAAATTCATGTCTCCTGCAGTCCAAGGTCACGCTGAGAGGCACAACTCTCTGTTGATGTCTTCCTTCAGTTCATAGAACATCTTTGAGTCCTCTTTGTACATTGTCACTTGTCCAAACACCTGAGAACTGTTTGGAGCTACAGTGTGTGTGTGTGGGGGGGGGGGGGTGGTGGATCCCTCTAAGGCCTACACAGAGGCATTGATTTAAAAAGAAAAGAACAGGGAATTGAACTTTTCAGGGCTAGGCTTTGTTTTGTAATTAAACAGAGATTTTTTTTTACTTTCCTGCTGTCTAAACTAAAAGGAGATTGCTTATGTCTAAGTAATGACATCTTTCCTGGTGAGGAAATCCCACTGGAATTATTTACATATCTCCCCTTCTCAAATGGAGCTGTAAATTGCTGTTTTCTTAAACTCTGGGGCCTCTCTGTATGATTTTGTGGTCTATTTAAGGAATGAAACACAAAATACGTGTATTTATATATATTTTTTTCTGGCTCCAGCGGTGATAAAAACTGTATGAATATGATTGTAGAAGTTGGCAGAACCTCGATACACTGGATTTATGTCATAGATTTTAGTACCTCGTACTGATTGCCTAAATTACTTTCAATCACCACTTTGACCTTCTGATAGCTCTCTTAAGGTCTGAACAACAAAGATGTTTGGTCTTTGATATTGTTGGGTAATTCTTATATTTTAAATGTTCCTTGGCTGGTACAATATGTTGACATTATAGAAAAAAAAATCTATCTTATATGCTGTAGAGATGCAAAATGTTGGAGTAGGGAAGAGGCAGGAGGCCACTCACGTGGTCTAAGACAGAGAAAGAGGGATTGGTCCCTTAGAGGAAGGGAGGCAGGAGGAGAGAATTGGTGTGATTTGATTTGTTTTCTGCAGTTACTTCTTTCTTTGATGATAGGGCACAAGAATGGAAGGTATCTCAAGCAACAAATGTGGGATTCTTAGTCCTTTCACATGAACGTCCACAATCCATAACTCATAATCTATAATCACCTATGTGGCTCTGGGCAGGAACCTCTTGTTCCTAGTCCTCACCTTCTCTAGTTTCATAGTTTAGCTTTGCACAACTATGCTGTTTAGCTATAGTGCCCAAAGCAAGTGCAGCGCTAGTGTCCTACCTGTGCATCTGTGGACTTGGGTGCCTCTGACACTCCACTAAGAACATGCCCACCGTACTTGAAGGCTAGCTCACTTGCCAGAATTCTCGGCTCCATTTCCAGACCACTCCCTCAAGAAGCTGAGTGTTTTTCCATCTTTCAAAATGTCTTTCCAACCTCCAGATCTCATGAGGCTGCTTGCCCAGTCTTGTATCGACGCAGGAGCTATGCCACCACTTACTAAACACTTGACTTTTGGTGTCAAAAGAAATAAGATGAAACAGGAGATAGCCTGAGAAGAGGGTAGTGGTAGCCTGCTGTGAGTCTTGAAATGCATCTAGATAATCCAGAATCGGGTAAATCTATAGTTCCATGCATTGGAAACTATGCTTCCTATCCTTTTTAAATTAATTATTGGTGTCCATGTATGATGTGTGTGATCATGTGCATTGCTGTGGTGCATGTGTGGAGGTCAGGGGAGAACTTTGTGAAGTCAGATCTCTCTTTCCATCTTTGTGGTGATAATGGGGAGACGTCTGAGACCACTGGGCTTGGACAGTATACACTTCTGACACATTGTTCTTTTTTTTCTATTGCTCCTGAAAACTTAAAACAAACACACAAACTCCTTTTTAGCTAGCAGACTCTCAAATCATGATCAGGTGGCAGAATCGTGCCCAGGCCGAGCAGCTCCGGGGACTCCAGGCTTTGGCCTTGCTTCTCTGTAACTTTTCCGTCCCTCTGTCATCCTCCTGGAGTGATGGAAACGTTCCTGAGGGGCTGGCTGGTTCTGCTGTCTGTGTCTTGTTCTGTAGCCAGTGAGGGAGATCTGTGAGGAGCACAGGCTGGAATAGAGCTGCTTTAAAAGTGTGAAAGAGAATATTTCACTGCCTAAACACATGCGCTTTTCATTTCCCTTCCTAAGGCATTTGTAATGGACATTTTTCCAGTGTCTGAAACATGGAAGAACTGAAGTGAACTTGTGTCCCATTGGGATGTAAATGTTCTGTCAACTATCATGGTAGTTTATTGAGGGAGAGGAACTTGAGAATTTGAACCTTATTTTTAACTTACAGGATAGTGACATCAGAATTCAATAAATGCTTTTAGTTGTGCCCTCATATCTCAAAGCTTTCCAGGTTTTTGCTAATAAATAAGAAAATTAACTAATTACCACTTGCTAAGTTACCAACACTATATTTACCATTTAGCTCTCTCTCCAAAGCACTTTTCTATTTTTTTAGTATGTACACGCTTCCTGAGTTTAAAGCTGGGGAGTGATGTTTCGTGTTTCTTGGTTTGGCCCAGAATTAAAGTAGCTTGTGAGTTGTGCCCAAGTCTGTCTGGGGATCCTTGCAGTGCCCCTGTGGCTGTTTCTTGGGGCGTGGCTATTTGTTTCATGCTGCAGCTGACACATGGTGATTAATTGCATAAATACTCGTTATTTTTACATCCTTTCCACAGATGTTCCTCTCTTGGTTCAAAACCAAGCTAGACAGCAGAAAATGAAGAAAAATGATGACAGTTATCTGTATTCCAAGTAGACTGCAATGATTGCCATCTCGGGCAGCTAATTTACTAATGCTGGAAAGTTTTACAAGTCAGCTGAATGCTTGGAAGCATTGAGTAAAGCTGTACAGGGCAAACTGCTTGCTGACTACTTGAGGCTCAGGCCTACGTGCTAAACCCAAAGGCTGATCAGAGTCAATAGTGAAAGCATCATTCCCAAATTCTACTTAGGAACAATACAGTTCAAGACACATACTACTGGAATTTGGTTTAAACAAACCCCCCAGCTTCCAAAGTGGCACCCTCCAATAGAAATACAACATGAATCACATGGGTAATATCTAGTTTTCTAGGAGCCTCATATAAAAAGGCAAAAAGAAGCATGAAATTGACATCAGTAGCTTTTGTTTTGTTTTATTTTTTTTTTTGTTTTTTTTGTTTTTTTTTTTTTTTTTGAGACAGGGTTTCTCTGTGTTACCCTGGCTGCCCTGGAACCCACTCTGTAGACCAGGCTGGCCTCAAACTCAGAAATCCCCCTGCCTCTGCCTCCCAAGTGCTGGGATTAGAGGAGTGGGCCACCACTGCCCAGCTGATGACAGTACCTTTACTGAACCAGTTGGAAATGCCATGTCAACATTTCTATGTGTAATCATTATAAAATCAATGATATAGTCTTCATTCTGTTCTTGCTTTTGAAATCTAGTATTACCAGCACAACCTTCAAATTAACGACCCATGCTTAAGCTGATCAAAAGCCACACGTGCCTAGTGCCTAACATGTTGGGTCCCTCAAGTCTATTTAACCTTGGAAAAACAATAGAGAAAAAGGTGACACTAAATAGATGATGCCATAGCAGCAGACTTTATTTTACACAGAGCCATTGAAGTAGTTTTGATAATATATCTAAAAGAGAATGAAAATTTTAAAATAAGATGTTTAAAGGTTCTTTTTTTTTTGACCATGAAAAGATGGCTTTATTCCATGAAAATATTCTCAACAGAGAACACTATTGGAAACAAGGCTTTTTTACCATTAAGATATCAATATGTGGACAAAGAGTAGAAATTACTGTGAAATTGAGATTTCTTTTAGATAGCTCATGAGTTCAAAGTTTAAGTATGGTTTAAGAATGACTTAAAAACTGTGCAAGTTCAAGCGTCTTCAAATGTTGTAACCCATATACAGATTGCACTACTCCACGTGAAAGTACTTACCTACTCTGGAAGCAAGTGCCAGCTATAGGAAAACACACAGTAACTTGAAAAGAACGTTCTTTACCAGAAAGCTTTGGATTTGCTCTCTGTAATTATTAGCCAGGAAAACATAAGCACTTCAGTCTTTGTACAGAAGACAAACACAGCCAGATCACATTTCCTTCTTATCCGCTAACTTCTGGAATGAAAATAGCACGACTTTTAAAAACTACTTCATGTCTGTCAGTATAGAATAATGTCACATTATATAAATAATCCTGTAGCAACGCTTAATATTTAAAACTGTATAGTTTACTAGCCTCAAAGGTAATATACTATATGTCAGCTACATAACAGTGATGCACTTGATCTTATCAAGGCTTTAATGTTTACCTAATTGTCATTCAAAATTGTATGTGTTTTGCCCGCTTGATCATCTGTATACCACATGCATGCCTGGTACCCTTGGAAACCAGAAGAGGTCATTGGATAACTTGGCATCAAAGTTGCTCAGGGTTGTGAGCTACTCTATTGGTGCTTGAAATCGAATTTAGGTCCTCTGAAAGACCAACCCTTGACCTTTAAGCCATTTCTCCAGCCTCAATTTTGTTCTTGATGCTGGATCTCAGGAAGCTCAGTTTAGCCTTGAATTCACTATGTAGCCAAAGATGAGTTTCAATTTCCATTCTCCTGCTTCTATGTTCCTAGTGCTGGGGTGACAGATATGTGCCACCACACTTGGCTTATAACAAGACACTGTCTTTGCAGAATCATGTAGACTGTAGAGTTTAAAACAAGATTATGTTTAGTAAAACCCATCTTGAGTTTATTCACCTCTGAGAAAGAGAAAAGGTTTAATTATAGTTTTTTAACCACTCTGTGTTTTCCCTTTTCAGAAGCAGGTTTAGTTGTCTGTTGACATCTAATTTATACATGTTTATCTTCTCATTTCTGTCTCAGCCATCAGCCTAGACGTCAGTCAGCTAGCACTGAGCTCTGAGGTTCCAGCTGAATCTCCAGGGGTTGGAGAGGCCACTCCACAAGTATCAGTGCAGCAAGGAAAGATCTGCTCTGCCTGAATCTAGCAGGAGTTCACTTTCTGGCTAATTCATCATGATTCCCTTGAGGCCACTGTACTGTATTGTCATTTCCTGTTTCCCTGCACAGGACTGGTGTCTTTAGCCTTTATTCCTCCTTCCTGTCCCCTCCACTCTGTTCTCGTGAGGACATATTCTTTTCATATTCTTTACGAAAGACAACTCAGCTGCAGTTCTGTAAGAAACAGACGGGCCTCATCCCTGAGTCTCCCCTGCCCAGTGTTCACTGATAGAAAATGAGATCAGGGGACAAGAGAAGCAGGTCTACACTAGAAGAAGCATCCAGAGAATCTGGTCATCTTGGTGTTTGAGAAGTCTCTTCGTCCTAAGGAGACGGACCTGGACCAACCAGTTTCTAAGTTCCTTTGAACTCGGAAAATGCAAAGGTCATTAATAATACATCTAATATCAGATAAATCATTCAAAAGGCAAGAATATTGAGAACTTAAAACTCCGATGCACTGTGACATGTACACAATCTACGAGACAAAATAGACACCAAGGTTGGCATGTAGCTTACCACTGGATCACTGCTGGTGCCACTGTATGGACCTGAGATTTCCTTCCCCCAACCTCAGTGCTCACCTTGCCAACATCATGGTGTCTGGAAGTAACCATGCCTTGGAATTTTATGTTATCATTTACCAGGTTTTTAAGACAGTGATTTTTTTTGTCACCTATGCATAAAATGAATCTACTGTTTCATGTGGCTTATTTTTGAGATATGAAGTCATGAGATGATTGAATTGGATAACTTCCTTTCCTCACTTGCTGTGACGTCTGTCTTTGGGATCCAATCAGGCTCTTCTTTCTTTCTTTCACCACAGGTTTAGTAATCTAATGTGACAGGAAACCCCACAGCTGCTCGCCTATCCACCGCCATCTGATGTGTGTCTGTTTTGACTTCTAGGACATGCTGCTTTGGCCCACACGCAGGAGCTTTTGGCAAAGACTTTTGCATAGGGCAGAACTGCTGGTTTATAGATTATACAAGTACACAACTTTTCATGGCAGAGTTAAATTGTTTTCATAAATGATTGTAGATATTTGACTCCCTAAGCAAGACTTATTATTGGATGTCTTTCATATTCAAACTTGAAAATAAATTGTTTAATTAGTCCTGATTTTCATTATAATTATTTACAAATTGAGTATATCTTCATATATTTATGAATGAATTGAGTATATCTTCATATATTTATAAAAGGTTTGCATTTACTTCTCCTTGAAATTTTTGTTCACGTCTTTGACCATTTTTCTGTGAGCTTTTTTATTTGCAAGAATCATAACTGTATATATTTTTATGAGTATTTCACTTATATGAGTTTTATCAATTATATCAATTGTCAGTATCTCCTTTCAGTCAGTGCTTTTTCCTTTAAACTTCTTTCTGTTTGTGTTTTGACAGACACAGTTGTCATTTAATGCAATTATGGTTATCAGTCTTCTCTCTTTGATCTAATGCCTTCAGAAAATCTTTTTCCACTTTGAACTGATAAAATTATTCATCAATTTCCTTTAATTAAAAAAAAGTTTTGCCTTTAACATGAAAGTTCTCAAACCACAAAGGACTCTTTCTTTTTAAGCAAAATAATGTCTTATATGTTTGTGAAACAGCCCTTCTCCTCTTCCTGGAGCCGGTGGCACACCTTTGTTGCTCCTAGTTCTGGTCTGAAAGTGTGTTGTACTCTGATACTCTGGCCATCTACTCCTGATACAATAGCTGCATTCTTTGACTATATGGCTGAGAAACATCTGGATACCTTCCACTTGTTGTAGTTCATCAAGAGACCCTCACTTACAAAGACCACAGAGATCGCCATCATTGCAAACTGCAAGAGGTTTTTATTATTCCAACATGTTGGGAGCCCCCATCTCAGCACACAGGCCAGAGGAGAGACCCAGAACAAAGAAAGAGCACCCCTTTTATATCTTTGTAAGGGGCAGATTTAGGCAACAGGGTCTTCTGAAATAAGCTTCTCTCTAGCTCCAGATAGTTTATATATTAGCAGGTATGTTGTTGAATCTATAACTCTTTTTGAAAAAAAAAAAAAAGACTTCTTACAAGCTGAATCTTTTAACTGTAAATGACCAACCCATACATTTATTTATAAAGTTTTCTTCATGCACATCCTGCATGTCTTTTTATAGATTTACATCACATTAAAGGCAATTTATAATTATTTTTTGAAATAGTAAAAATATTTTCTAGCTGAGTAAGATGGCACATACCTGTAATGCTATTACTTAACAGGCTTGGGTAGGAGGACTGTAGAGTTGGGGGCCAGCCTGGGCTACATGGTAAAACTCTTTGATGGAGTTGGTGCCCTTTTCCACTGTGTGGATTCTGAGATGGATCTCAGATTGTTTGTTGGCAGGTGTCTTTACCCACTAAGCCATCTCTCTGTCACCTCTTTCTCTTTCCTTGTTCTCAGTAGACAGCAAAATGAGAATATAATACAGCATGTTTGACACATCTAGGGTTTTAAAGAGCATCCATTTTTAAAACTTCACCATTCAAAAATGATGTTAGCTTGAGATCTTTTTGTTCAATAAATATAATTTTAAATTTAACCTTTTATTTTGATTAATTTTTTCTGTAAATCATAGATGCTTATGGAACTATATGAGATGCTTTTCAACATTATTTGAAATGATCCTGTTTTTCATTTCAAACTGCCTCATACACTATGCAAAGTTTATGTATATTTGGACAGGCCAAGTAAATTATGGAGCTTTTAGTACATTACATTTTTATCTTATGTCTCAAACTTTTCCACAATACTGCCTCCCAAATTAGGTTTCAGCAAAATAACATGTGAAATGTTCCATAGAAATCAATCACGTTTCTCTTCAGTTTCCTACTTCCTTTGCAATGTCAAACAGAGTGTGCTTCCAGGGATAAGCCCCAGTTAGTGTCCCTGGTTCCTGGTATTTCAACCTCCTTTGTCATTGTGATCTGAATTCCCCTTTCCCACACTGTTTTTTTATATTCGAGGGTCACATCAGAAAGACATTGTGGCATGGCTAGAGGTATTCGATCTCTCTCTCTCTCTCTCTCTCTCTCTCTCTCTCTCTCTCTCTGAATTCATATAAATTTAGAGCATCCAACTTCAAATGTTAAGTATAATTGAGAACTAAAATCCATTTTTTTTGTGGAATGATTTTTATCTTCTAATGAAATTAAGGTGGGAGAAGTTTTATTCTAAGCTATTGTGATAAATTTCTCTAGGAACTGACTCAATCTATGTCTGGCTGGTTCTACTGAGCTCAAAGACATAGGGATGGACATGGCGTCTCCCTAATATTTGTGATGATTTGATGTCACAGGCCACTAGCTCTTTGATATGGTTTTGGTCAATTACAGGTACCATCTGTAATCCTGGTGAGCTAGCCTGTTGGTTAGTTTTCATTCATATATCCTCAACTGAGTTCCTCAAAATGAAATTGATAGAAAGTTTTCCTTCTTGCTTCCTCAAAGCTCTCTTATAAGTTTTTACCAAGGGTATGTGAGATTTTCTCTAACTACTCCAACCCACCCAGCACATAGTGCTCAGGACTGGCACAGAGATGATTTCTCACACATAAAAAAGTTGTTGGTTTGCATTTTTTGGTGGCCTTGAGTTGTTCAGCATCTAGAAAAAGTCACTTTAAAAAAAGACAGAGCTGGGTAGATTTCTCAGTGACTGAAGTGGTTATAGCACAAACATGGGCTTGACTTCAGTCTTCAGCATTCCTGTTGATATGGTGACATGAGCTGTAATCCAAGGTAAAGGAAGGTAAAGACAAGAGGACTCCAGGGCCTTTCTGTCAGTCAGTCAAGCCAGCTGGTAAGCTGCAGGTTCAGTGAAGTGTGTGTGTGTGTGTGTGTGTGTGTCAATCTCTGACTTTCATACTCATATGCATATACATGTACCCTACACACACACATACACACATGAGAGAGAATATATGCATAAAAAAAACCAAAATTAAAGTCATTTCTTGCCATCTAAGAATTAAACGCATAGAAATAACACTCTGATAAATTGCAAATTTTCAGGGGAATCTGACTCTATGTAACCAGGTAAATAGGAATTAATGTAACTCTTTAAAATTTGTCAAGACCACAGATTAGGAGGCTGGAAAGATGACTTATAAGCTAACAGCACTTGCTGCTATTGCCAAGACCCTGGGTTCAGTTCCAGCATCCATGTTGAATAGCTCACACCTGCCTGGACCACATAGCATATATACAGATTTATAGGCACACACACATACCCACAAATAAAAATAAATACATTTTTTAAAAATATATAGATTAGAATTACATTGTACGTAATTCTATAATTTGCTTTCATAAATAACTGCCCCTTGGCTAACCATGTTCAAGGACAAGTGAAACTACATATGCATGGCAAGACCCAATTAGGTATATATCAAGAAGAGGGCTATTCAACCTCACGGAGAGCCAGGTTTTCATGAAGTTTTCAACTGCCCTGAAATGTGAGAGCCACTGACACTTTGAAAATCTTTGGCAGGAAGAATCTGCTCATTTAGACTCGGAGGTGGATGAACACATCAGCTGGTTCCAGCAAGAGTATATGAAAACAGAAAGGGACTGGAGAGAAGTTGACAAGAGGATGAGCCAGACTTTGGAAATAAGAAGAAAGATGATTGGCGGCCAAACACCTCTCAAGGACATTCTTAAGATGTTTCCTTTCCTGAAGTGCCCTTACCAGGTAAGTGACTCACCTAGAAAACTGTCTATTCTTGGGAACAAATTCATTCCCCTCCTGACCCTCCACCCCACCCACCCCACCCACCCCACCCCACTCCACCTCCTTTTCCTCTAAAGTAGTGACCACTCAGCCCAGCAAGACAGTGCACTTGAGTCTCAGTAGGGTGTGAGCCCGACAGTTGAGTCAGAACTGCAGAAAGTCCCTTCAAGAGAGCCAGCACTGCTGTCTTTAGGAGTTCCCTGTACAGCACACTATGGGGGGAGGGGCATGAGGTGTCTCTAGTTTAGGGTTTTTTTCCTCACATGAATAATTCCATGTTGTATTCATTTAGACAGTGTCTTAGTCAGGGTTTCTATTCCTGCACAGAACATCATGACCAAGAAGCAAGTTGGGGAGGAAAGGGTTTATTCAGCTTACACTTCCCACACTGGTATTGATCACCAAAGGAAGTCAAGACTGGAACTCACACATGACAGGAAGCAGGAGCTGATGCAGAGGCCATGGAGGGATGTTTCTTACTGAATTGCTTCTCCTGGCTTGCTCAGCCTGCCCTCTTACAGAACTCAAGACTTCTAGCCCAGGGATGGTTCCACCCACAAGGGTCCTTTCCCCTTTCCCCTTGATCACTGAGAAAATGCCTTACAGCCGGTTCTCATGGAGAAACTTCCTCAACTGAAGCTCCTTTCTCTGTGATAACTCCAGCTGTGTCAAGTTGACACAAAACCAGCCAGTACAGACAGTTAAGACAGTATGCTCAGAATTCTTCCCAAGTAATATTTTTCTATTTCTTTTGTAACATCAAATCATTTCTTAAAGTGTCTTGGTTAAGATTTCTAATTCTATGAAACATCATAGCCTAAAGCCACTTGGGGAAAAAGGGGTTTATTTGGAGTGCACTGTAATATCATAGCTCATCATCTGGAGTATGGAAACTAGAGACAGGAACTGAAGTAGAAGCCATGGATTGGCTTGCTCAGTTTGCTTTCTTATAAAGCACAGAACCACCTTCCCAGGGGTGGCACTGCGCATGGTGAGCTGGGCCTTCCCACACATATCATCAATCAAGAAGCTGCCCTCTGCTGGCTTGCCTTACGGGCCATTCTGAGAGAGGGATTTTCTCAGTTGAGTCTCCCTCTTCTCAGATGACCAGGTTTGGATCAAATTGTGAAAAATCAGCCATGGCATAAAGTGATCTTACGGCCCTGCTGTTCTGTACCTTCTCAGAGTTGATGTGCTCAGGATGTAGGTGCTGAGAAAGAGAACTGGCACTCAGGGAAGGGGCCCAGCAATGCACCCTGACCCTTCATTACCTCACAAACATCCGTGTTACCTCCTTTAAAATTCTTTTAACAGAAAGTTTAATTTTTTTTAAATCACTTATTGACTGCCTAAAATTTCAACTAGGATTCTATCTCTGGGATTTATGGATATAACAAAAGACAAATGAGGCCAAGATTTAGGAGGGAGGAGGTAAAAATTAAATACCTCAAGTTTCTTGAAACCTTCTGAGGTGCTACAATATTTTCCTTTCTGAGAAGCAGCGTTAACAATTGTCTCTTAGTTAAGTTAAAGTGGGTGCTGTGGTAGGAACCTGTTGTCCCAGCCTACCAAAGATGAGGCAGGAGAAGCTCTGAAGCCAAGGAGTTACGATTGATCAGCAGACAAAGGAAAATGTTTTAAGCTGTGGAGAAAGGGCTCTTTCATCACTGATGTCATTCACTGGGCGTTTGGTGTCCATTAGTGTCTGCATTGAGGATAGTAGTGAGCCTTACTACTGCAGAGTGAGAAGCACAGAAAGAGAGAGGTGAGAGAAAGCCTGTGCACTAGGCTAAAGTGCATCAGTAGAGTGGATTCTATCTATATAGAGAGGTACAGAAGCAGTTACGGATATTTATGTTTCACTGCTTGGTCAGTCACTTAAATGACAAATGGATTCAGTGGCTAAGAAACACACTATCACACACACACACACAATATACATATATATATATATATATATATATATATATATATATATATATTGTGTGTGTGTGTATATATATTTACATATATATATGTATATATATTTACATACATATACACACACATATATATACATTATATATGTGTATATATTATGTATATATATAATGTTTATGATAAGCCTAAAATATTGGGAAATACCATAATTAAGGAAATGTTCACTGACTATTGAGCTATGTCAACAGGACAGTCCTCTACCGACAAAATCTAGAAAACATAAAAATATAAAATTACATAAATATTTTTGAGAATCGTATTTGTACCCTTTTGAGACAAATAGGAATTTATTAGTATGCTGTGTTACAAATAAGTAAATGTAGACAGAGAGTAGAGGAAACTCTACCCTATGGTAAGTAGAGTGCCAACTGATACCTTTAGAATATTCAGATAAGCCAAATGCCACTTGGCAGTGAAGACAGTGACATTTGCATCAACAGGTATTCAATCTTGTTGATAAACTTATGTGAGCTAGCCAGGTGTGCTGGTACTGTAATCCCTCCAAAGAGGGAGGCAGGAGGGGGCGGGAGGGGGGCAGGAGGGAGGCAGGAGGGAGGCAGGAGGGGGGCAGGAGGGAGGCAGGTTGGATTACAGACTGAGTTCCAAATCATTCTGGGAGGTATAGCCTCCCTAGCAAACCCTTCAGTCAAAAATCCATATGACAGTTATTCTCAGTATATCTGCTCATCAAATACAACATAGTTCAGACATGGAGAAATGGAAAGAGCTGGTAGACTCCAGCTTAACCAACTGAGAAAAGTTATTATCTTTGATGGAAGTGGTCACCCACGCCTTTAATCCCAGCACTCAGCAGGCAGAAGCAGGTGGTTCTCTGTAAATTCAAGGCCAGCCTGGTTTACAGACCTAGTTCTGGGACACCCAGAGCTACACAAAGGAACAAAGAAAACTTGTATCCACAAAACCAAAAAGCAAAAAAAAAAAAAAAAAAAAAAAACCAGAAAAGAAAGAAAGGGAGGAAGGGAGGAAGGAAGTGTTGCAACCCCCAAATTACTGATACTAGAGAGATTTCAGTGTTGTGTTCAGTTTGCCTCTCTGTTCCCTGCCCCCCTGCCAGAAGCTCTTCCATCCTCCCTCCAACCTGAGGCAAGCACCATATGCAGACAGCTGGTTTCTCTTGCAGCAAGCCCAGGGCTCCCTCTCCCCCCCTGGCTGCTCCCCTAGCATTAGAATGGCACTACCTATAGAACTCCCCCTTAATGAGGACATCCTGAGGAGACCGCTCCAGATGTCCTCCCTGCCTTTGCATCTCCAAAACCAGTACTCCTGATAAGCAGCAGAACTCTCCAGGTGCCTGTCCTTGAGACCCTAGAGAAATAACAAGCTGAAGGGAGACTAGGGTCTCTTGTTTAGATCATGGAGAAAAGGTAATCAGAGGTCAAGTCACAGACGGTTACGACTGGCTATAAAATTAGTCCCTGAACAGACACCCATCTAAACTTCCCTTCCTGCTTCAGTACCATTCTACCAAATCATTACAGCCCTCTACTCCCCTTTTCTGTAGGGATTCCTACAGATACTCTGTATAAACCCAGTGTTTTCTGGACTCAGGCACTACCTGCAAGCATTCATGGGGTGAGTGTGAGGCAGTTGATCCAAGTTTGAACTTGAAACAATAAAATACTCTTTTGCGAGTTGCAGTGGACTTCGCAATTCTTGGGCTCATCTGGGTTTCCCGTGGACTCAGGGCACAACAGAAAGAAGGAAAGAAGGAAGGAAGAAAGGAAGAAAAAGATAGTATCTTTAACACAGGGACAAATGCCCATTTAGTGTTCCTGATTCTTACCTCAAATGCAGAAGCTCTGGGGACTATCACACAGAGAGGAAGGGATACATACTGATGAACCACTTTTCAAAAATGCCCAAGAAGCCTTGTTCTAGGCAAGAGACACAATTTGAGACATGGTATTTGCATCTCTCTAGCAACCCTGGATCTAGGAAAAAAAAAAAAATATGAAACTCCTGGCAAGTCTGAGCAAGGCAGAAAGTTAGATTTCCCAGTTGTAAGTGTCTTTGTACTTAGAAAGATTAAGAGCAAAGGAGCATCCTGTCTGCAGGTTATTGTTAGTAGGTCTTCATTAAGGGCATCCACAAGTTCTATTTACTTAAATTTGAATATCAAATTGAAATTATATCACAATAAAGAGAAACAATGGGCCCTGGGCCCGGGGAAGAAGCTAACTTGATCTTCCTCACGTTTAATTTCCCTGCCTGTGTAGTGAGCAAACCTTTCCTAATACCCAGCCCAGCTCAGATCTCTGCTTCCAGCCACCTGACCAGAGCACTGCGCCGTGATGAGGATGTGAGTCTCAGCTTCAAATGCCTTAGCTTTCAGACCTCAATCAATTTATGGTTTAACCCAGATCTCTAAGGCCCCATGAGGCCCCATGGTCAACATTAAATAGTACAGTCTTAGGGACAACAGTGACTAAATTAATTCACATTGGTGTAGATAACTAGGAGGTCTGATAGCCTCATTCTGTCAATGAAGGAGAAAGAACAGTAGGGGTGGAATTCTCTGAGGGGCCAAATTTAGGAAATTCTAGAAAAGATAGGCAAAAGTGGTTTTGAGTTCAAGAGACTTCTATTGGGTTTGCTTTACCTTGGAGGCCCCGTCTTCTTCACATACATTTTGTTAAACTCATCTAACAGTCTCTAAAACACGCCCTTAGGGCCCTAAGATTGGGTATTTTTCAAGAGTTGTTTCTGAAAAGCCAGTAGTGTTCCAGTTTTGCCTTTTGTTGGACACTGCTGAAACATAGCCACCATAGCTTGGTTTCTGTTGTTGTGATAACACAGATCAGAAGCAACTTGGAAAGAGTTTGCTTGGCTTACAGGTTCCATAGTCCATGGTCAGGAGAAGCCAAGTCAGGAAACCCAGAACAAGAACCTGGAGCAGGAACCTGGAGGCAGGAACTGAAGCAGAAACTTTGGAGGAATACTATTTACTAGCTTGCTCCCCTGGCCTTTCTTACACTGTCCAGGCAGGGGCCCTCCAATGTAGGTTAGCAATTCCAAAGATGTCCACAGCCACCCCCACAGGCCAGTCTAGTAGAGGCCATTTCTCAGTCAAGATCCTCTCTTCTCTTCTCTTCTCTTCTCTTCTCTTCTCTTCTCTTCTCTTCTCTTCTCTTCTCTTCTCTTCTCTTCTCTTCTCTTCTCTCCTCTCCTCTCCTCTCCTCTCCTCTCCTCTCCTCTCCTCCCCTCCCCTCCCCTCCTCTTCTCTTCTTTTCTTTTTTCTTGAGATAGGGTTTCTCTGTATAGTCCTGGCTGTCCTGGAACTCACTTTGTCAACCGTGCTGGCCTCGAACTCAGAAATTCACCTGCCTCTGCCTCCCAAGTGCTGGGATTAAAGGCGTGCGCCACCACCGCCCGACGAGATCCTCTCTTTTCTGTTCTATCTAGATTTATGGCAGGTTGAGAAAAACAAACCATAACGACAACAATGTGGTTTATATAAAGAAATGAGCCAAGAATTTGATGATGTAACCCAAACAGCCAGTATCCACGTGTATAGACGTTTTGTGATTTTCATTTTGTGGAACTTATATCCAAAGTTTTAATTTGTAATTTGCTTTATTTTCCATCCTAGTATTGAAGAACAGCCAATTCTATAAAATAGAACAAACGTATCCCTAAGTTTTTCCTCCTCCTCCTCCTCCTCCTTTTCCACTTCCTCTTCCTCCTTCTCCTCTTTTTCTTCTGTTCTGAGATGGGGTTTTTCTGTGTAGCCTTATCTGTGCTGAAATTTACTCTATAAACCAGGCTGACCTCAAACTCAGGAGATCTACCTGACTCAGCCTCCTCAGTGCTGGGATTAAAGGCCTCTGCCACCACTGCCCAGCTCCAAAATTTTAATTTTGTATCCATTATTTGTTTGGCTGTTACTTCAGACTCTGCTCTTTTCCTCTCTTGTCCTGCGTCCACTGCTGAGCTACTAATAACTCGGGGATAGATCATGTCATTCATGGAAGCTTAGGATGATGCTAACCAGCTATCCACCCCCCTGATATTGAAAAGATAATAACCTTTTCTTGTGACCTGGAATATCTATTTCTCTCTTCCACCAGATGTTCAGAGAAGTTCAAATTCTTACAAAAACAGATATTTATAAGAAAACAAGGCATATCCTGGAATCCTACTCGGAAAATATACTGACTGCCTTTTCAGTGCTGGACAATCCAATCAATACTGCCCTGCAAGAGAAGATGAAACACTACACTGACGAAGGGGTGCTGAAGTGTTAGTAAACCCCAGGGGTGGGGGGCCGGGATTGGGAGCAGATTCTCAGCTATTTCCGCCATTTCCAGCATTTCCGCAACTCCAGACAGAAGTGCTTAATTACACTAAGTGCAATTCAATGAAGACAGAAAAAAAAAATCAAATGAGGGGAGAAAAAGCCTAGGCTAAAAAAGTACACTCATTATTATAAAGTTATTTTATGGGCACTGGTCCCTTTCACTTTTACAATACACATCACAAAGCTGACCACCATTAAGATCTGGCAGATGGGCATAGCACAGAACTCTTAACTGTGCTGGCCACGGCCTAGTAGATCACCTGAAGTTTTGAAGAGTTCATTAGAAAATCTTGTTTAAAAATGGCTTTGACAGTCAGGAGATGACCAGATTAAATATTTTGCTGTGCAAGCATGAGGATTGGACTTCTGGATCTCAGAACCCATGTCAAAGCCGGGCAGGTATGGTGGGCACCTGTAATCCCAGCACCTGGGAGGCAGAGACAGGATCCCGAGGCAAGTTGGCTAACTGGACTAGCTGATGTGCAAGCTCCAGGTGCAGCAGCTGACCCCACCTCAATAAATAAAATGGAGCGCAATGGAGGAAGATGCTTGATGTTAACTTTGGGTCTCCACACACCCACACACATGTGCTCACACATGCAAACATGCATACATATATGTACATAGGCCACACATATACATGCAAAAAAAATGATTGTAAAATACTGTGACGGTTTGTGTATGCTCAGCTCAGGAAGTGGAGTAGGGGCTATCAGACCCATTTCCTAGCTGCCTAGAAGTCAGTCTTTTCTTAAGAGACCGGCAGATGAAGATGTAGGACTCAGCTCTGCTTCCATCATGCCTACCTGGATGCTGCCATGCTCCTGCCTTGATGATACTGAACTGACCTGTAAGCCAGCTCTAATGAAATGTTGTCCTTATAAGAATTGCCTTGGTCATGGTGTCTGTTCACAGTAGTAAAACCCTAAGACAAATATTCATCCAAGAAGACTGGCTATCACATCACAGTGGAAGGTGATGATAATCTAATAAAAAGCAAGCCCAACATTTTAAGAGTAGCTTTTTGTAGTTTTCCAAAGGCACCCCACCCATCATTTTAAACCTTGGGCATGCTTGCTTTGACAGACATGAAGATGACTGCCACGTGTTTACTCCTTCCACATGTTTTTGGGGATGAGCCCAGCCTTTTTGTCGTTGTGAATGGGAAGGTAGGCAGTATGTTTATGGCCATTCATTTTATACCTTCATATGGTTCCTTACAAGGTGAGTGAGTGGCCTATTTCAGTAGTTTTATTGTATGATTAGGCTACACTGTAACTAGCTCACTTAGTGTAATATTGTTCGACATTCAGGCATGCTTAATCATTTAGCTCTTTTACATATGAGCAGTAGTAACAGCTTTCCTCTTTTTCAGGTGCACGTGTCCACGCCTGTGTTGGAAGTTAAAAACCCTTTCCACATCAATGGCTGTGAGTTTTCTCTGTATTTGAACAAAGAGAAGCTCACAAAGGTGGATGACTGTGTCACAGCTCTGGCTGCTTTGGTGTCTGCTTTCCGTGTGTTTGGGATCGAGTGTCCAAGAAGACTGTCCCAAACCTTCAACTTCCTAGAGACATTGATCTTTGACATGCAGAGTCCCCAGTTTCCCTCTTTGAAAGAAAAGGAAATCAGATCTCAACCTCCAATCACTTAAGAACAACTGCATGAACTCTCTAGGGTGACAGAAGCTTCATCAACAATTGCAGATTCATCTTAGAATATCTATTGCCTTGGAGGTAGGGGTTAGAAAAGTCATGTTGTCTCCAGCATCAATGTATTTTTGAAGCCTCTCTCTTTAACTTAGATATTTAAGTTCTTTGTGAAGTTCCGTAATAAAATGCTACTTAAAGGTTCTCAATTTGATTTGAGTTCTGTAGTCAAGGTTTCATTTTCAACAGTGTCAGTTTTACCTGGCATAAAAGACATTATGAGGTAAAATCCTCCCAGTTAGGGTCTGACCCTAAACTTAACTCAGTGTGACTGCTTGAAAGACCATGAGTTGAACAGCCGCCTCTTTAGTTTCTTTGGTTAGAGCATTGGTTGGAAACATCTTGAACTTGAGTATTTTAAAGAGATATATAGTCCTCAATTTCCTTATCCCAGACACACTGTTTGGTTTGATGTGTTTTGGTTTTCTTCAATCAATATTGAAAAAATCAATAGTGAGAGAGCAGCTGCAATCTTGGGATATCCTCCTTGTAGGCCATCTTGTTGGCACAAGGTTCTTTCCATAGAGACTCAGCCCGTGCTCCAGGGTCACACTGAAATTTGTTTGTTCATTCATGAAATGGTGAGACAGTACTACTTCTGGAATAACAGGACCTAGGCACTATCTGTTTTCTGAGGACTTTCACAAGAAAAAGAAACTGTAAAATAGTAGCATGACTTGATATTATCATCAAAATATCATGTTATTTCCTAATTCTGAATGATAGGGGTGGAGTTGGGGTGTGTGTGTGGGGTCATTCTGCATATTGTAGAGATTTTAATGTGTTAATACTTGTGACACAATCAGATAAGCCTCATTTATTTCATCAAATGGACTTTTTAAAATATTTATTTTCCTTTTTACTATAATAAAGTAACCCCTTTACAAACTTTTTACTACTCAAATGACTCCCCACAATCCCTTGTTTAAAAAGTCCACAGTCTGCCTTAAATTTGGATTTACCAGTTCCTGAAGTAGTTTCCTTATAGGGTCTACAATCTCTGTGGAAGACTGAGTGTCCCCGTTGTCACTCAGGCTGAGCAGGGTGACAGGGTGGGGTTCTGGGCCAGCTGGGCTTTCAACCTACAAAGGAGAATGTCAACATGGTAGGATCATGCCTATCTCAAGGTTCATATCTCGGAGCCTGGTGTGGTACTGCAACCTGGGAAATACTCTGTTTTGCTTGACATGAATACACTGTCATCCCTGAGATGAGTCCACTGAATGGAGAAGGCCATGCTGTCTATGGTAAACATGAGCCTGCACACAGGATTCCTTTGCCTTACACAGAATAGCTCATGGTCACTGTGCATCCCGCACACACATTCCTTCCTTTTGTCTCCTCCTAATCCTGCTCCAGGAGTCCCTTGCCATCAGCCCTCCCCTATTTTCTCCTTTAACACAAAGACCATGTCCCAGTGTTGGGACAGTGGAAAAGATCACCTGCTTGAGGTACAATGAATGCCATGCCACCCCAGAATGGTCAATGACTTCCCTTTCCTTCCAGAAGAGCACATTGTTTAGAAGGGAAATTTCAAAATCTCCTTCATTACAGCATTCACTTTAAATAAGAAAGGTAAACATTCTCACTGTAGATGGGAATCACATGAGCTAAAAATGTGACTTTTGAGGGTTTTTAAAAAATGTTTATCCTACCAAGTACACTGACAAAAATATTCAAATTTAGAGTCATTAGATTGCTACATTGTCCTCCAGCCACATACACCTTCTTTGTGGTTTGTGTACTTGTTCATGTTTGTATATATATATATATATATATGCACACCAGGGATCCATTTCCAGTATCACTGTGTCTTCCTGTATGACTACTCTCTCCACCAATTCCCTTAAAACAAACAAACAAACAAGAAACCAAACCACCAAGTATGAGTGTTTGCCTGCATGTATGCCTGTGCACCATGCACGTGCCTAAGGCATGTGGAGGCCAGAAGAGGGGATTGCATCTCCTTGAACCAGTCACTGGTAGCTGTGGGCTGCCATGTAGGTGCTGAAAATTGAGCAAGTACTTTTAACCAGTGAGCTATTTCTCTAGCCTCACTATCTTAATGTCTTTTGAGGCATGGCTTCTCACTAAACTTGAAGCTCATGATGCCGTGAGGATCCCTGGCCAATGAACCTCACTGGGGTAACAGGTACACTTGGTTCTTCTATGGGTGCTAGAGCTACAAACTCAGAGCCTCATGCTATTGTGACAGGCACTTTAGCAATTGAGGCATCTCCCCAGTCCTACAGTATCTTTAACATGTTATTTATTTGTTGTTGCTTTGTAGGCAAGCAGATCAAACCTTGCCAGGTAGGTATTCTAATACTAAAATATAACCAAGCCTTACATAACTTTTGTTAGATATGATTTTGTTCCTGTTTTTTTAACCTCTCCTATTTAATAACCTCCTTAAAAATCATACATATATAAAAAGAATCTGCAATTAAGATTTTATTTCATTCATATCACATGTAACAAGTGCAAGTTAATGTACAAATACTGACCACAACAAAGAAGGGGGAGTAACAATAAAAAGCTTACTTAGCAGATTCATGCAGAGAAATGAAGAAAGAGGACATTGCAGATGTCACGGACCCTGTTTACCTTGAATCATGACAAATGCAAAGGACTCCAACTATGGCACATCAAAGGAAGTCCTACATCAGAAAAACATTAAAGAGTTCATGGAAAGAGGTGGGACTTTCCCCCAGAGTTCTGACAGCATGCTACTAAACTTTATATTTTTAAATCAGTCCTTGAGTAAATGTCTAATTGTGGAATTAGAAAGTACATCCAAAGACTGACAAAATATTTTACCTTCCCCTTAGGAGGACACGCTTACAAACAAAACACTGCCAGCTATGAGTTTATAAATAACCATGGGCTCTCATTTAAAGTGCATTCAGATGCTTAGAAATCAAGGCAAAATATTTCATAGGAAAAGGACTCTTTCATCATCGGAGGTTCCCGAGTAATGGCTTTGGGAACCACTTTCTCAATCTGTGAGCGTGGCAAATTCTGCGGCTGCTGGTTACGAGGGTCACAGCAGGCCTGTGCAGTCAGGTGCTCACTCTGCTTCTCAGCTCACTCTGAGGAAATCCTCTGGGCCTAGAGGACCTGTGGCACGGATGGGAGCTCTTGGAGGATTAGTGTTTCCAGCAACAAGTGAGTCCTCTTCGGTACAGCACCAGCAACTTCCACGTCATTTACAGAGATGCACACAAGAACTTCACAGATCAAATTCCTCGTCAACATCCCTTGGGATGTGTAACTGCACAATCCTCTAATGCCAACTGCTGGAAACACATGGGCACCACGATGTACAAAATTGATTCTGTCCCGATACGCTACTTCCTTCAAATCTAAGTAGGTTTATATAGTTTATTCTTCAACTCCACTCTTTTATATACATTTTTTTTTGGTAATAATAATAGTAAAGATGCTGGTGAAAAGTACTTTAACAATTCATGATGCGTGCAAAAGTAAAAATGTGGATTCAAAGAAAGGTCGTATTTACAATTCTTCAGTCCCAACAGAGGATGACACACAGTTAGGCAATATCGTGACTCACAACATTACACTTGGCTAATGCTGCAATTCCAAATATGGCACAGGGCGAACATGACTGACACCAGTCCGAGGCTTAACCCAGCCAGGTTCAAAGGATTTGGTTTAGGTTGATATTCAGTTATATAAAAAGGTTTCTGAAAGTATTGAAAAAAAGAAGGTGTACATGAAAGAGACTCCGACAATGTTTACAAAATGCCAAAAGTTCTGATTGTGCCCCATCCATAAATAAAGAAGCCTCCTTCCCCCACCCTCCTCCCACATCCAAAAAAGGTAAGTTTACAAAGGTAAGTTTAGCTCAGTGAGCGGAACCAAAAGGTGACTGTTGTTGGACAGTTGCTGGTAAGAAGCTCAGGCATTTCCTAAGAATGCATATGCAGCTGGACGGACAGATGGAGCCCTGGAGTGCTGCTCCGGTGAATTCTGAAGACTTCTCACTTGGGAGCTAGAGCTGTCCTTGTGCTTTGAAGGAACATAATGAGCTATAAAGCAGAAGCCAATGGTGCCAGAATTCACCGTCTTCACAGTTCATTGTGGGAATTCTTCTCCGCAGCTTTGAACATCAGAATAGAGTTGAAAATTTTGAGAGCTGGGCCCAGCTTAATGCTCATGATTTTAACAATGTCTGTTTGGGTCATGAGTAAAAATGCTTCTCCATCAATTTGCTGAAATAAAGGGGGGAAAAAACAGAGGAGTGTGGATTAACCAGAGGGAGTATTGTGAGACTATTCCAAGCTTTATGCTGTATTATCAGCTGAATTCTATACAGCAATACTAACACAGCATACACAGGAGCTCTTAAACACAACATCCCCGATCCATGGGTCTTTCTTACCTAAAACCACACATCCAGCATTGTAAAGCTCAGTTATCTGAAACTGCAGTCCACAGAAGAAGGGAAAGTGGTCACATTTTCTTATAACTTAAAATTGTGTGTGTGTGTGTGTGTGTGTGTGTGTGTGTGTGTGTGAGAGAGAGAGAGAGAGAGAGAGAGAGAGAGAGAGAGAGAGGCCAGAGTTCAGTTACACATGTCAACCTCTCTAGCTTTCCACCTTATTCTCTGAGACAGTGTATCTTACTGAACCTGGAGCTTGCCGTTCCAGCTCAACTCTCTAGCCAGAAAGTTACAGCGATCCCACACCTATTTCTCAGTGCTGGTTTTACAGTTATGCACTGCCACGCTTGAATTTCTATGGGAGTTGTGGGGACCCAAAGGTCATAATATTTACTCTGCAAACACTTCATGAACCAAACCACCTTCCTATCCCCAAACCTTCTTGTGTTCTCCTCAATTAGGTACTGAGTCATTCATATATATATATATATATATATATATATATATATATATATATATAGTTTGTTTTGTTTGTTTGATTTAAGTTACAGAAGATTACAATGTTTTTGGACACAAAATAATTTGGGCAAAGAACTAGTTACACATGAATACCTAACAAATTTAGCACTCCACCATGAAGGAAAGCAGTGAGAAAGAAAGGCATGACCATAATCAGCCTTCATAGACAGAAGAGAAACCAGGAGCATGACTGGAGGAACATGAGGCCAGTTTTAAATGACAGTGGTTATCATGCAAATGCTTTTCTTTCCGGTCCCCTCCTTAGATGAAAAGTTTCATTACAGACTAGGACACTTTGAAGCTCAAAGCCACAACTTGATGAAAATGAAATTTGGTTTAGTGAAGTGACAAACAAAACAGGCATTGTTTTTAAAATGACTTTCAGCCTTTAGGGAATTGCATGGTCTTATAGCACATTAATTAACTTCTCCTTCAATTTCCCTATTTTGAATTAAGACATGGCACATGCCTTGTTTTCTGCCTCAGAGTAACGAGAAGCTCTAACCATCATGATTGGTTAATGGTGGCTAAACTGTGTCTTCTTCAAATTCTTTGTGTTGTTTTGGTCTTGTTTTGTTTGTTTTTGAGACAGGGTTTCTCTACATAGTCCTGGCTATCCTGGGACTCTTTATGTAGACTAGCTTGGTCTCGAACTCACAGAGATTCACTTGCCTCTGCCTCTAAAGTGCTGGGATTAAAAGTATGCACTACCATGCCAGGCTGAAAATTCTTATAAAATCTTTATTTTTATCTTATGTGTATTGGTGCTTTGTCTGATGATGTATGCCTGTGCACCACATGTGTGCAGAGGCTCTGGAGGACAGCAGAGGGTGTCTGGTCCCCTGGGACTGGCATTACAGACAGTTGTGCACCTTCATGTGGGTGCTGGGAACCTTCCCAGGAGCCTCAGGAAGAGCAGTGCTGTTAACCACTGAGGCACCTTACCAGCCCTTCTTTTGCAAATTCTTATCTTGAATTCCTCAGAATTGGAACTTATTTAGAAATAGTGTCATTGCAACTGTAAGTAGTAATTGGCTAAGCTAAGGTCACACAGGTGAGCTGAGCTCCGGGTCCAGGAGCTAAAACTGGAAACAGAAACAAGCCCAGAGGAAAACAGAAAAAAAATTATCTATAAGTCATAGGAGAGGCTAGCATAGAACTTAGAGGCTGGTTTCTAGTCTTGCTTTGAGAACTGTGAAGCAATACACTTCTACGATTTATGATAATGTGGTATGCTTTACCATGGTGGTCCCACTAAGCTATTACAATTCTGAATTCCCCAGAACTAATTAACTAATTACAAGCATATAAGTAGCTGGGTTTAGCGGTGGTTTTTTTTTTGATTGTTTGTTTGTTTGTTTTTGTAATCTTCCTCATTCCACTAAATATAGAAGAAAGGGTTGTTGAAGTGGCTCATTGGAAAAGCTTAACAACATAAGTTTCTTTTCTGGGACCACATGGAAAGTAGAATGCACTCATGTGGTCCTTTAACTTCCACCTACATTCTTTTATTGAGAGAAAAAATTACAAAAAATACTGGAGATGATGTGGGAACCAGTACCCACAGCTGGCAACAGTGAAGACTGGTGGCTGCCATATTGAAAATCAGTGTGGAAGTTTCTCACGACAGAGATAAAAATATAATCACTCTAAGACCCAGCTACAAGCCTCCTGGGTACATAAAGGACTCTACATCCTAACAGAGATACTTGCAAATATATATTGTTGAGTACTCCTAATGTCTATATGTCCATCAAAAAGTAATGGGAAATTAAAAGCTGGACATGCATACAGTGAACTCTTATTTGGCCACAGCAAAAGATAAAATTATAAAAATTTCAGGAAAAGCCATTGAGTCTGAAAATTAAGTAATGTAACCTAGCCCAGAAAGTTGAATACTGCATGTTCTCAAATATACAATCCTAGCTTGTGATCTGAAGAAGTATCAAAGAAGCAGGTCAGAAAGGGTCATAGAATTCCTGTGACATGAAAGCCAAATGAGCAATACTGGGGGTAGAATGGGACATTCCGGTTTGGGGGTGAGCAGGGAGATGGGGGACCCTGTGTGGAGAGGCATCAGCCAATAGTATATATGAAAAGGCCATAAGGAAACCTTTTATTTTGAATACTAATTTGAAATAAATAAATACTTTTAGAAAAGATAGTCTGGGAGGTAGACAATGATAAATTCCTGCTCTTACATGTATTGCTGAGACACAGGAGAGAGACAAGACTGCTCCTGGCTTTAGCACTACTCTTTATTCTGAGTATTAGATAGAATTCATGTTGATATTGTTAAGATGATAGATAGTATCTGAAATTAAAGTAATGAGAAAATTTTACCACCTTATCAAAACACTGCTAATGTCTTCCTTTGATTTGTTCAGTGCTGCAAACTGTATAAGAACATGCTGTAACATTTTGTGGGGAGTCTAGGGAGATTGTGTGTGGTCATGAAATACCTCATACAAATTTTCCTTTGGAGCTTCTGTAAGACGTTTTAACTTAAGTGGTTAATGCTGCTTGTAATGCAACTACACACCATATGTCTACTTTGATGGAACTTATCTCCTTCTGACTGTTAATTTAGCACATTTCCCCACTGACACATCTCTGTGCTTTGGTCCCATCAAGAAACATATTGTAATATAGTAGGATACTTACTTCATCCTTAAACACCTTTCCATGTTCTTCACACCCAGGCAAGCTCTGAATGAATTCTGACACCTGTCAAAAATAATATCAAAATTCCAAGTTGAAAAAAAAAAGTTGGGATCCAAATATTGCAGGTTCAAAAATATTTAAACCATACACCTAATGCAATTCCCTCAAAATGAAATTTCTCTTATAGGAGAAACAAAACCCTGAAAGATGAAATACTACCTACAATCTAAGCCTTTATCACACTCAAGATGCCAATATCCTTGCAGATGGTCCTGCAGACAAAAATATGGCAATGAAACCAAGCAGCAAAAACAAGCATACCTCGTCTGTGCTCCATTTGGAAACTCTACTAGCTGGGATACCAGCGACAGTCGGAAGAAGCTTGCTCTGCTGCTCCCAGCGCAAGGGCAGACACGGAATGGGAGGCTTAAAGGAGAGAAATACTGCTGAGCGTCGCTGGGCCTGCTGCTGGGTCTGGGCTTGCTGCTGGGTGGGCTGAGCCTGTTGAACCTGCTGAGGCTGTTGGACGGGTGGGGCCTGCTGAGGCTGCTGGGCCTGCTGGGGCTGCTGGGCCTGCTGAGCCTGTGGAGCCTGCTGGGCCTGCTGGACCTGTGGCGCCTGCTGGGGCTGTGGAGTCTGTGGGGCCTGTGGAGCCTGCTGGGCCTGCTGGGCTTGCTGGGCCTGCTGGGCCTGCGGAGCCTTCTGTGCCTGCTGAGGAGGTTGAGCATGCTGCACTTGCTGCACCTGCTGAGGTGGCTGACTCTGCTGTACACTAGGGGTAGGCTCTTCCCGAACAACTGGTAAATGGAAAAAGAGAAAATCTGTGTCTGAAAGGCAGTTGAACGGCCCCAAGTGTCATGCATCCCACTGAATAATGAGACCAGGGAGGTGGACAATGTCACACTCATCGAGTAATGGTAGTCTATTGATGTTTGCCATGATAAATAAATGATATGTTCAATGTACACACACTACTGACAGCTATTACGTGTTGCTCAATGGTGCATTATCTTTAATGCTCAAGATAATTGTGACTCAGAACAGAACCTCACTCTTGAAAAATTCTGTTGTGTTCCATCTATACATTAGATGATGTAACGGTGCCAATCTGCAGTATTGCAACTCTGTTTACAGGCAGTTGCTACTTCTGACTTGTCCCAGCCTTGGTTTAATAGAAGTTAATTCTCATATTGTCATTATATAGTCATCAGCTGTTTAGTTTTTTAGCAGTTAACTGAAAAAAATAGACAACCCATAGACTGACAGAAAATATCTACATTATACAAATATCAACAACAAATAATAATAACAGCAAACAAGCAAACAAACAAACAAAAAAAAAACAAAAAACAAACCCCAGGCCATAAGAAAACAAAAATCCAGCTAATAAATGTGCAAAGGAAAAGAGCAGACAATTCACAAAGGAAGAAATAAAGTACCAAACGGACACGGACATGAAAAATGCCGAACCTCACAAGGCATGAGAAAGATGCAGGTCAAAAATGCATGGAGATTTCATCTCACTCTGTGCAGAATGCCAGTTATTAAGAAACAAAACAAAACAAAACAAAACAAAACAAATAAAACAAATCCAGGCACAGTGTGGACAAAAAGAAGCTCTTGGACCCTGTGGTGAGAATCAGGCTAATCCTATGGACTTAGTATGGAGTTTTCTTAAAGATGGCCCCACACTGGCTATTACTCAGAGGACACCAGGTGACGCATTAGAGACACTTCCACATTGGTGTTTACTGAAACACTGTTCACAAGAGCTTACCTATGGAACAAACTTAGGTGTCCCGCAACAGAGGAGGGGCTAAGAAAAATGTGGAGTGTATGCACGATGGAAATTTAAAGAAAGATGACATTTGTCATTTACAAGAAGATGGCTGCACAATCACAGCCTCTATAATACTTTTTCCAGATTTCACTGAATTTTGGGTTATCTTACTTCTGCTGTATCTCTATAGAAAATCAAAATCAAACTTAGGCCACCACATTTATTATCCTTCTTTTTAAATTACTTAAGGCAAAGAACAAACATAAGCCACCACATTAATTTTTATTCCTTTTAAATTATTTAAAACTGTTTTGCTTAGCAATTAGGATGTGGGGCTTGACAAAGCTCTGTAGCAGAGTGTTTGCTTAGAAAGTGCAAAAACACCAGTTTAACCTCCAATACTTAAGGGAAAAGTGGAAGAAGGTAGATAACCTAAAAACTTAATCCCAGATATCCCCAAGAGTTTAGCAAGCACTTGAACTAAATATATACACAAGGGTGGCTTAGACAAATGGCAAGGTTTTGCTCTATACTAGAGCAACAGGATAGATTGCTCTATAATTTGTGTTCTGATTGCTTGCCATATGTAAGTCTTTTACAGGTGTGTGTCCTAGTCCACCTTCTGCTTGCTTGGATACGTTAACACTGGCATCTCACTCCATCAATACAGTTCCATCTACTTTCAAATGGGGAATAATGTGCCTCACAGTTCATTGCTAGGGCTCTGCGTGCTTCATAGGAAAACCAACAGTCACTCTGTCAGGTAGCTAACATGAAGTTCCAGCATTAGGGATGGCTGCTGGAGTCTTTGAAGATGATACTGTAAACATATACCACTCTGATTCTACTAGCACAGTGCGACTTAACCTTCCTAATGCTGTGACAGCTAACTCCAAGCAGACACTTGTTCATGTGATTTTCCTTTTCATTTTGTGCTTCTTTTACAGCAACACCATAGTCTGTTTAGATTTCAAAATACACTTGAAGCAAGTGTAGCTAGCAGTGTGGCAAGAATCAAAGAGAACCTCTTTGCAAACCTTACATCTGCTATTGAACCAGTGTGTGATAGAAACTATAAGCACAGGCTACAGGTAAATCTGTTATTGCAAGTTCCTCAGTGTCTGCATCCTGAGCAACACCCTTCTCTTGGTTTCCAGGAAGGGAAAAACAAACCAAGTTTATCTCCAGTAAAATGTGATTATTGTGTTCCAGTTGTTTCTATTTACTTTTGCTTATTCTGTGGTATGGGAGAGTCAAACCCATTGTCCTATGGATTCTAGATACTCCACTGTCTTGGAACTACATCCCTGGGCTACAGAGCAATTTATGGTTCTCGAATATTTATGGCAGTAAGCAACAATGTCATGGTAATGTAATGGCTACCTTTGGCTTCGGCTGATGTCTTTACTTCATTTTCTTTTTTCTTTTCAGAATCTTCTTTGAAGTTATTGGCATGCTTTTCCCTGAGAAAAACAGCTATGTCAGTATTTTATGACAGAAGAATTTTAAAGCATTTCAGAACAGCATCTCAGCAACTGTTTTTCTTAGACCACTCGGCCATTCTGACGGCGCAACTGTTTTTCTTAAAGTAAAGGCTAAAGCAACTGACACCAACAGCAGACTTAAGAACCCACTTTCTTCATGTTCACTTAGGTAGGTTTTTTAATGGTGAGAATTCTATGAAGATGAACCACTCAGGAAGACATGGCTACTACACATTCCAACCACAGCTTGGACTACACCTTCAGGAAGAATAACATTTGTACTCATTGGTAAGATTCAGAAAACAAAAAACAAAACAAAAAACAAAATGTCTCAAGTCTGTATCATGTATTTAATTAAATCACTCTACATTCCTCAGCACTAAGATCTGGGGTTGAAATATGAACTAACCAGCAGTCCCAGAGCTCCCAGGGACTAAACCACCAACCAAAGAGTACACAAGGAGGGACTCCTGGCTCCAGCTGTGTATGTAGCACAGGATGGCCTAGTCAGTCATCAATGGGAGGATAGGCCATTGGTCCTGTGAAATCTCTATGCTCTAGTGTAGGGGAACGCCAGGGCCAGGAAGCGGGAGTGGGCGGGTTGGTGAGCAGGGGGAGGGGGTAAGGGCAGGGCGTTTTCAGAGGGAGACCAGGAAAGGGGATGATATTTAAAATGTAAATAAAGAAAAGATCTTTTAAAAGAAGCATCTGGGGTTGGAGCTGAGACTGGCCCACTGGCATGGATTCCAACACTGGGCAGCTTTTCCTGGTGAGGTCATTTCCACTGCAGTGAATTCACCTCTTTCTGAGCAGGAGTGAATTAATTCTTAAATAAACAGGCCTTAAATACTCTAAATGGAAACAATTTATTAGAAAGTTTAATTTGAAACTCCGACCCTGAAGTTAAGGACAAAATTTGGTTCTTTTAAAGTAAGGAGCTGGGTATGTAGTACATACACTTTTGAGAATAGAAATTTATGGGATCTAAAATCGTTTAGTGTAATGTATCCCTTTCCGACGGTCACCATAAAGCATAGTCTACAGTGTTGTAGTGTGATATCTGGTTGCACAATGTAGAGCCTTACTAATAAGGTCCAAGAACAAGGCAAATACAATTAAACAGATTAGTCAAACACAAAACAAATTCTTAGATCTCGCAAAGGCACAACTCCAGTTGAAAGTCTGCTATAGTAACACAACGAAACGGTCAGAAGAAGCATGCAATAAATGTTCACAACATTCTACAAAGATCATTTTCAAGAATACAAATGAAATCTCACTTGAACCTGAGCTCCTGGCTTAGTTTCTACTCTGACATTCTTGTAACTGAAGACTAGCACCTGTTTGAAAATGAGGAGGAATCAGTTTTTATGTGGTGCAAATATTTTCCCAAGACATTCAGAGAACTCCGAATGAAGACTTTGAGGAACCCACGTTCCTTCAGAACGTCCTGAACCTGTTCAATCTAGTACTGTGCCAGGTTGCCAGCTAGAGGCTCTTACTACCCATGAGAGGGTGAGCTGATGGTTGACAAAGGGCCCGAGGTACTGATGGAAAATGTCCTCCACAGAAACAGTGGAGCAACCAAGCACCATTACACACACTTGTAATCCTAGCTACTCAGGAGGCCAGGACAGGAGATTTACATTGTAGAGTATGCTCAAAGCTAGCTTGGACCTGCATAGTGAGGACCCCACGCCACCCCCATAAAAAAAAAGAAAATCAAAAAAACCAAACCACCAAACTAAAGCAAACCAAACCACCAAAAGTACAGCTCAGCCAGATACTTGGTACTACAATCCCTGGTACCATAAAAATAAGCAAAAGCAAAGTAAAAGACCCATAAAACTAGGCCAATGAAGTCATACTTCCAATGACATGTCAAAGTCAACTTGCTACATGCTAAATGGACTCAAATTTCTAACTTGTTTGAACTAAGCCAGAAATAGTTCTTTGTGTCTACAAAATCTATCCCAATATTGTGACTAGTGAAAAAAAGAGTAACTTGATGTCTATATTAATAGTGTTAGAGAAAAAAAAATCACACACTATCGTGAAATAATTAAAATTAGAATCAAAGAAATAAATTCACAACTTCTAGCTCTTGTAGGAGCTAGGAAGGGAAGTTAGATTTAAAAACTGATTGGACTTTTCTGAGTTTGTATGGTTTCATGAGCAGAAGTACCTGACAACCAAAGTCACCTTCTTATTGTTTTAATAAAGCATAAATACTCTTCAAAGTAAAAAAAAAAAGTTAAAGTTGTTTTAAAGTAAAAATACCTTTGGTCCTGGGACTTAGGAGGCAGAGGCAGTAGAGCTCTGAGGCCAGCCTGGTCTACAGAGTATGTTCCAGAACAACCAGGGCTACACAGAGAAACCCTGACTTGAAACACCAAAAACAACCAAACAAACAAAAACAACAAAAAGGCTACTTAAACATATGAAAAACTCCTTTGTAGTCTATGTTCAATACAATGTCAATTATTTATGTCTTAAAATGCAACAAAAACATCTTTCTAAAAAGAGCAAAGGTAGAAAAGAAAAACAGTATTTTCGAGCTAAAAAGTTCCTTTATACCCAAATCTGCCAAATTGTACCCCGAAAGAAAAGCAAAATGACCAGCTTTCCAATTCCCAAGTATAACCCGTGACTGTTCATCAAGTGAGAATCACAGAAGCCTTACAAGTAACTATGTGACAGGCTCTCCTGGGTTCACATGCGGATTCCTTAGCTGCAGTGGGAGTGGATGGAGCCTCAGTCTGCTAGAACGAAAGCAGTCAAGCCGATGGACAAACAGAACCGGTGATGAGATGAGGCAACTGAGGTCAACAGAACCCAAGAGAGAGCGCATACAGACATGAGGGAGGGGTAGGGCAGCATCCTTCCGAACACGCTACAAGCCAAACACCAGCGGAGTAGCTGGCAGCTTAGATGGTCTGTAGCACTTCCTGGGGTTAGGTCTGGTATTTTATACACTAAAACATCATGCCTACATTTACAGGGGCAAGGACAGAACCAGGTCTCCCCAAACACCAAGAATCTATAAATAGAACCAAACTCTTTAATGCTTACACATGGGTACTCCAAAATCAAATGCATGCCCCTGTTCCAGGATGGTAAAGAGTATGCTTCATGCCACATGCTTATTCTCAACCTGCCTTCCTTGAGAACGTTGGGAAGGAAGTCTCTGCCTTCACGTTCCTAATTACCTTACATTTTATTAAAATTTCTTTTCTTAATTGGGGGACCAGTATTCCTCTCCTCTAAGAGGTGAGGAATCCCTCTATCCCAATTTCTGGACCTCTGTTAAGTTTCTTCCTGTATACAGAGATGAAATCCTCGTTACAGAATTCTCAGCAGGACACTCTTCCTGCCTGATCTGTGCCACAGAGTGGACAGACGAAGGGAGAATGGAATACCCAGCTCAGAGACTAGTGGTCACTTGTGACTTGTGGACTGGCAAAGACAGTCTGTGGAAAAGAAAGAAGACCCAGGAATACGTCTACCTGTGTAGTGGTACTCCTAGGACAGACGAATATGACCATACTACAATTTGAAAATTCTGGGAAAATATATTTTCTGTAGCCAAGTACAAGATGGACTCTTGACAGATTAAAAAATATAACAGAAAATATTTTATTATGATGTTGCTTAGCACAAAAGCTTTTTGACCTGTATTCTCATGTGGGCCAACAGTGTGACTAAAGTAAAAAGCACACGCTGTGGTTCCAAGTGTGCCCTTGGCGGGGAAACGGACCTTGTTCTGGTTTCAGCTCTCATCTAACTAGTTTTGCATGGGAATTAGCAGTAAGTGACTTAACTTCCCAAATTCTCAGTTGCACCACTGACAGAATCGAGATAATCAATACTAATGTGACACCCTGAAGACTGAATAAAATGTATGTAGAACGTGCCTAGCACAGGGCCATACACCAAGCGGGAGGCTGACCTGTGACAGCTTTCCCTAGCTACCATCCCCTTCTCTGTTAAGATAAAATTGCTTAGGCAATTTTTAGGAGAGATGCTTTCTTATACAGCAGACCTTGAAGTAATGGTTTCCATAGCCAGACAGCTAGACAGCTTGGGTTATAAGCCAGGTCTTGACTAGCTGTGTGAACTAAAACCAAGACAGGGGATGGTGGCACAAGGCTTTAGTTGGGAGGCAGAGGCAGGGGTATCTTTGAGTTCAATACCAGCCTTGCTTACATAGTGAGTCCAGGTTAGCAACGGCTTACAAACAAAAAATAAAGGTAAAGGCTGTGAAGGTAGCCGGCATCTTCAGCACCTAGGACAATAAGCTCAAAGAGTACCCTGAGCGGGCAGTTGTTTCTCTTGGGGTGTTAGAATTTTCAAGAAGTAGTTTATTATAAGATTTCTTTAGCTTAAGCTAAATACAGCCTCAGCAAACGCTTCCTCAAGAGAGCCCGCTCAGCTTTAATTAAGACAGTAGAAGCTGCTTTGCTGGGGAAGCAGATTTTCCTGAGTCAGACACCTCTTTCCCTATAATTATGTGGCCCATTTTCGGTGTCTTACTATCTTCCCTGGAATCACGCCTGTGGTAAATATTAGGGAGACAAACATGGGGAGCTCACGTGCCCAGGAAGACAGGTGGCAACTGAGGGCAAGCAGCTTATTTCCTCCAGAGGACTGCAGGTATGTCTAAGCCAGCCCCAGTCTACTGAGAATGGCATTGAAAAATATTAAACAGTAAGTTATTTTGCCTCCATTCAGGGAATTGTTATTTTTAGCCACTTCTCTAAATCCAGTACAGGAAGACAGGATGTGAGACGTAAATAGAAATATGTCTGGGTTAATCACTTATAAAAACTGGGTTGAATGGTAAAAAGTTAAAACCCACTAGGACTTTTTAAATTTTCTGGGTTAAAATCATTCATAGATAAAAAGCAAAGATTAAGAACCTCAGGTTATTGCCTTTAGCCTCAACACATCTTCTACCGATGTAGATATTTGTCAAGCAGCAGAACAAAGACGGTTTCCCTTCAAAGGGATTCCAGACAGGTGGTGACTGAAACACCAGGTTACGTCCTTGTCTCTGGGTCCACCTTGGAACACAGAATGTTTAGGGCTAAGCTTCATTGGTAATAGCTTAGCAATAGTTTTAATGAACCATGGCTCCATAAACAAGACTGAGAGGAGATAAACGTGGCTTATGAATTTTCTAATGACTAAAACTGAAGCAGTCTGACCAACAGTCCTCTAAAATTATAATTTAACATGTAGAACATGGGTGGGCGAGGGAACATAATAAATAGCAAGTGTACCGAGTATCAAAGGTGTAGTATCAAGATACCCAAGAAAAAAATCACTAGACAAATGAACACATTGACACTTAATTAGTCAATTTCCCCATGAGACGAAAGTTCTACTCAGGAAGATGCACTCTCATGGGGACTCTTGAGTCCTCAGCACTGGCTTGCTGTAGAAAAGACAACAGACATCGCCGATCCTCTGCTCCTAATGGGAAAGTCTCTTGAGTATGAATTAGTGATGTTCAAGAGGTAAAATGAGATCTGTTACAATTTTGTTCCGACAACTTCACGGACACTACCAATAACACTCATCTTTTTCTCACACTTTCCGTGGTCGCCTTGGTGTCACAGTGGGTTGGCATCAGGACTGTAAGTGTTTCAACTCAAACTGAGTTTCTCTCTGGTGCACACAACAGCTACACAGTTCAGACTCAGCTCCCAACAGCTGGGACACTTGAAAACTTCCACAGCTCCTAATTTGTACCCAGAAGACTTCTAACCAGAGGAGAGAGGCTCCGGGAGCTTGGAAATGCTGCTCAGAGAGATAACTCTCTAGTCCACACCAGGCCCCAGGACCAGAAAGCCATACCTCCCCAAGACTGCTCATTAGCATTTTGTAAACATTTAAAGTATGGCTTTAATTAGCGCTACACTGCTTGGTGTGAACATTCAAAACGCACACAGATACACACACACCATCAGGCTTTTTGTTTTCCTGGTTCCCTATCTGTTTAATAGGGTATAGATGAGGTTTTGGTACGACTGGCAATTTATGTGAAAAACATAAACCAGATTGATGGCAGGGATTCTTCTACCAAGCACTCTAATTCTCAGGATAGAAGCACAAGGCCTACAACTGAGAAGCCATTGTAAGAGCCTATAATGAGCTGCACGGACTGAATTGTTTCATTAAATTAAATTTAGCAGTGGCCACTTGCCTTACAAGGAATAGAAACAATTGCCAGGCATTTTAAAGATGCTTCATTGTGCTTCTACGATTCTATCTAAGCAGGCTTCGGCAGAATGGGGTTTAAAACACTCAAAGATTCCTTAATAGAGAGAGCGTCTGATTTAGGCGAACGGACGTGCAGCTGCAGACAGACTTGATGAGACTCAGACTACATGAAGAGGATACCTCATGCTCCCTTCCAGGGGTTGCTTACAAGTAAACATTTCCAAACCCAACACAGAAACCACCTGCTGAGTGTGTGTCGAGGGGAAGGATCCCTGAAGTGCACTTTGTATTTCCGGACTCAAAAGTCCCATTTTAAATAATCAGATGATTCCATGCAAATCAAAGTTCCAGACCTGAGTTTTATTAAAACATACAGAGGAATACACACATATTCAAAATCGCATCACTTGTAGACTATGTAGCGCCTGGCACAGGTGAATGGGTACAAAGATGGTGCAATAGCTCCTATCAGTACATGGCCCATTCACATCCCTGACCACTGGCTTCCTCCTGATGCTCACATAGGATACTCATACAGGGCTGAGGCTCACTTGCCTCATCTGGAGGACTTAGGAGGAAACTGGTGTGGGGATAGTTCTATTCCCCTGCCCGTACCCAAAGCGGGCTCTGAAATGTGTGGATTACACACTTACCAGAATATTCCCAGCAAGTCTGTGCCATGCTGCCTGTAACTTTAACTGCCTCTGATGGCCTCTCCCACTTTATTCCTGCCCCCCTATGATGCTTCTTCAGCTCCCAAATAAACCACCTGCAGTCAAATCCACCTCATGGCTTGCCCAGGGGAGTGCACATTACCAAAGAAGTAGCGAAGGGCATCAAACACGTGAGGTGAGCAAGGACCACGGATGTTATGAAAACCATCTTGGTTAAGCAATCTATCTCATGTAGTCCAACAGTATTAGAGAAATTGACAAACCATGTTCTTACTTGTAGGAACACGGGTTGAGTATTTCTATTAAAAACAAAAAACAAACAACAACAACAACAAAACCTTTCCCTGTTGAATTTTTCTAATATCAAAATCTAAAATGTGCCCAAAGCAGATTTTTTTGAGTGGCTCTTGGAGCATTTCAGATTAGGAATGCTCACTCATAAAGTCTAGGCAAATAAATTTTTTTAAATTCCATTTTTGAAACAGTATGATCCCAAGTGTTTTGCACAAGGGATGGTCAGCCAGGCCCATGAAACAAGTGAACAAGCACCTAGTCCTCTTTCAGAAACACTCATAAGGACTATTTAATAAGGCTCTCAGTCTGTGGGTTGTGACTCCTTTGGGGGCCAAATGACCCTTTCACAGGGATCCTATGTCAGATATTTATATTATGATTCATAACAATAGCAAAATTATAATTAGGAAGTAGTAACAAAAAATAAATTAATGGTTGGTGATCACCTCCACATGGGGAACTGCATTAAGGGGTGACATCATTAGGAAGGCTGAGAACCATGGCAATGGGGCTTAGTTCTTATTAGGTACAGCCTGAAGAGCTTTTCAGTTATGTTCTTTACCTTTATCATCCTCATTAACTGTGATGGTTTGTACACACTTAGCCCAATTAGAGGTGTGGTCTTGTTGGAGTAGGTGTGCCACTGTGGACGTGGACTTAAGACCCTCATCCTAGTTGCCTGGAAACCAGTCTTCTCCTGTTTGCCTTCAGAACAAGATGCAGAACTTTCAGCTCCTCCTACACCATGCCTGCCTGGATGCTGCCATGCTCCCACCTAGATGATAATGGACTGAGCCTCTGAACCTGGAAGCCAGCCCCAATTAAATGTTATCCTTATAAGAGTTGCCTTGGTCATGGTGTCTGTTCACAGCAGTAAAACGCTAAGACAAATATTCATACAAAAAGACTTGCTATCACAGTGGACGGTGATGATAATTTAATAAAAAAGCAAGCCCAACATTTTAAGAGTTATACAATGACTTATAAAGAATGAATTCTATCTCTTTCTCATCCCTTACATATTAAAACTAGGATGTTGGTCAGAGCTAGTGCAGAATGGGATAACCAAGAAGATGCAACCAAAGCAAAGAGGCTTTTGAACAATCTACAACTCTTTGCTGAATAGTTTTATGACACAAGTAAGAGGTATTTGGGGAGAGGGAACCTCAGCTGAGAAAATGGCCCCCACATCTGATTGACCTGTGGGCAAACTCACAGCACATTTTTTGGATTGACAGCTCAGATCACTGTGGCTCGTGACAACTCTGAGCTGGTAGTCTTGTGAGGTATAAGAAAGCCAGCTGAGCAAGCTACAAGGAGCAAGCTAGTAAGTATCTATCCTTCTGCAATGACCTCTGGCTCCGTTCCTGACTGTGTAGGTTCTAGCCTTGTTTGAGTTCCTGCCGTGAATTCCCTCGGGGATGTACTATGGGGTGGAATTGAAAACTGAAATAAACATTTTTGCCCCCAAGTTGATTTTGGTCTATAGTCTTTAATCACAGCAATAGAAACGCCAATTAAGACAAAGTCTGAAGTTTTAAGAACAAAGTTTCAGGGCTCTGAGAAGGCTAGAGTTCTGTCTACACTACAAGAGTGCACTCTGCCACCACTAACTCCTGAATAACGCCATCCTGAAGTAGATCACTGTGGCTGCAAGAGCTGGACTTAAGTACCTCCGGCCATTTCTCTCATAGTCAAGCATGACACACAAAAACAATAACAATGCACACATACACAAGTCAAAACATAACATTACGAGTTTTACAAAAGCTTGGCAGTTTCTTCAAAGAGTAAAAGCAGAGTGTCTTCTGTCTCCTCTAGAAACACCTTCCAGGCCGAGCGACACTCAGCTCAGGGTTGAACTTGAACTTGCTTACTTGTTTATTTGACATGAAACCTCACTATGCTGCTCAGCTGGATCTGGAACTAAGCAATTCTCTGGCTTTACTCTCACTTGCAGCTTGGTGAATGCTATCACTGCCAACTTCAGTTAAGAACTCAAGGATCCAGAAGATGGCCTAGTCGGCCATCACTAGGAAGAGAGGCCCCTTGGTTTTGACAGGGGAATGCCAGGGCCAAGAAGTGGGAGTGGGTGGGTAGGGGAGCAGGGAGGAGGGAGGGTATAGAGAACTTTCTTTCAGGATAGCATTTGAAATGTATATAAAGAAAACATCTAATAAATAAATAAATAAATAAATAAATAAATAAATAAATAAGAACTCGAGGATCTTAGGAAATTAGATTCTTAGATCTCTCGGTCAAGTATGTTTGGTCCGATGAAAGGCCTCATCCAAGTATGGATGTCTATGTTGTTTCTCAATAAATCAAGTGCTTTTCTCTTTTGTTTTGAGGCAGGATCTCATGTAGATCAGGTTGGCCTTATACTGTGTAGTTAACTTCCTGATCTCCTGTCCCTAACTCCCAAGTGCTAGGATTCTGGGAGTACATCGCCAACCTGGCTACATTTCTACCACAGGAAAATACCGCCACCAAATGTAAAGCATATAAGATAACAACATAGTCAGCGAGGGTGTTTCTGAACAATGTAAGTATCATCACTTGATTACCTGGTTTCAGGAGACGAGGAACTTTCTCTGGTGTCCATCCTTTTACTCCTTGGGAACGAGGGAGTAGTAGGTGGAGAGGTGTCACCACTTAGGCGGTCTGGGAAGATGCGTTCCTTACTCAGGTTGATTTCTGAATAGGGACAGTTGGCACCACTAACCGATGGGAAGAAGAGAAAAGCGCACTCCCATTAGATCATAATTATATCAATTAGAATTGTGTGCTAGTGAATGAAAGTTGAACCAAGTATGTTACATATGTATGTGTGTATCACACACTAACATAAATGCAGGGCTAAAGATACTTCAGATATATCCTCCCAGATGATTTAAGTTCATTCTGATAGAGAACATATCTGCACTTGATTTCAAGAAGGACTCTGCTGCAAGCTTTAAGACGAGGAACAGGCAGAGGAGTCATCTGGGCTTTTCAAAGACAAGGCCTATGCACATCTCTGGGAATAATCAGCTGCAAGAAATAGCCACTCTTGGGAGATTTTTATAGCTATTTAATTTCCTTTGTAACACTTACTAACTTTCAAGATCCCCACGGAACACTACTACCCCTGGGACTTCAGTTACAGCAGACTTCCTAGAGGATACACAAGTACTAATTCTAACCCTGCTGTGTAAAGGGGTCATGGGCCAACCTTTTCTATCTATAGTTAGAGGTTATACTCTCAGGGGTCATGTAGTCTCAGTTCTCTGCGACCTAGGCAGAAGAAACTGAGGTCACTAAGTCTTAACTTGGCATTAGCTTGCAGATACCTATCCTGAGCCTTAGCATTTCAGTCTCTCAGACATCTGGGCACCAGGTTTCTTGATACATCAAGCTCTACTGTTGACTTCCTATCTTGCCCCATTTGCTGAGAGAGGCCTCCTTAAGTCTGGAAGTGGTTTAAACATTAGGTACATTATATTAGTATCTTTTGTTTCCTTTTCTCCCAGTTTCTATGATAGTGGAATTATTAATAATCACCCAGGGGACCTTTTTAAATACGGTGTATATATTTTCAACTGAGAGAAGCTGAGGTACTCTCCTGAGGAAAGAAGAGTCTGAAATGCTCCCTGCTAACTCTAAGAGTGACCCAAAATTCATCACAGATACCTTGAAAGCAAAATGCAGACTTTAGTAAGTATGTGTTGCTCTACACTTGTGCCTTAAGCAAAACTGATAACACACAGTCACACACTAACATGTTATGTCAATATACCACATCAAAAAAACAGAACTTGACTGAAAGAAATCTTGATGGAGCTCGTACAATATATTAAGCACTGTGCGGTACTGATACACACTAATTTGATCTTCCCAACACCCAACAAAAAAGACGCTTCACATGACACACTAGGGTTTAAAATGGTTAAGTGACTTTAGTCGTCAGTTACCTCCTCATCAGCAAGTGCCTATCAATACAGTAGCTATTATGTTACTGACCTTTGCAAGCATTAGAAACGCAATAACTTTATAATAGCCAGAAGCTGGAAAGAACCCAGATGCCCCTCAACAGAGGAATGGATACAAAAAATGTGGTACATTTACACAGTGGAGTACTACTCAGCTATTAAAAAGAATGAATTTATGAAATTCCTAGGCAAATGGTTGGACCTGGAGGGCATCATCCTGAGTGAGGTAACACAATCACAAAATAACTCAAATGATATGTACTCACTGATAAGTGGATATTAGCCCAGAAACTTAGTATACCTGAGATATAAGATACAATTTGCAAAAAACATGAAACTGAAGAAGAACGAAGACCTAAGTGTGGACACTTTGCCCCTTCTTAGAATTGGAAACAATCACCCATGGAAGGAGTTACAGAGACAAAGTTTGGAGCTGAGACAAAAGGATGGATCATCTAGAGACTGCCATATCCAGGGATCCATCCCATAATTAGGCTCCAAACGATGACACCATTGTATACACTAGTAAGAGTTTGCTGAAAGGACCCTGATATAGCTGTCTCTTGTGAGACTACGCCTAGCAAACACAGAAGTGGATGCTCACAGTCAGCTATTGGATGGAGCACAGGGCCCCCAATGGAGGAGCTAGAGAAAGTATCCAAGGAGCTAAAGAGATCTGCAACCCTGTAGGTGCAACATTATGAACTAACCAGTACCCCGGAGCTCTTGACTCTAGCTGCATATGTATCAAAAGTTGGCCTAGTCGGCTATCACTGGAAAGAGAGGCCCATTGGACACGCAAACTTTATATGCCCCAGTACAGGGGAACGCCAGGGCCAAAAAGTGGGAATGGGTGGGTAGGGGAGTGGGGGGGGGGACTTTTGGGATAGCATTGGAAATGTAATTGAGGAAAATACGTAATAAAAAATATTAAAATAGAAAAAAAATGCAATAACGTGAGGAGGTGATACCTCACTACTCAGTGAGTGTTAGTGTAGGGAAGATAGGCAATGCCTAATCACACAAACAAGTGATGTAACGTACACTGAGAGAACACACAGGATGCTTCATTGGCAGTGAAGAAGGGCTTCCCTAGGAGAAGAACAAACCCCTAAGGGTCAGGACCAAGTTGTCCACATCTCTTCTCCACACTTAGGAGGAGGCAGTACAACAAATGAGAGAATGAGTCTGGCAGGGCTAGAAGCTGAGATGTCTGGAAGCAGGAGACACAGGGAAGGATGGAAGCACCAGGCAGTAGTTCAAGGTTGACCCAGTAGACCACAGTCAGTAGTTCAAAGCTTTATCTTGGATTCAATTTGAAGCCTTTGGGTAATCTCTAAATTAGAGAAGTGACAAGGATTGACATGAGTGTAGGTGACAGAAATGTAGGGAGGGTTAACAGATGGTCAACATCTTCTGCCATCCCATGATGCCCTGCAGGCCAAGAAAAAGTCTGTGATATGCAAGAAGCCAGAGTGGCAGGTTTATTGCTCTGTGTTTCAAGAACTTGAGGGAGAAGAGACACCAAATACACACACACACACACACACACACACACACACACATTTCTGAGATAAGAATGATTAGTGATAAGTAAATCTGAAGCAAAGCAATAATCCTGGACCGTTTACTATTAGATATTTAAGTAAAAATGCTTTTTGCCTCAGGGCACACGGCAATGAAATAGCTCAGCAAAATAGGTCTACTCATTTGATAACATGCATACTGCTTCAGCCAGTTAAGAAGAAAAAAAAATCTGACCGCATTCAAAATTCAAACACTGCATGGGATCCTGCTGGGGTGCCTGAACTAATCAAGAATTCATGAGTACAGATTTCCAAAGCCAGTTTTGCTTCATGTGAACAGAGACTCTGAATGATGCAACTGGTAGCTTAGTAAGGAGGCAGCCAGCCAGCTGTGGGCAGGATGCAGAAACCGGCTGGAGTGACAGAGTCCCCGGAACTACCTGAACACGAGGAGGTTGTTGGGTATGGCATGCATGTAGCATTCATCTTAGCCTGCCAACTACATTTCTCAGTTTCAGGGACTACAAACACAAACCCTGACCTGTCCTCTTTTCCTCAAGACAGAAACGCCTGGAAGGCAGCATCCTGTGGGCATTTGGTTCTTCAGCCACCCTGTACCTGCCAAGGAAGCAAAAGTGCTGTGCTGCTGTGTGGCGACCCGAAGGGACAACACTCTCTTTACTGCTGAGCTTCAGTTCAGGGAGGGTACAAATGTCCACTGAAGTCCTATTCAAATGTCACAACTTATCATCATCGGCAATTCTCCCTAAAACCATCAAAAATTACAGATAGCCAGTGCCTCCCAAGCTCTTGAGTTGAAGGACACGCTACCAGCTTCCCACAATGGAAAACCAAGAGGAATTTTGGAATGGTCTAGGTTTCTAGTAAAATACGGCTTCCAAAGCAGACAACTGTGTTCAAGCCCCTTGAAAACAGCCCTTCACTTCTGCAGTTGACTAGATGAAAAACTTGAAGATAGTCAGAGAAAGGCAAGCTGTTGATCATGAGCCTTGTTGTCTAAATGCCTCTTGTTTGTTTGTTTGTTTGTTTGTTTGAAAACAGATTGCCCTTGCTCATTGAATCAGTTGAAAGAGAAATAAACCGGCTTTCTGAAGAAATTCCCCAACGAGTGAGAAAATCTGCCCTACCAAGGCAGCCTGCCATGTGGTGGTCAGCCACAGATGTACGCCCAGCCTCTCTCTGCCTTCCAACCCTGAGAGAGCCTCATCCTCACACCTGCACAGTGTAGAGAGGAATGCCAGTTGGCTCCTGAGGTGGGAGGCAACGACTAAAGGGGATGTGACCACACACAGCCAAGCCCTGGAGCAAGAGCAGGAGAAATGCTTCAGGTAGAGTCGGGTGTTGCCTAGCATTGCTCTCTGTTGTCTCATCCATACATATGAAGAGCAAGCACAGGGTCGGAAAATGAAGATGCCTTGACTAGGGGACGGATCTCTTTCCCTAGCACTCATCCATACAACCTTGGTAGCAGTTCCAAGAGGGCGCTCACTTGACAGATTTTTTTTAAAAGAAAAAGAGGCTTCAAGGAGGACTTGTACAGTGTCCCTTAGTCCTTGGTGGAGTTTGATCATAAACACTAGCTCTTTTTAAATTGCTACACAATATTAGTCCGAATTATGGAAGAATTTCCTCATTTCTAATCCATGACAATGAAATTGATTTGAAAGAACCATCAAAGAGCTGTGACAGTCTGCCTCTTGCCCTGCACACAGCTCTGTGTTGCAGCTTTCTCTGCTAGGCAGGGTTCCAAGTCCTTTACATGAATTGATTCTTTCACCACGGCACTCCTACGCACACCATCACCACCTATGTTACAAATGAAGACATTGGCAGGGAGAGATGGAGTACTGTGCCAGGATTCCCAAGGCTTTACCTGATGTCTTTCAAGGCAAGCCAAGCTACAGATGTGAGTTTTTCCCCATCTTGTCTCCCACTATCTACCCCTTGGGGTATGAATTTCAGTGAAACTCATAAGTAGCTATGCTTTCAAGGACTTGCAGTTATCTCAAGTCTGTTGTTGAAAGGAACAAAGGAGCTGCAAAATTTGCAACGTTGGCAGAATCACCGGGTGTTCCGTTCAATTTTTCTCCCAACTATTCTGCCACGAAGTTTTAAAAGATTTAGTGTGTGTCTGTGTGTGTGTGTGTGTGTATGTGTATGTGTGTGTGTGTCTGTGTGTGTGTGTGTGTGTTGGGCTGTGCCCATGTGAGTACAGATGCCTACAGAGTCCAGAGGAATGAGCGCCCCCAGGTGGCTGCAGCTCCGACTTAGTAACTTTTAAAACTGTACACGAAGTTTGAAAACTCATCAGTTTATCACTTCTATGGAGAGAGCAGATTCTCATTGGCATTACCAAATTTTCTTGTTTTTCATGTACTAAGCTTTTAGCAACTAAATGTTGGTAAGGTTTGATTCCTTGGGGAATGTAAGCACTCCATCATGGGATTCATCTCTCCTCCTTATTCGTTCTCTCTCTTTCCCTCCTGCCTTAACTCCTTCTCCCCTCCAGTTATTCATCCAAAGTCCTGTCAGGAAAAGAAAGTATAGATCCTGTGGGTCTCTTTATTATGAAACAAATATTAGCAAATTGTTGCACACCGGGCACGTGACAGGTATTTGCTCCCAGAACGTCTCGGGGGGCTGTTTTCCTAATGGCATTTCCTGTTGAGATTGTAAGTAAAAACAGGCTGCCTTGTCTACTCCTATTCACTGTCATACTAAAGCCCTTTTAATGATAAATATCTGTCCTTAAAAATGAGGCAGCACATCCAGGTTAAGCACCTAATAGTTACCCTCACACACTACTGACAAACTTACAAGCGAGGCTATATCAAGTGGCTGCTCTGTACAAGAGCCTGATAGAGATGAGGAGACATGAAGGAAGGCCATCCTGGGCTGGACTGAATTCTGCTTCTAGCAACGCACCATTAAGGGCACTTCCTCAGCCGCTCAAACTTTCCCTCATCATCTATAAGTGGAGTTTAATTCACAGGCTTGCTGTGAGGGTTAAATACGGTCATACATAGGTCCTTGGAACAGTGGTTATGGCAGAGGATGCCAAATATCCTGCACATTATTATTACCTTAGGAACAAGGTATTTAAGCTCCACTGTGTAAGGAAAGGTCAGCAAAAACAATCGATATGAAAAACTCCATAAAACATCCTTGGCAGGGCTCTAGTCCTTCCAAAGGTAGCTAAGGCCTCCCTGACTACTACACACTCCCGTCCATGTGGGGGATATGGGACCGTCTTCTGCATAGCCACCAAAGCCCGGGGACACCAAGCAGGCACTCAACACTCTACAGTATGCAAAAGCTAGGTGGATGGATGCTGAATGAAAACCAATCTGCAGATGTGCAGCCAGTTACTAATTTGTAAAACATTTCATGGAATCCAAACATATTCTCTCGAGGCTGCTGGAAATAACCCCTCGTTTAATTTCTGAAAGAGCAAATTGTATACATCAAAGATGTACCTCTGAAGGTGACAAATCTATAGCACACCTACTTCTCTGTAACTTCGCTCTCTTTCTCTGACCTCTGAGTCAGACAACAAAAGAATGCTAATGCTTAGCTCCCACTTGGGCACTCTTCTGGAGAGATGGAGTCAAGCCCTCTGGCTACTGAGTATCTCTAGAGATGAAAATTCCACACCACACATCCAACTCTTACTGATCGTATTTCATTCTTAAAAGTTGCCACCTCTAACTATGTTACTAGGTGCATTATGCTGCTTATAACATTTCTTAGATAGTAATAATAATCTGTAATCTTCAGAAATACTAACAAGCAATCCTAGCCAAACCAGTCTTTTGCTAATGTGCTCGTAGAATTATCTTTGTTGAAAGAGCAACTTTCTTGGTTATCTACGTAAAGAATGCATGTTTTGATTTATTCACCTTCTCAGTAAATTCATCTAAAGAGATTTTTTCTCATTATTTTTTTTCTAAGCACAGCATTCTCAGCAAGGACAGAGATAATTGCCAGTGAAATGAACCTTTCAGAGAATATGTATGCGGCAACAAGCCAGTCCACAAGTGGATGGATGAGATGGAGAACAGGCTGGGCTCGCTAAGGACTAGTTGCTGCCAAGGAGGCAGCACTGCACATTGTAAATTGTACAGACTGTCCAAGGAGTGTAGAACACCTGTGCCCAGGATGGGAAAGGTGAACAGCAGAGCCTGGAGCTGCCATTGCTTCTCCTAGCTTTTTTTTTTTTTTTTTGTCCAGAGACCCAGCCCACCAACTCTGCACAAGACAAAGTAGCTATGTCCTGCAAGCACAAGGATATCAATAGTTTTGTGGTTAAGCCTTGTCTTTTCAGTTATAAACTATACTCTCCCACTTCTTCAAAAAGGATGAACAGTTCTCTAGCATGGTCTCAATTAGTCTAAAAGTTTCCTTAGCGCATTTCTACATAAGTCATAACTCATCCCTTCTAATGACAAATACAACACCACCTGTAATACTCAGTCCATCAAGAATTTCCCCAAAGACAACCACTGAACTGTGGGAGCAGCTGGCCTGGAGGAGACTAAGGGGAAGGTCATCATGGCGAGTGCCAGGTGATGTGACATGGTTGTCTCTCTAGGCTTTACTGCCACACTTAGTTACATGGACCTAAGGACATGTCCATGACTCTATGCACAGTGCAGTATGTTGGGTTTCCTTCCAGAGCCAAGAACACATTTTAAATAGCCACCTGTATCCCAACAACATGCATGTCTGTCTCTCTGTCTTTCTCTCTCTCTCTCTCTCTCTCTCTCTCTCTCTCTCTCTCTCTCTCTCTTTCTTTCTTTCATGTATATGGGTACACTGTAGCTGTCTTCAGACAGACCAGAAGAGGGCATCCACTCTCATTACAGATGGTTGTGAGCCACCATGTGGTTGCTGGGAATTGAACTCAGGACCTCTGGTAGAGCAGTTAGTGCTCTTAACTGCTGAGCCATCTCTCCAGCCCCAGTATTTTCCCAATTGAAAAAAAATTCTTTTTCATAATTTGAGGATATTGCCTCTGGTCTGATGAACATTATGGGACTATATGGTAGATGAACCAAAGATCTTCATTTTCATTATGATTTTTGTATCTTATACTTAAAATGATGTTGTGTAGTCAGGATCTTAAGTGTGGGGCATTCATGGAGCAGGGGCACTGAGATGGGGCATGTGAGGGGCACTGAGATGGAAGAGATGAAGATGAGACTCATCAGATCCCCTCACCAGTGGCCAGAGAAAACAAGGTATTATGCACATGAAATACTACACTGTCCTTGTGGATACTACAAGCTTCCCACTTCCTGTACAGCTTGTGGTAAAGGAACAGTTGTAATAGCAGAGTGTTGTTCTGAAAGCTGGCTAATCCATTAGGCAACAGAACAACCTGTAACATAAAGTAGGTGAATATTCAATAAATATTACATGTTCTGACTGAAAAAAAAAAATGTTCTCCAAAAGAAGCCACTGAACAAAAAGATCTCTGAAATTAGAATGGGAGGTTTGCACACTTGGGAGCCATATCCTGCACTCAGCCTGATGTTATTAGCTGAAAGATGATCCAGCTGTCTTCATGAGGCATAGCTGATTACTCCTAAGACATTTCCAGTAGAGTTTAAATTAATGCTATATCTTTGGTTTGCAGCCATGCAAGTAGCATAAAGGATTTAAAAATGGTGTCTGCAAATGGGATCATCATCCCGTCTCTGTGTACTTTTTATTATGGAACATGATGAACCTCTTTTTTCTTTAAAACAATAACAACATCAACAACAACAACAACAACAACAACAACAAAACCCCACAAAACAAAAAACAAAAAAGAAAGCTAAGTAACATTTGTAGACGCAGAGATGCAGGGAAAGCTCTCTGCACTCAGTGAAAATAATACACAAATTTCACAATTCTCACTAACTCTTCGAGGAGTAGATAGTGACGTTTCTGAGTGTTTTTCATGTTACAGGTAGGTCACACAGGTGCCACCGCCTGTGTGTGGAGGTCAGGGGCCACCTTCAGGATCTGGTCCTCTCCTGCCATGGGGACTCATGGGGACCTACGGAGGCACCTCACCAAGCTGCAGTTTCAAAACTGTAAGAACCACATTTCTGGGCTGGTGAGATGGCTCAGCGGGTAAGAACACTCACTGACTGCTCTTCCGCAGGTCCTGAGTTCAAATCCCAGCAACCACATGGTGGTGGCTCACAACCATCTGTAATGGGATCTGACACCCTCTTCTGGTGTGTCTGAAGTCAGTTACAGTGTACCTATGTATAATTATAAATAATTCTTAAAACAAACAAACAAAAAAACCACATTTCTGTCCCTCTATGAACTAGATAAATAAGAAAGTTTTCTCAATGAGTAATCTAATTAGCATGTTTAACCATTTATACACACTCAGATGGGAGATGCTTGTATCCCGAAAAGCCCCCTAGATCATAAGAATTTGTCAGTATTTCAGTAATATTTTTAAATATCTATGAAGCTCCCCAAATCACCTGGACATCATTTTTTAAATTATACTTTTGGTTTTGTTTTGTTTTGTTTTTTAAGTTACATACAGGTGAGAAGAAATAATGGGAAAAATATCATTTTTGTGACCATGAAATTCTTACATTGGATGGTATCGCTTTCTGATGTTCACTGCTTATCTTTTTACTCAAACTGTAAAGTCACCCAATCACGTGACATTCGGCTAAATAATTTCAAAAGGGTCTGCCCTCATTTTATTATTAATGGCAAACCTCAAATAACTATTTTAGAAGCCATGGATCTGTAAAACTAACCAAGTTGCAAAAAAAAAAAAAAAAACACATAACAAAAACAAAAAGAAAAACCCAAAATAACTAAAGGAGATCTATTTTGAACAGTGAATGTGTGTTCTTTCAGGAAGGCTTAACTTCAGATATATCCTTCATTTTTGCACAGTCTCCATGGTAACTACATTTCTTGGGGTTCTGAATATAAAATCAGCTCACATCTGTTTCTTATGGAAGGAAAGCATTTCCTGCATTCAGGGACAGCCCGGTCCACATGCCCATGCATAGGTCTCCACGCCAAGCACATACCTCTGAGTGCCCAGGTATCTCGATTTTTTAAAATGACCAACACCCCTGCAGCCTAGAGTTGGACATCCTCCGGTTTCTGATGGTTCCATTAATTCTGCAGGGCCTGTAGCAAACGTGATAAAAAGAGAAGTTAAAAAAGAAAAGTATGACCAAGTTAAAGCGAAAGCTAAAGGTCTAACTGTGTAGGATGAGAAGAGGGTAGAGGAAAAAATAAAACAAGAAAACAAAACAAAAATTCGTTTCTGAAACAATGTATACTATAGAAAAACAAGTAGTTCTTGTAAAAAATTAAAATGCTTTGGACATCACTGTCTTTATAAGGTTTCCCCATGGTTCACTTTGTCACAAAGGTTAGTTTTTGTTAATACTAAAATGATAATAACCTTCTTTTAAGGTGTCAGACTACAGAGGTATTTAAATCTGAATTGATAGAAACATTTGAAAGAACTGTTATCAAATAAAAAATTGCACAAGAGTATTCAATGTGAAAACGTCAAACACTAGATTGTCGAATATGAAATGCAAGCATCATGTTGGAACTGCCTGAGCCAGCTAAGTGGCCCAGGCTGGAATGCACAGAACCATTACAAATCTCTGCAGCTCTTCTGCACTTCAGACCATCCGTGGCCTCATCCACGTGTGCAGGTGAATGCCTTCCCAGATGTGGCTCCAACATTTCAATCCATGACTATATAAAATTTTAATTGTCTGATAAATTATCCTCTAGAAATAAGTACTAATTTCAAAAGGCTGTGTTTACTTGCAAATAAAGCTCAAAATATCATCCTTCTTAGGGCAATATAGATTTTTTTCTTTTATAATTGTGTGCATGTATGTGTATAGGCTTGCTGGTGGCAATTAAATGAGGAGAAATCAGAAAAACAGAAAGAAGTAGAGATAGTGGAGACAAAACTAAAGCGCATTATTCAAGAAATGAAAACACCGATCATGTTAATTTAGTGCATCTTACTTAGCGGAGCCTGAAGAGGGTGCCCGGTCTTGGAACACCAGCCCACGGGGTGAATATCTGGAGAGTCTGCATCAATCCAGTAGTCATAGCAACTGCTCCAGCCATCAAAGTGAACCTGGGCAACAGAAAAGAGAACACAGAGTCACAAGAATATTTCTCCTGAAAAAAATAAAAATAAAAAAATCAACCCACTGCACAAGCCTTTCGCCCTCTCTTCTGATTTATACAGTATATTTAATATCTAATAAAGCAATTCAGTTCTTTAAGATACATCACTCACAACCTGAGATAAAAGATTCTTTTGAAGCTATCAACAAATTATCTAAACAGAAGTGAACTGCCTTCTTAAAGATGCATCAACAGGTTTATTATATATACTGTTGATAGTTTCATACTGTCAGCAAATGAAAAAGAAGAGCTCTATGCAACATCTTCAAACAGCAAACGAGACACTCACAGATACTGCTGAGGTGATTTAAAAATCAGGCAGCAGGGGGAAGGGAAGATGGGAAGAGCAGAAAGAAAGACCTTTGAAGTAAATATAAAGTAAGATTTTTTTTTTTTTTTTTTTTGGTATGTATACTGCCTTGCTAGGAACACATCCCCGAACCATACCATTAAAATTAGTCTTTCATGTTTTCTAATTTACATATTTTTATTTTATGCATATGGATGCTCTGCCTGCATGTATGTCTATGCATCACATCCATGTCTACTACTGTCTGTAGAATCCAGAAGAGGGCATTGAATCTCCCAGAACTGTGGTTACAGATGGTTGTGAGTCTCTGTGTGAGGGTCGGGGATTAACATGTGTCTTCTCTGAAGAAGATCAAGTGCTTTTAACCACTGAGCTCCAAAACAATTTTTCTTATAAATAACCATAATCTCTCTTAAGATACATTCTAAAGTTGTCACAGTTCATATTGTTACGGGTCAACAAGGTAAGGGGAAGTGGTCTTTTAGTGAACATTACTAGTTATCAGCTACCTATCTTTTAGGTGGATATATTCTCTCTCTCTCTCTCTCTCTCTCTCTATATATATATATATATATATATATATACACATATACATATATACACACACATATATACAAATACATACATATATATATATATACACACTATATATATAATATACACACACTATATATATACACACATATACATATATACTTTAAACGGTTATATATCACATATATTCATATTATAATAGATGTAATATATTACTTTTTACAATAAAATGTTATACTGAAGTATTTTATATATCTTATTTTTAGATTGTTTGTCAATTTGACTCTTCTGAAGTGTATGAATCCTTCAATCTTTACAAGACAATAAATATTCTAGAAGAATGTCTGAGGAAACACGGTATAATCATGACAAGAGACCAAACTAAGCCCATAAAAGACAACACTGATCAATTTAATTATATAAAAGTGTAAAGCTTCAGAGAGTGAATCGGTTTATAAGCAAGATGAAAGACACCCAAAATACACTCACTATACAAATGACAAAGCCCTTTCTTTCTTACTAAGCCCAGTCTATCCAGAAGGGGTGAGAACTGCATCAGAAAGACAGCAAAGAGATGCAATGGCTGGTCATCGAGAATATAAACACAGAGAGTTGGTAAGTCTCTGAAGAGACGATTAATTTAATTGCAATGGGAAGCATACAAATGAAAAGTACAAGATCAGCCTGCCCAAAATAGCCATTTTTTTTTTGAGCCCTAATGCTTGAAGGAGAAGCTTAAAGGGAATTCGCACAGACTATCGACAATGACCATAATGTCTGGAAGAGCCGCTTGCTAAATGCAACAAGCATTCAGAATACATTGTCTTTGTTTTTTACAAGGAAGGTAGCATGCAGTTATTAAAAATACAGACTTGTGCATGTGGGTTCAAAATAGTGCAGTTTCTCCATCCTACAAATCAGTTTTCCTAGAATTAAAGTCCTAAAGAATACCTCGCCTGCGAGAAATCATGGATACCACACTAAAGGGATGAATAGGGCTCGCAGAGACACATTGCCTACCTAATAAGCAGATAGGTAGAAGGCACCAGGCCAAGAATCAGAAATAAAGTCATTTATTATTCACATACAAAGAATGTGAAGCATCATTTAAGGCTAGTTAGCTCTCAAAGCTTCCTTTCTTCCCTATCAAAATAATGTCAAAATAACATTAAAAATGATACTCATCATTTGATGAAAATAGAAAGTTATTATATCAGTTACATCACAAAGTGAGTAACGATACTTTATATGTTAAATTCCTTTAAAACCTTCTGGTTTCCAGCTAAGTTGGGAGTAGGTTATTTTTGCCTTACTTCACACACAGAGCTTTGACGTTTGCAGTGCTCCCCAGACTTCTCTGTCTACACTAGACTCTACATTCATGTTTACTCTACTGTCTTTCTCAAGTGTTTTCGCCACAGGGTAATTGGCTCCTCTTACACGAGGAACACCATAATTACCTGTGAACACCGAGGAGAAGAGGAAGGGTATGTGTGTCTAAGCCCGGCCCATCGTTGAAGTAGTAGCATGAATATCATGGGGGTAGCCAACTACTTTCTTCTTGGATTCAAGGTTTGATCCCCTGGAGGGAATTAATGCCTATTGCAGTAAATGCCATCAAGAGCTGGTGAGCCCCAGGGGTGCACATCCATTACTACCATTTTGCTAGATGAACCTATGGTCAAATTGCTTTTAAATAGCCAGGCACATTCTAAACACTGGTAATAAGTTAGCACTGTTCCCAGTCTTCATCAGAAAAGCTGCTGCTTATTATGCTAGGCGGTGGCTAATAGAGAGATGCATAGCTGGCTAAGATGCTGAGAAGATAGGACAGTCACGTGGTGGGCCCTAAATGGGACCTCCCTATAACCCAGCCCAAGGTCAGGGAACATTAAAGAATATGGGATAGGAAGAGTAGAAAAACTGGAGAGTGAGGAGGTATGTCTTTTGTATACTATGTGCATTGGACTCACGGACTCACTGTAGCAGTGAAAAACTGGCAAGACTGTGCCTAACGCCATTTATCATGGAAGGGTAAGGACTCACGAGCCCCTGCCACTACACTGTGTGGCAGGACATAAAAAACAGAAGGAGGAATGCTTGGGAAGAAGTGGGATTAAATGACAGAATCAACATCTACATGAATGAGACTGTAAAAGACAAAAAAACTAAATTCCAAAAAGGAATAATAATAAGGTAAATACATATACCATGGAAAATTTACATAACAAAAGAGAACTATGAGACTTTCTATGATGCCACCCCATGATGGATCTAGTTAGACAAGTGGTGGCTTGAATGAGAATGGCCTCTATAGGCTCGCTTATTTGAATGCTTGGTCCCTCTCTAGTGTGTGAAACTGTTTGGGGAGGAATTAGAAGAGGTGGCCTTGTTGGAGAAGATGTGTTACTGGGGGTGAACTTTGAGGTTTTAAAAGCCTACCGCAGGCCCTGTCTCTGTCCCTGTGCTTCCAACTTAAGGATAAGATATAAATTCTACTGCTCTGGAACCACGCCTGCCTATAGCCATGCCCCCCTTCCATGGTAGTCATGGTCTAACTCTCTGAAACTATAACCAAGACCCCAATTAAGTGTTTCCTTTCATAAGTTACCTTGGTCACAGTGTCTCTCACAGCAATCGGAAAATGATTAAGGCACTACATTAAGAACAAGTCAGTAATAATGCTGTTTGTGTTTGTTTTTTTTTTTTTTAAATAAATTTCTAAGAAAATAGGCACTACTACTACTACTACTACAGAACACTCTTCCTACTTAAAACTGCAGTTAAGGGAAATGGATCCACACCTTTCACCAAAAAGCATGATCTGAAGTCTTTATAAAAACGACTCCATATTTTACTGATAATTTTAAGATTTAAAAACAGTTAATACTTTTATGAAAGGTATTATTTCTTGGAAAGAGAAGATTTGGGTGGACTTTTTTGTGAATCTGAAAAGCAACTCAGAAAAATATACATTATATATCTTCTGATCCTAAAGTCATATTGCAAAGGAGATGAGTCCTGTACTTGGAGGACAGAAACAGGTGAAGAAGTGAGTGAGTGGTTGAAACATACATCCTAAAAGACGAGTCAGGACCAGAAGGTGGATGCAGCCTGGAAGCTTAAGGAGTTGAGAAGGTTCCCTTCTTCCCCACGGAAGTCAGGATGCAAGGAGGCCTGACCCTTCCACAAACATACCAGGGCGAGGCCCTTTTCAGTTCCTTCAGAGGCGAATTCTACTTTCCAGAAAACAGAGAAACCTTCTGAACTCTAGGTATGACATCCTAGGTTCTGTTTTGATGATGCTGACAAAGAAGGTTTCCCGTACTGGGAAGGCTGGTGTGGTTTGAAGAGAAATGGCCCCCATTGATCCATATGGTTGGATGCTTGGCCATAGGGAGTGGCACTGTTAGGAGGTGTGGCCTTGATGGAGGAAATATGTCTCTGTAGGGGCAGCTTTGAGTTTCAGAAGCTCACGGCAGGCCCAGTGCCATTTGATCTTCCTGCTGCTTGATGATCTGAATGCAGAACTCAGCTCTTTCGAGCCACCATACTTCCCACCAGGATGACAATGGACCAAACCTTTGAAACTGTAAGCCAGCACCAATGAAATGTTTTCCTTTATCAGAGTTGCCATGGTCATGGTGTCTGTTCACAGCAATGAAACCTAAACTAAGACAGCTGATATCTTGATTTCGAATGCTACGGTAAGACCTACCAGTAGCAGTATCCTCTCCTTCCTCAAGATTTCACCCTCTAGAGCAGTGGTTCTCATCCTTCCTCATGCTGAGACCCTTTAATACAGTTTCTCATGTTGTGGTGACCTCCAACCATAAAATTATTTCATTGCTACTTCACAACTGTAATGTTAGTGTTGTTGTGAATGGTAATGTAAATATCTAATATGCAGGATATCTGATATGTAACCCACAGGTTGAGAAACACTGTTCTATACTTGTCAGTTGCCTGAGGTCAATTATGGTATAAAAATGTTAATAGAAAATTCCATATTGTGGTAAAGAGACCAGTTTCATACACCATTTTATTGTATATTGCTATAGTTGTATAATAGCAATTGTTGTTATTCTCTATATCTAGTACATATATTATACTTTATTACAGTATGTATATATGTATACACAGTGTATATGGGACTTTATGTGTGGTTGCAGGCATCCTCTAGGGATCTTGGAAGATATCCCTAATAGACAAGAGAATATGACTATAAGCCCTTTCACAAAAACATCCCGTATATGGTACCTTTTTCTTAATGTGAACAGGCATCGAAGATCACCTGACAAGCAAGAACCAGTATAAAAACAGGCCAGGCTAACTAAGAGACATTTGGGGGCTGGAGCAATGGCTCAAAGCACTAAGAGTATCTGCTGCTCTTGCAGAGGACCTCAGTTTGGGTCCTTCCTAGTTTCCACATCAGTTGGCTCCCAGTCACCCACCAGCTCTAGCTCCGTGGGCCAAATGGCCTCTCTGGCCTCCAAAGACACATGCACACAAATATACTCAGACATACACAGTAAGTAAGTACATAAGCAAACAAAACCAAGTAATGTTATAAAAAGAATTTGAGAAAATAATCAAAGAAAATGAGGAAAACTATCAGTAGTATGTATGTATGTATGTATGTATGTATGTATCTATCGATCCATCCAATCACTTTGTTGTTGTTTTTGTTTTCTTTCTTTTTTTTTTTCCTGGATGAGGTTTATCTGAAACTGGCTGTCCTTAAACTCACTGTGTAGAGCAGGTGCTATCGATAAAGGTGTGCACCACCTCTGCCCAGCTTGTAGATGCTTTTTAAAAGAAGCAGGGACTAAATAATGTTGTTGGGTTGGTTTTTTTTTTAATTTCTTGAAAAAAAAATCACAGATGCAATTAAAAATGCAACAGAACGTTTGAAAAATAGATGGAAGGTATTTCTAAGCAAAGAGAATTTTAAAACAAAAGTGTCAACCTGCCAGTCAGTATCAGAGCAGTGACTGGCAAAGAGAGAACAGAGCTAAGGAAGCAGAAGTGGAATATGTCCGAGACGGCAAGACACAAAGTGCCATCGTGGGAAAGCATGAGGACCCACTCTGACAAACAAAGACAGCATCACAAAGCATGAGTCCACAGAGACAGACATCCCTCAAGTGCTCCAGAAACATGCCCACTGCCCAAAGAGATGCAATCAGAGTCCTTTGATGTGCAAAAGCTTCAGGAGAGGCTGCAGAGCAACACAGTACACTACAGACAAATGTTCCCTCCTTAACACAGCTCACCCAGTCACACTAACCATCAAAGACAAATCCAGCAGATGGACATTTTCCCTTACGGTCCTAAAAATGCCCTTTCTTAGGGAGACACAGGTCTCAGAGGGACATGTTTCAGAGGGACAAAAGTATACCAAGCAAAACAAGGCATGTTGTCATACTTTGCAATTTTCAGGGAAATGAAATGCAATCTAGTGTTTCAGAAAACAAGGACCTCGGGATGCAGACTGTGGACCAGGCAGGCTGAGAGTGTGAACTCACGCAGCTGCAGCAGGTGACTGGAGAGTTGTGGGGAAAACGGTTAAAGAGAAAGAGATCCTTTGCTGAAAAACATTCTAGCACTTTTGACTCTGAAAACATCAAAACTACTGTAGCACTTCCAAAAATCAAATAATATAGAAATAAAAAAAACAAAAAACAAAAAACAAAAAAAACCCCAGCAACAACAACAACAAAAACAGATCATTTACAACTGGAAAACCAAAAGATAGTTTCAGAAGAGCTGACTTTAGAAATGAACAAGAGAATTCATACTAATAACAGGGACCGGTGAAACAAAAACCAAAACAAAACATGGCATGTAGATCCCCAGTTCCGTAACACAGAGAAGTTAAAGCAGACTTAAAATGGAGCGGACAAGTCACGTGGTGGTAGCACACGTCTTCAGTCCCAGCACTAGGGAGGCAGAGACAAGAAGAGAATCTGTAAGTTTGAGGCTGGCTTGGTCTATATAGTGAAGTCCAGGACAGCCAGGGAATGCTACATAGTAAGACACTGCCTCAAGAGGGATGAAAATTGAACTGAGAAATACCAGTGCATAGAAATGATTTTAAAAACTGGAGACAAACTATCATGCACAGCTGAAGCCAACAGGTGTGACTGGAGGGATGTGGCACTAAATACTTCATGTCCTCTGCCCAAAGCAGGTTAGAGCAGGTCCGCGTTCTGCTCCTTGCCTTCAACAGCGCCCAGCAAGAATGGCTATCTTACCGTGACCAGAGAGCCTCAAGGTGGAAATGGTTCATATCGTAAAACTTGAAGAGCTGATCTCATTTAACAGAGTTGATTTAAAATAGAAAACTACGCCGGGCAGTGGTGGCTCACACCTTTAATCCCAGCACTCGGGAGGCAGAGGCAGGTGGATTTCTGAGTTCGAGGTCAGCCTGGTCCACAGAGTGAGTTCCAGGTCAGCCAGGGCTACACAGAGAAACTCTGTCTCGAAAACAAACAAATAAACAAACAAACAAACAAACCAGCAACAATAAAGAAAACTACACAGGTAAGTGTGCGCTCCTCTTCCTTTTCTGCAGAAGAGAAACAATCCAATTTGCTATATCATCTCACCAGGCAGAAGAGAAACTCCTGCTGCTGGATCCCTTTTCCCCCCAACGCCTCTGCTGAATCTGGAACTGAGTCCCTGTCCGTCAGCTGGCCCTTTAAGGGGTTTAGAAACAGGGCGCCTGCACAGTGGTTCAAGTTCAGCTTGTGACTTTCATTCTAAAAACTAGGCAAAGATGATCACCTTCCACATGGCCACAGCCAGCTCCTCTTTGGAGACGAAGGAGTAAGCAAGGTGTTTCCTAAGACTGGGGCTCAGTAACTAGTTAAGGGATGGGGGACAGTCTGAGGCTTCCCCACTAATTAGTGAATCTGCGTCTCACAGTATTTCATTCCTCTGGATCTAAGTTCTCTCTCACACACACACAAAGATATTATTTCGAATTAATATAAAGCCCAACACTCTATAGTCTCAGGACTGTCATTATTTTTAGTATATCTCTTTACAGAATCCATCATGGATTTGTACTTTTGGAAAAAACAAACAAACAAATATTTTACATACTAATTTCAACCTGAATATTTTGCTTCCCAATGCTAAGTTCCCTATTGAAATATTCTCTGTTAATGTAATGGAGACACAGTAATTAATTTTCCCGTGGGCCAGCGAGGTTGCTCTTTCTCTAATGTCAGAGCCAGCACATCTGGGCTTTCCTTTGCTTGAGCTTTTCTCTTTGCACATTCCTTCTGGTTGCTTCGCTAAGCTACCAGGACTAACACTCAGAAGGACACACAACATTCTAACATTTTGATGTCAAAGTGACCTCTTGGTGCTTCATCTTCCTATCCACCATTGTAGGATGCTAAGTTCATTTCTCAAACTAAAATGCTGCCATCACACACACTGAAGAGGCTGCTGTGAAAATCATATACTTGACAGATTCATCTGCAGATTTATGGAAGCTTGTTCACTATTAGATGTTTCTTCAAACTCTAGCTCTAAAGCTCTGACTTTTCCATGACTTCCACATCACAACCAACTATAATGAATAGAAGGTGTGCTAGAATGTTGGGCAGTGGGGGTGCGCACTTTTAGTCCCAGCATTTGGGAGGGAGAGGCAGGTGAATCACAGTTTAAGGCCAGCCTAGTCCAGGACACCTGGGGCCACACAGAAAAACCCTGACTCAAAAAATCCAAAACCAACAAAAACAAAAAAGTGTACTAGAAAATGGACAACACACACTTTACAGTTTTTATATGAGTTTGAAAAATTTATGATTGGCTAGTTCTTAAACATACTGAGGTAAACATAAAGGTTTATTGTATATCAATAACAGTTTATAAAACTGTACTATATGTATTTTTTCAGGGTGTTTTATGTTTTATTAACTTATAAATTATCATTAGAAATAATGAGGGTTGGAGAGATGGCTCAGCGGTTAAGAGCACGGGCTGCTCTTCCAGGGGACCTGGGGTTCAATTCCCAGCACCTACATGGCGGCTCCCAACTGTCTGTAACTCCATTTCCAGAATCTGAGACCCTCACACAGACGTTTGAAGGCAAGACACCAATGCATATAAAAATAAATTATATATTTGATAAGTTATAGTGAATGATTTGATTCACTACTGCTTTGAAAAATGAGCACCCAGTCACGATTCCTGCAGCGTGGCACTGAGTTCTTTCCTTGCTAGTAATGACTAAAGTGCTTCATCGAATCTGCCTGAGTCTCAGTCTCATCAGTATGCCATCACCTGATGACAGGCCTAGCCCACTCCAGCGACTGCCAAGGTCCAGCAACATGAACAAGAACCTCAAAAAAATGTCATGTGCTGATAATGACTGGTCACTTAATGAGATATCATTATTCCTAACAGAGAAGTCAACTGATCCTAGCAAGAACGTAGGATGGGCACTGTTATGGCTAGGGAGAGAAATGATTGACAAAGCAAGAAACCTATGAGGCCTTTGGGAGTTGCTTCTGAATAACACATCAATATACTACGTGTGTGTGTGTGTGTGTGTGTGTGTGTGTGTGTGTGTGGTGGTGGTGGTGGTGGTGGGGCAGCCAAATCTTTTAGACACTGACTTAACTTAGGAGAAGTAATTGAATTAATCCAATTCTAGTAAAAACCCGATTTTACTTATAAAGCTATTTATCTTTACTTATCCTTTATAAACTCTGACTAATTGAGTCAACAAAAATTCTTAGTCTCTTAAAATTGTACTATTAGGACATGATGCATTTCTTCTCTTGTTGTTTTGTTTTTCAGGACAGGCCTTTCTACAGTAGCCATGGATGCCCTAGAACTCACAAAGATCCACCTGGCTCTGCCTTCTAAATGCTGGGATTAAAGGCCTGTGCCATCATCACCACCTGGGTTCTTTTCCTTCTTAAAGAGAATGTTACCCTAATATGTTGTGTCTACTTTCTCCGGTACACATTTAAAATGTTAAACTACCCTCATAGTTAAAAAGAAAATATCTTGGGGGCAATTATAGGAAAAAGTTGGATGGGTGCAAACCCACAAAGAAGCAGAGCCACTTTGCATAGTCCTTTGATTTTACTAATTTAATTGTAGTGATGAAGGTCGCTGTCTAGGAAAGTTTCCAGTTAAGGTGTAGATGAACAAAGGCGAGCAATCCAGAGCAGAACAAGGCCTACCTTTATCCGGTGGTCATCCGTGTCGGCTACAGTTGCTACTCTGATGAACAGCGGGTTTCTTTTGTCCACAGCTTCCAGCTTCATTTTCTTCTGGAATCCATGTGGAGGTTTCTGCCATACAAGAAAGATGCTACAGTGAGGAGAGGCAGGCTGGTAACAACAGGTTAACAGCTGAACTGTTTAGGTTACCCGTTCTCAGCCTAGCAGTGAGTGACACTTTCCGGTCAAAACACACATACAGAAGGACAGCCTTCTGCCTAGCTGAAGAGCAGACAGAAAGAGAGAGGCAGGGATACTGTAGCCATGTGATCAACCACAAAAATAGACCAGACATTTTCCTTACTGGCCAAGGTGCCATGGTAAAAGCAATAGGCGTAAAATTTGTTTTTAGAAAAGATGGAAAAACAAAGTGACTGATTACGAAGCACCTAGAAGTGGTAATAGGGGAAGGGAAAAAGATAATTTAAAACAAGTTGGCAATCCATCTGAACATGGTGGGCTTAACACTCAGAGGAAACCTCTAAGTTTCTGAGAAAGTCATAGGCCGAGGAAGAAAAGGCGAATTTTCCACAAGGCACTGGTGTGTTATATAAAGTAACGTGATGAGCAGAACGCTCACTGCTACGCGACTCTTGCCAACCATCTGGAAAAAATCTACGTCCTACCTCTCACCCTCTCACGTAACAGCAGACACGCAGGCTGTGGGCTGCCCATGTATCTGGTTAAAACCCCGAACACTGGAAGGGTTGAGAGCAGGCAGCAAAGACCGCAGCCCGCCAGCCCTACCTTGCTTAAAGCTTCGCCATCTGTCTGTCACGTGGTATCATAGAAACTCTCGCTCAAGCTTTCTCTCCATTATTATGATTTTTCCTCTTAAAAAAATCCATGATATTCCTTCTATCTATATTGTGAACTGTTCTTACTGGTTAAGTCTATCATTAATTAATAATTTCTGTATGAAAGTATCATCTAAAGGAGACAACTGTCTACAGAAGACAAAGCCATGTTTAAAAGACTATATTATTTTGTTTTTGAAACAGAATATCTGTACGTAGCCTGAGCTGGCTTTGAATTGTGCTGCTCCCCAATCACCTCTCAAATACGAGGAATACAAACATGTATCTAATGCCTGAGTCTTACAAAGTTATTTAGTATATTTATTTTACCCATTAAATTCATGAGAAAATATGAAGTATAAAACAATATATTTGAGGGGCTGGGGAGATAGATCCACTGGTAAAGTGCTCAGCTTGCAGGTTAACTCCCTAGAACCCACATTTATAAAGTAAACACGGTGCGCACCCTTGTAACCCCAGCTGGAGATGTGGAGGCAAGCAGATCCCTGTGGCTCACACCAGCCACCCTAGCCTAACCAGCAAGTTACAGCATCTGAGGAAAAGCAGTCAAGGTTCTCCTGTGCCCTGTTCCTAGGCCTGCCTCCTCCCCAACAGGACACATTTGTATCCACATACATAAACACAGTAACAATGTTAATTCTCAGAATCAAAAGGCTTTGGAAGCATCTTCCTCGCTCTTCACTTTCTCCTCATGGCTAAGTCAGCTGATCAGTTTCTTAGACGTCCACAGATAAACAGTGTCGTCATGAGTACATGTTTATCAAACAGTGCACAGCAAATTCACTCACCACTTTGAAAGCTCTTGCAGGAGCAGGTAAAGAATTGGTTTCTTCTAAATATTTATCCCAGGAAAAGTGTTTCACATGAGAATAGCCTGTGAAATAAAGAACATGGATGCTATGACAGTGTGATGAAAATGAACTAATTAATAGTCCTACAAAAAAACATGACACGGCAACAGGCTAGCCCAGGAAAGGACGCTCAGCTCCACAGAGAAACTCGAAGCTGTTTGCTCCTCCAACGCTACTGCTTGTAATGATTAGTTAGTTCCTTTCTGATCAGTTATTCTGACTCTATCACTGTTTAGATGTGATTATAGAAGTAGGATTTACAAGCATTATTGATGAAATATTACAGATAATTCCTTCTTTTGTTAGGCCAAATAAAGATACATGCTCAAGTCACAGAGTATTTTGAAAACAATGTGTAAAGGTAACCCCCTGTGACTCCACCCTGCTGCCTTGGTTCTCTCAAGAGTCCCAAATCCTTAGGCAGCCATGATAGTAGCCTACTTGGTGCAAAACTTGCCACATGAAAGAGACTTACAAAATCTGTGAGTCCATTAGCTGTAATGGAAGTCAGCTTTCTACCCACCTGAGAAACATGTATAGACACAGACAGAAGAAAACTAAAACAAAGCCAATAGTTTGAGATTTGAGTCAGGGCCAGTGATATCAATGGAAGGTTTTTTGTTTTGTTTGTTTTGTTTTGTTTTGTTTTAATTTTAACATACACTAGCAATGAAATAGAAAAGAATAAAAAGTTCTGCATATGCTTACAGATGCATATTCCCTTCAGCCAGTGAGATGCCTGATACATCCTGCTAGGAGTAAGCAAATAGCAACCAGACCTTGATTACTAGATAGTGCTCACCACTTTAAAAAAAATCTTGACAAAATGGCTACAGGGCTGTGTGGTGACCAGTGAATGTTCAGTACTTGTAGCTGCTCCATAGAGCAGATCCCGCGACAAGCGTGGAAAGGGAAGTTGAACAACCACCATAAGGGGGCTGTTGCTTGGTACACCTTTAAAACACCAAATAAAGGTCAATAATAACTCTCCGACAAAATTAGTAGAGGCTGGAGAGAGGGCTCAGTGGTTAAGAGCACTGGCTGCTTTTCAAGAGGTCATGAGTTCAATTCCTAACAACCACATGGTGGCTCACAACCATCTGTAATGGGATCTAGTGCCTTCTCTTGGTGTGTCTGAGGACACTGACAGTGTACTCAGGTACATAAAATAATAATAAATAATAATAATAATAAAGTTAGTAATCTACAGTTCTACAAAGATATAAATAAATTAACTAGATGAATAACTGAGAATTGAAAAAGCTAATCTTTGCAAAAGAATATCAATTAAACATACAAAAATAGAATGAGAAAAATTACCATTATCCATTAACATTTGTCAACTTAGAATAGTAATCAGTTCCAAATAGAAATATTAGCAGATGGTATAACTGAAAGACAGATGAAACAGGAGGTAATTATGAAATCTCAAATATTTCTAGAAATAAGTATTGGTAGAGAAGACTGGCAAATATGTCCTTGACCAACTGATGGCAAAAAGACAAACCGAAATGTCATGCCCTTGCGAGATTTACAAGAAAAACACTGTGGCAGACCTCAGGAAAAAAAGGTTCAACTTGGAGACAGACATGGGGTTGATTTCATTTAGTCTTACAACTCAAGAACCAGAGGCAGGTGGATCTCTCTGACTTTGAGACCAGCATGGTCTACAAAGCAAGTTCCAGGCTTATCATGGCTACCTGATAAGACTGTCTCAAAAACAAAACTAAGGAAAAAAAAAAGGAAATGTATAATTTGGGTCTAGTCATTAGGAAATGACAATCACACTCAAATAATATCACTCTGTACAAAATAATTAGTCTATAAGTCTCACAGATACTACGGTTGTGATTGTCAAGGAGACTCACTGGGGACCAGAGGATCTGTAGCCGAGTAACTGTGCAGGATTCTTTTGCATGACAGACACCTCGGGGACAGCTGTCAAGCATGAATCTTTGGATCCAGTTGAAAGATATATTAATTTGTAAATACTCTTAAAATTTCTCTACACCAGATGCTGTTTCCAAGTAAGTAAAAACAAAATATGTGAACTCACACAGACACACATACACAGACACACACACACACACACACACACACACACATTTTAAAGCACATCTAATGAATCTACCTTGTACATTTTAACTTATCAGAACATTCTAAAAAGAGACACTAGATACAGGAAAAGCTCATAAACTTTTAAACTACGAAGATTGAAAACTGTGGCTGTCTCTATTTCACTCTGAACTTAAAATCAAACATACATAAAGTTATAACTTTAAAAACCCAAAATAAAAAAAGTTGTATGTATTAGCAATACACACTGCTGACCCCAGCCGGGCAGCCCATGCAACCTTCAACACCACACTCACTTTTCTTACCTGCTCAAGTTATCAACTGTGCGCTAAAACAATTAAGTCCAAAAATAAATTTCAAGTTCTTTTTGCACACTTTGTCAAAGAACATGATATCTACGGTTGTGACACAAATGATGCCCATATTACTGCTTACAGTTGAAGCTCTATCAGGGTCAGCGAGTTAGCACCTGCAGTCACTGCTGGGCTTTGTAAGATGTAACTGTAACTATCACATTTATGTGTTTACTCTCTCCCTACGGCCACTTCTGTACTGCAACGGAGCTGAGCAATTGTGACAGGGACTCTAGGGCACACGAAATTTAAAGTAATCTATTCTCTTAAAGAAACAAAACAAAACAAAACAAAACAAAACCAAACCAAACCATGGCCAGCTCATCAAGTATCTGAAAAGCATTAGAGAAATTATAATAGAGAAATTATAATAGAGAAATTATATGTCCAAACCTGGTGGAGTAATCAGGGTTCTTCTGTGCTCTTTACACCAGCCGACTGGATGAATGTGTGGACTGTTTGATTCACACCTGCAGGTTATATAAATTAAAGATCTGGGGTTAGAGAGGCAAATGCTGCCAGGAGTTTTTGAGAGGAAAACTAGTTAGCGATTATAAACACATCTAAGAGTTCTATTACAATCTATCTAATTTGAAAAAAAAAATGCTAAAAGTTTATAGCTTATTTTTGCTAGATAAATATTACATGGTTCTGACACTAGTTTTATTTTCATACACACACCAATATATATATATGTGTGTGCGTGTGTGTGTGTGTGTGTGTGTGTGTGTCGCTAAAAGCCCAAAACTTCAAAGGCAGAAAAAGTACAAAGAGAGCATCATTTCCAAGAATCACGGGAGAAAATCATACGAAAGGAAAGCTAAAATTACTTTAGCATCTCTAAGGCACGCGTGCAAGACCACTGTCAAAACTCAGCATGCTAGAGTATGCATGGAAGTCAGAGAACTAGCGCGGGTCACGGGATGGGAATGTTCAGGGAGAGTGCTCATTACTGTGTGTGTTTGTAGGGTGGGGGAAGGAACGGAACAAAGAGGCATAACTAGCATGAAACTTTAAGATATAAAGTGGGAACGTACTGCTTCTGGCACTTCCTTAAAACAGTAGAATAAACACACACACACACACACACACACACACACACACACTGAGTATAAGTGGATTTAACCTATAATGGAGCAAGGAGACAATACTTCTAGATACTATAGTCCTATAGACTAGCAAAGGCCCAGTGCAAATAGATAATATGTATAGCAACAGCATGCCATTTCTGTTCCGCTTTAGAATTACAGATACCAGAGACTCAAACGAGCCACTTCCTCCTCTGTTGCTCTGCCCTGCCCACCATCTTTACTGTAATTAAGCACAGATTTACTATAATCAGCACACAAAGCTGGTGCTTTTGATTCCGTGCACCTAAGCACATTTGTTCTGTGAATCCCTCATCTCAGCATGGAACTCGTTTCACCCATTTATCTATGCCGTCATTCTTTTATGGATCAAGTGAAGATAATATGCTAAAAAGTAATGTGTCCAGCCAGCGGCACTGGACAGACCCTGAAATGGCCTCAGTAAAGTTAAGTGTAAGTTTCTTGGTTCTAATGGCCCTTACGACATTGCAGAAAGGAACTGTAGGAACTGTAGGAATAAAAGATAACGGTCTCCTGTATCTGCAGAAGATTGGGGCCCAGGAACCCTTAAGATAACAAATCTAGAGATGCTTAAGTACCTTATATAAATGGTGTGGCATTTGCATCTGTGGTATTGCATTCTCCCGGGTACTTAAGTCACTCCTAGAGTACTTACTTAGCTAGTACAATGTAAATATTTAGGGAGTTGTTATAGGGCAATGAATTTTGTTAAGCGTGTGCATGTTTAGTATTTATGCAGCCATCACAAGCCTAATTAAATTTATGAGCTGTGGTTGGCACGAAGGAAATGCAGATGAAGTAAAAGAATGGGTTGAGATTGGAAAGGTGTCCCTTTCTATAGCCTAGCCAAGGCTGCCTCTTACAAGGCATTACGTGTGATGAGAGGGAAGTGAGCCACTCAGACACAGAAAGGAAACTTCTGCCCATGGGTTCAGAAGGGAGACCCTAGTAGTGTTGTGTCAGGGATAGGAAAGGATGGACTAGAGGAAGCAGACAATACAAAATGGTGTTGGGATAGAAGGACAAGACGTAACAAAGTATAGGATTTTAGTAAAGAGCAATGTAAATAAAACATCGTAGAGGGTGTTCTACAAAGAAGGAGCTTAGCCTGATTTATATCTTTTGGTTTGTTTGGTTGGTCTTGGTTTTTTAAGCCAGGTTTCTCTGTGTAGCCCTGGCTGTCCTTGAATTCACTCTGTAGACTAGCGTGGCCTCAAACTCAAGAGATCTACCTGCCTCTGCCTCCTGAGTGCTGGGATTAAAGGCACGTGTCACCACCATTCAGCTCCAATTTATGTTTTAATTATTTTAACTATTATGCAAACAGGAATCCATGCTGGAGGCCAGTTAGATGGTACTAGTACCACAAATGATCCCAGAGGCTCGGGTCACAGTGGCGGCAGTGAAAACAGAGAGCAATCAGTTTTGAGTGAACATTGTAAACAGAGGACTGAGAGTGTTGGTCGGTACATTTAGCATAGGATGTGAGTGAACTGAGGAAGTCAGGACACTACAAGGTTATGGGTATAGGCAGCAGGAATGCACTGCCATTTCCTGGGCTAGGAGAAACTGTTATCAGTGCCTCGGACATTTCCAGTGACAAGTGAGAACGCCTGCTCTGAGCATGTTTAGCAAACAAGAAAGACTGTCAAATACACCATGGACACAAAAGCCTGGAGAGAGATCACACAGAAAGAAGATCAGGGCTCAAAGTATCCATTCTGCCGTTATCAGCATTTGGGCTGACACTTAATCACCTGAAGAAAGGGACAAAGTCCATGTCAGGTGACTTGTAAGTGACGTAATAGAAGAAATCAACTGGAATCAATGGTGCTACAGGTCTAAAGAGAAGTGAGGACTAATCATGAGACCTGTCAACAGAAACTTCTCTAGTTATCACTGACAAACAGGACACAACAGCTGGAACAAAATGAAGTTAAAAATGGCGAAGATGGTGTCAGAGAAAGCATATTGACTTAAGAAGTTCAGGTAAGCTGGGCAGTGGTGGCGCACACCTTTAATCTCAGCACTTGGGAGGCAGAGGCAGGTGGATTTCTGAGTTCAAGGCCAGCCTGGTCTACAAAGTGAGTTCCAGGACAGCCAGGGCTACACAGAGAAACCCTGTCTCAAAAAACCAAAGGAAAAAAAAAGTTCAGGTATAAATGGAGGCAGCAAAATGAGGCAAAAGAGAGAAGAAAAAGAAAAAACCTGAAGTTTTGCTTTATTGATTATTAAAAAATTGAAAGATGTGAAGTTGAGTATATAGGAATTTTCTATTTTCTAAGCTACTTTAAGTTTAAAATTACTTGAAAACAATTTTTTTTTGAACAAGTACACAATAGCCAGAAAAGAAGGAGTTGCTGAGCAAATCTTGTGATGGGGGCATCCTGTATGCTAAGGATATAGCCTATATATTAAGGATACTTCCTTTCTGCTAGGGATACATCAGGTTTTAAATCAAATCTCTCTTCCCTCATGTGTGCACTGGTAAAAAAACAATTCATCAGAGACCATGATGTGCAGGTACAGAGGGCAGAACAAAAATTAGAGTCAGGGTAGGGCTCTCAGGGATGGCCTGGGCTAGTCACCCAGGTGGAAAGCCAGAAGGTAAGCCAAGTGGGAGACATATATTTCTCCTTGTTTATTCGAAGAAGAAGAAGAAGAAGAAGAAGAAGAAGAGGAGGAGGAGGAGGAGGAGGAGGAGGAGGAGAGAGGAGGAGGAGGAGGAAGGAAAAAGAAGAGAAGGAAATGTAGTAGCCTGGAAGAGCAGTCAAAGAGAGGCAAGGACTAAGGGTCCAGCTGACCTTCACATTAATAGCCACAAATGCAAAGTCATAGCAATCAGCATGTGATACCCATTTCTAGCTATAGTCATTGGTCAGGCACAGATACAGTAGGCAGAAGTGGATTCAACCCAGACTGGCATGGAGTCAGGTAAACATACAATAGATAAATAGAGACCACATTTGCCAGGGAAGAGTTCCAGTAAATATCACAGAATGACAAGAGGCCTATAGGCATACCACAGCATGGATCCTGTGCTCACAAAGATAATAAATGGAGAGAGAGACAGACAGACAGAGAGACAGAGAAACAGAGAGACACAGAGAGAGAAAGAGAAAGGGGAGAGAGACAGAAAACTAGAAGTTCATAGCCAGGGAGTAACAAAAATTGGCATTACCAATCAGGAAGAAATGCTGATTAAGTAGTCAAACCCAAAGAGCTTTCTAAGAAATGTTCTAAGTGAGTGAGGTTAGCATAGCTTCTCAAGTGCACACTGTCAGCAATAGCACACACTGAGACAGAGAGCACTACTTCAAGCTGGTTTTCCGCAGAGTTTACTTCAAAAGAAAACACTTTAGCTTCAGGCTGGAGAGGAAGGACCTGGGTTCATCTCCTAGGAACCCACAAGGGAGCTCACAACCACCTAGAACTCCAGTTCCAGTGAGATCTGACGCCCCCTTCTGGCATCAGCAAGCCTTGCATGCACATGGTACACAGACATCGCATAAAAAGCTAGGCTAATATCAAGTTTATCTGTCCTCATGAAACACTCCTATTTCTGCAGCCTGTATGGACTACTCTGCTTCCCTTGAGAGACAAGAGAACTTTGTTCTTCTCCTTAGTTATGACGATGCTACATCCCCTCCTCTGAACTCCACGTTTTAGAAACCTCAGAAGCATGGCTCTTGCAAATCATGTGTTGTTGCATCGGATGAAAAAAGTTGATTCTCCTCAGAGAATCACCTAAGAGAGAAGCCTAGAGACAACACACCACACAACTGGAACTTGCATCTGCTCTGACTCAACACTTCTCCTCTCTAAACCAATCTGATATTAAAATGAAACTGAAACAACTTCCTTTTAAATTATAGTAAGCCTTATAACTAATGTACGAAGCAAAATTATATAACTAACATACAAAGTAAAATAGTATAATTTTATGCAGTGGTACATAATATTTCAATATATGAAATAATTATTCTTTCTAAAATATTTGTGTCATTCTATACTCTTAGATGACTATAATGTTTTAGTCATTTACTTTTTCTCTTTCCAATAAAAGTACTCTGTAGGGGGAACAAAAGGAAGTAGTACTTATAAATAGCTTCATAAAAAATAATACATATACAGTGGTTCAATTCTTTCTCTTGTCAATCAAATGTAACGGTAAAGTACCTGCCAAAGTCATGCTGATTATTTCAAAGCAAAAATAAATGTTACTAACTTTAGATTTTTTTGATTTATCTATAAATTACAACTAAGGAAATCTACACCATACTGCTTATTGCCTAAATGTTACATGAAGTCCATCATAAGTATTTATTAAGTCACCATTGAAGCTAAAGCCACCATCTCAATGAAGAAAATAAGCATAGCCCACTCTGACCCATTTTCCTTATACTCTGTCAGTAGCACACAGCGCCCCACTCAAAAGTTGGAAGGCTCCAAACTCATTTCCTTTGCCACCGAACAAGTCATCATAGTCCCATCCAGTGTTCGAAGGCAGACATGTGACAAGTGACCGGCACCAATCACTTTTCACTTCTTCTCCCTATCTCCATCATTTAGGACTTTATGCAAATCACGGGTGAACTACTAATAGCAGACTGCTATGATCCCTGTGGATCAATCGTGGGTGGTTCTGAAAAGCTCAGAAAACAAATTCACAAACACAAAAACCCCTCAATATTTATGATTTAACTATAAAGTGAGCAAGATCATGTTATACAAATTCCAACAGGCTAAGTGAGTACCCCAGCCCCTAGGGTTAAAAGGGAGATGTGCTTTGTTGGAGGTGGGTATTTGTTTAGCTCAGACTAGCCTTGAATTTGCTGTGTAGAGAGTGACTTTCACTTTTTTGATCCTCCAGCCTCCTTTTCCCAAAAACTACATCAACTTCCATGTGTATGCATGAGAGCCAAGCAAGGATATTTCTTCTTTTTCTCTGTGCTGAGAGAGAAGACGTGATTAATGTGACCAGTCATCTCGTGTCAGATAGCTACACTCCCTTCCTTCACAGTGCTTTGAGACCTTCTTCTAGCCCAGAAACCACACTCAACATACTCTAAGTGCAGGAATACAACCTTAGAAGATGATGTCCGCACTTGCCCCTTCCATGCTTCAAGTACTTGCGAACTGATTTCTGCCCCCTGAAACTTTTATTTGAATCCTGTGGCATGCGATGAAGCAGGTATTATCTGACCCCTACAGAAGGGGCAACTAGGCCGCAAGAGTTAAGTAAGCTACAAGGTGCCAGTTTCCACAGAGCATGCCTGACAGTGACTCAACATCCCCTCAGGTGTAACTCTAATCCCATGTCTTCTGCCTTTCTTCATGAACCCTCCAGTGAGGTTGAATCAATCCTTCATTCCACATGCCACACAAGACAGCAACAGATGGTACGGGGTGGGGGTGGGGTGGGGTGGGGTTGGAGGTGGGTACACAATTAAACCCTAAGCACCAATGACTGAGGGCACGTTTCTCTCCTACCTGAGAACACAGGTCCCCAGTGCCAAAGTTCAAGACTTAAGTTCCATTCACTGCATGCCCTTCTGCAAAAACACCACTCAGTGTACTTCCAACTAAACTTAGTAATAAAAGTTCATGGCACTCTAAGACCCATGTTACAAATCAGTTAATATTATATTATGAGAAAACTAAAGTTATTATTATTGTAAACTTGTAAATATTAAAGAGCTGGACCTTGAGGCACAGTTTGTAGTTACTCAGAAACAGCTGGGGAAAGGTGGTTTCTTCCACGTCACCAATTTGATGCTTCCCTTTCGACAGATCTACTCTTTGCTGACTTTTGCCCTAACTCACCAAGAGATCCATCACAACAAACTGAAACCCAAGGGGCTGAGGCTGCAGATCCACGCACTCAGGACTTTGTGCTAAACATATTAAGTCCCATGGTCATGCTGTCCTGGAGCTGGATCCCCAAAGACACGATCACACTAAAATAGCATTTCTTTCCAAGGAAAAATATTTCCCAGTGCCTGGGGGGAAGAAGAGGAGACAATTCTCATCATATGTTCTGTCTCTGGAGCCCAATATCAGGCAAGAGGGAGGGAAGAGGGAAAGAGGCTGCGTATGCAATAGGGGGTAGGGTACAGTATTCCTAAGGTGCTTATAACAGAGCAAGACAATGCAGAGGTTCCTCTATCTTGTACTCTTGTTGTGGCCATTTCAAGTTTAAACTAGAATTTGATCCCTTTGATAGAGAATCCCATAGACAACAAGCAAACCCTATTCTAGGAGCCCAAGGTCACAACACTCCAGCTACCTTACCTTAGCTTCTGCTAAACTGACTGTTTGTACAAAACCCCTCCTCCATCTAACTGCTTATCTTAGCATCTGTTAAAAGATTTTCTTGCGCAAAACCTCTCCCTGCAGCTGCAGAGCAAGACATACAGGATGTGGTTTCTACCTTTTAAAAACCCCTACCCGAAATACTTGGTGCTATCTTTGGGTCTTGAATACCTGAGTGCAGTCCAAGGCTACTGGAGTGAAGACTTTCAATTTGTTGACTCATCTCTGGTAGGATCCTAGTAACAATCCTCACTTTCCTTCCTGCATCTTTATTTTTTATTTTTTGGTTTTTTTAGACAGGGTTTCTCTGTATAGCCCTGGTTGTCCTAGAACTCACTCTGTAGACCAGGCTGGCCTTGAACTCAGAAATCCGCCTGCCTCTGCCTCCCAAGTGCTGGGATTAAAGGCATGTGCCACCACTGCCCGGCTTCCTTCCTGCATCTTTAAAGTAATGTCTAGTTTGAATATTCTGTGAATATTAAGACTGACCTTGAGGCGAACAACTATCAGGAAACCCAGAGGTATATTTTATTTTTAGCATACACTCTTTTCCTTTCCTCAGTCCTGCACACAATTTCCTCATGTTCCTTTTTAGAAGGCAGAAATTCTTCATTACAACTAAACACACACTATCTTGATGTAGACAGACACATGCTTTTCATTTCTTCTGTATAAAGTGGAATACAGCATCTCTATACTACGGGGCTGGGAGCTCTCATTTCAAAACTACTTTAAACTAAAAAAGGAAAGGAAATATGTAACCTCAATTACACACCAAAGTAATTTATACAGGAAGAAAAAAATCCCAAATTCAAAAGACTAGAGAAATAGAGACAGTCCAGCATTAAGCAATTTTAAATGTGCCTTAGTTGCACACTAAGGAAGGGAACACACTTTCTTTTGCTGACAATTAACAAAATATCATTTCATGTCAATAGAAACATAAGTAGCCCTCAAAGACATCCCAGTCTGAAGATAAAGGCATTAGTGTATGCTTTTAAATATGCAGAATGAGTTATAAGAGAGCAGATTTCCCTTTGCATTTATCAGAAGGAAGCAGGGTTCTATCTGTTTATTCACCAGGGCACTTGTGAAAAGCTTCCCATGGTCATTACTTTCTTCCAGAAATCCATGTGCAGAGTCAATGTCATACTGAAGAAGTAATTATGGCTTTAAAACACTGTGATGTCCTGGACAACAGAGGCAGGTTGATCTCTGTGAGTTCAAGGCCAGCCCTGTTCTGCACCTCAAGTTTCAGGAAAGTTAGGGCAATACAAAGAGACTTTGTACTTTAAGAGCATCATACTATGAAAATGGTAAGATAATATAATAATAAAAAATATTCCTTAAATGATATCATTTGTATTCAGCTATCTGAATGGTTCAATTAGCTGAGTATAAATATATGGAAAGATAGTTAAAATTCTCAAAGAGTTATACAAGACTCTCAAGATGAGGAAGAAAATGAGCCTGTGCATGCTCAGACATGGAGGCATGTGTTGGGAATTCAGGAATACAAATTTTATGTTTGTTAAATCAAATACACATCCTGAGTCATTTCAAAGGATTTCATTAGAAATATATTGTACTAGAGATACAATATGGGGCATGCTTCTTCTTCTTCTTCTTTTTTTTTTTTTTTTTTTTTTTTTTGGTTTTTCGAGACAGGGTTTCTCTGTGTAGCCCTGACTGTCCTGAAACTCACTCTGTAGACCAGGCTGGCCTCGAACTCAGAAATCCGCCTGCCTCTGCCTCCCAAGTGCTGGGATTAAAGGTGTGGGCCACCACTCCTGGCATGGGACATGCTTAAAAATATAATGTAGAACAAGCTTACAAACCTGTAATACAAAAAAGTGGAGCAGAATTTTGATTTAATTTTTGCTTTTTATTTTCTTTCTTTTCTCTTATAGTATTTTATTTTATTTTTCTGTGTATGGGTAATTTGCCTGCTTATATTTCTGTGTACCGTGTGTGCAGTGCTCAGACAACAGAAGGGGGCACTTGACTCCCCAGAGACAAAGTTAAGGGTAGTCATGACTTGCCATGTGAGCACTGTTATTCTTTTCAAGACAGTCTCACAATTCCCTAGGTAGCAGAGGATGGCCTTGAGCCCCGATCCTCCTGCACCACCTCCTAAGAGCGAGGCTGACGTCAGTCATAGTTAGAACTTTTGGGCTTCTTATGAACTTCATATTGTCCCTTATTTTGAACTGTGTACTGATTTTTTTCCCTAGATAAGCATTAAAATTTCAAAAGCGTTGTAATGGAAACTGTCTCACCAATAGTCATAGCTCTCATCCCAGTTGTCAAAATGTACCAGGAAACGATTGTCCACCATATCTGTTACCGTAGCAACACAGATGACAGAAGGGCTCTTTTTGTCTGCAGCCTCGAGCTTCATCCCAACTCGAAAGCCTGACGGGATCACTGTCTATGGAAACACGCAGATTTAATTAGAGATGAGCGCGCACTTCAGCAGCAAAGACCTACACACTCTGTACCCTGCTTCAAGGACAGGCATTCACAGCTTCTTTCACCTCATTTAGAACCGCTATTGGCCGCCTCACAGTGGGGTTGCTTTCTACTGGCAACAAAGACAAACAAAGCTCTACGTTACATTCAATTAACTGGGCCTCAGAACTAAACACCCCCAAGCTTGCAGAGTTTAAAATAATTAATTTCAGCACGTGCTTTAATACCTTAGTTAGGAGACGGATACTAGGCAGGCAAGTCTGAGTCAACACATGGCTTATTTGGCCTTCTTTTCCTTGATTTCAGATCGGACAATGAAAATTATTTCACAGAAAAGATGCACTTAATTCTCTTAAAAATGTGGAGTCATTACTAATTCACTTTTAGCTCTGTGAACATCTCTCAAGTACTCGCTCAAGAAAGTAGGTCACCTTCCTATATGAAAAGCTTCAAGCTATTACAAGTTTGGCTTGCTACTACAGAAAGTTCTGTTCACAGCAGCTGCAGCGGAGCTCCCTGTCAACATACACTGTCATTAGGAATATTAAGTATTTTAAGGAAATCCACATAGTATCAGCCATAAAAGTTCACTAAGCTAGTGCTTGAGGGAAACCAATGTGTAAGTAACCCTCACAATTTTTTGTGGAAAAATATCGTAATCTCAGAGTACGATACTGGAATATTCCTTATGTCAGCCACAAAACAATGTAAGTCATTTCTACCCTCCAGTGAAAATCCTTCATTTCAAACCGAAGCATATGGGTAACACTGTAATGCTTTAAGCAAGTAAATGCTACAAAGTAAAACTATACAAGTAGAGTTGCAAAAATGTAGCCCAATATATCTGAAAATGCTGTTAAGACCTAAGTGAATTAAATAGGCACATGCAAATAATATACAGAGCACTTAACATACATTTGAACCCTGAAATTATATATTTATAATATTTATCACATAATTTTAATATCTATTTATGACCATAAATACCTGACTATTCTGAGGTGGAGAATGTAGACATAGATTTAACTCTCCAATGCCAAAACACAGCCTAAGATTAGGTTGTGTGTTAACCATGTCTAGAATCTAGTGATGGTTCAGGGCAGTTAATCACGACATGGTGCAAGTCATTACTAGAGGAGCAGCTATGGGGCAGAGACACAGGCTGCTGCACATCCACCCCACTGACTTTTCTCCAGGGATACATCTTGTCAGAGAACACTTATGGGGGTGGGGGGAACACTTACATTCCACTGATTAAGCTGTCGGCCCAATTAAGAGATAATAAAATAGGCTGACCATATTCTCTCTCTTTCTCCTTTTAATCTTTAATTCGACATAATTTATGTTCAATTTAATCAGAGCATATTTCTTCCATTAGATTTGTACCCTCAAAACAGCTGCCTGACATCACTGCCCAGACTGAAAGTTTTCCCTGATGCTAATACCTGTTCCATCTGGAGGGAACCCTGAGAGTGTCACTGCTGCCCCTCTGTCCTCTTTACTCCCTGCTACCTAAAGGATGAATCCAGAGCAGGAGGATGCTCAGACTCTTACTAGAGACCCAGGCTGCAGAGAGTCTGTTCTACTGTCCACTGAGGGCACTGGAAAACCTTAATTCCAGGGTTCAGAATCATGAGGTTCATTTATCTGCAGTGAAAGGTTGTATGTGCCCTTGCATCTAGTCCTTGTGAGCCATAAGAATGACATATTTTATTTGCTGCGCTTAGATAATATCTTGGAGAGGGAAGGGTGCAATGCATCAGGACACCTTGGATATGCCACGGGAGGAACACAGAGTGAAAGCACAAAGACAGACAAGAAACAGAAAATGCACCCACATCTGCCTTTGCTTTTCCTACAATAACTATGACCACCAAAGGTATAAGCTTCAATAAAGGCATAGCAGAGTCCCTAGTGACCTCCCGCCAGCAACTCAAACAGGGCTACATCCATCACACCATGTGAATTCCGGCTGAGCAGCGCTCCTAATTAAATGAAGGTAACAGTATAATGTTTCAACCGATTTTATTTTTATCCATCTTAATTGTAAGTCACACCTGGATTTCATATTATGTTGTCTTCTACCATTGAGTAAGACAACCATAATATGGTTATAAATTGACATTTATTCATGAAGAATTTAAGCTAATTTTAAAGTTTAATTAAGACATGGGAACTCTACTTACCAAGGCAATAAATTTTATTATAGCTCCTTGTTATTGCTTGTGATTTATCCTATGAGACACTTTAAAAAAATCACTTATTCTGAAAGAAAAGTACGTTAGATGCACTTACTATGTTCTGATTTTCAAATAATGACTTGGGAGCAGCCTGGGCTTTGCAAGTCTTAAGGTAGGACTGCCAATTAAATTCTTCTTCTTTATACCCTAGAGTGAAAGCACATGTGGACAGACTTAGGAACATTACAAAGAACCACCAGTCCTACTGCAATCAAATGGCTTTTTTTTTTTCAATAAATAAAATGTAACCCATAATTTATAACTTTATTATTTTTAGATACAGCTGGCGTTTAACTTTATTTTTTAACTCTAAATGGATATAATGATGAATGTACAGAAAAGGAACAAGGAAGGAAATATATTTGAACCTGACATGCTTTGTGGGGTCAAGCATCTTCTATCAACGTAGTAACCGTTCCAGTGCCTCGGAAGTAGGACAGGCAAACCAGAGTAATAACCAACCCCTCGCCCCCATGAGTCTAATTACAGTAAGAGCCAAGACCTTGTCTAACTTTCCCATTTCCTCACAAGAAGTGAATTTTTAAAAGGACTTTTATATTTCTCAAAATCCCACATTATCTTTAACCTTTAGTTAGAATAAAGGGTTGGTGAACTTCTATAAAATAACATCTTTGGGGCTGGAGAGAGCCCATGACTGGCTGCAAGGCTCTGAGTTCTATCCCCAACACTGCAGGAAGTTTAAAGAAAAAAAAAAGAAATGTGATTAAATCCATAGAGATGGACTGAAAATTATAATAATTGCTTTGCTGGAAGTTTTAAAAATAATTATAAAACAGTTTTTAAAAAAAAACTCTGACAGATTATAATATAAAGAACTCTTTTGGGCATAGTGCCTCCTATAAGCACTCGGGAGACAGGAAAACTGGCAAAGAGCTCATTTGGAGAAAAGGCTATATGTCTCAAAAATAAAAAATAAAGAGTGAAGAACTCCACATGGCTGGGGGCATAAAACCAGCGTGAAGCATGTGGTTCACACAAGCGAGCCCTTTCATCTTGATCCCTATGTCCAAAAAATAATTATTAGTCCAACAACTAACTATGCATGGTAATTTTTAGTAAAATACTTTTTCAAGGTATGGGTTTCTCAGTATTCTTTCTCTTTCTCTTCCTACCTGTCCCTCTCCCAATGAAATAATGTCTACCTACCCTAATCTGTCTTGGCCTTGAAATTACAGTAAAGCCCGAACTAACTTCTAACCAACAATCCCCTCACCTTGCTAGCACTAGGATTATAGGTGTGTGCCACCATATCTGGATTATCAATACTTTTTTATATAGTAAAATAGCAGTAAAACTAATGTCTGAAATGTTTTTTTTCAAGACTATATATATACATATATATATATATACATATATATGTATATATATGTATATATATACACCTATGTATATGTATTCACACATATATACAGAGAAGACAGATCTGTTTGTAAAAGTTGTTTATAGTAAAGAATCATTATTATTCAGGTGTTATTTCATATGCAATAAGTACATGAAAATAATTCAGTATCTTAAATTAGATTTTCCTTTATCTCTTTGACTTTAAGAAGCATGCTTTACATCATGAACAATTAGCTTGAATTGATCTACATAAGGAATAACTCCTAAAGCTTCGGAGTTGGCATCTAAGAAAGAAAGACTGTACTGAATTTAAAGCCTGAGAGACAAAGTAGCAGCACCTTTTGGAGGGCGGAGCTTATGGCCAGTCTTCTCACACCAGCCTACTGGGTGAATGTCCAGAGCATCTGCATTTACCCAGAAGTCATAGCAATCAGAATAACCGTCAAAGTGAAGTTTTATCCTATATCCACAAACCTGAAATAGGTAATCAGGTAGAGTAAGTTAAAATAACAAGCAGATACATACACATATATATAGACATACACACATACAGATATACACAGAGATACATATATAGACATACACATACCAACATATGCATACAGACACACAGGCACACACAGACACACTGATACACACACACAGAAAGACTTATACAAATCACATATACAGATACACACACAAACATGCACAGACACATAGAAACCCATAGATACACATACATATACACACACAGAGATAGACATGTACACAGACACAGATATACATACATACACATATATGTTCATACACACACACACACCACAATAAATTAGCATAGGTATCACATGTGACATGTACTCAGAGAGGTTAAGGAAATGATGGCCTTGGCTGTAAGGTGCTTGTCACACAAAGGTGAGGACCCACAAGGAGCTGGAGGCTTAGTGAAGAGCTAGCACTGTGATCTCCCAATAATGAGTCATGGTAGTTACTGTCATGGAAAGGTCTCTATTAAAGGCATCCTATTAAAATTCAAGTGGCAGACCAAATTACACAAGGTGAGGCATTCTGTGGGAAAACTATGTGTGTCCTTATATATGTGTGTATCTCTTTCTAAAAAAAATGTATGGACATTTATACACATATTTACATGGATATACAATGGATATATACATATATATGTACAATTATTTATATGTAATACATTCATAATTAGAGTCTTAAAGAATATAACAAAATATTAACAATTACTTCTTCTGGGAAGTGGGAGCCAAAAAAAAAGAAGCAAAAAAAAAAAAAAAAAAGGGAATAATGTCACTCATGTTACATTTTAATTAAAGTTCATCAATATGTAGCATATACAAATTTACAGTTAAACCCACTTATCCCAGAATCTGGAGTCCTAGTGACACTGGGGAATGCATTGTCTCAGGAGGGCTGAGGGCTAATCCCACCTCCACCACCAGAGGGGTCAGAGGTCTCTTGTCTACCCTGCCTAGCAGGCAGCTGCCCCCACTCCCCCCATACAAGCTAAGCTCATTTAGAGCCTCTAGTCCCTTGTGGTCAGTACGGAGCCTCTCCTCCCCAACTCTCTTGTCCTCTGCAGTGATGTAACTTTGGTCAACAACCTCTTATAGTCTCAGCTTCCCTGCCTAAGGACCCCTCCAGGGCTTGAACCACCACGTGCACTATCTCTTACCCTGGTTACCCTCAGGCACTTTTATCATGTTCCCTCTCACCAAGACCCTGAGTCCCACCTGGTGCCTCCTCTCCGGTCTGAGGACTTAAATATCTTTTGTTTTCTCTTATTTCGTGTGTGTGTGTGTGTGTGTGTGTGTGTGTGTGTGTGTGTGTGTGTTATGTGCTCCCATAAACCTGGATCCCACAAGGTACTGCCATTCAACTCCTGCAGTAAAGGACTAACCCTAGGAAGTAAGACTTGTCCTTTCCAATTTGCTAATCGACCTTTCCCAAGCTTCCAAGCCTGTACCCAAACCTAGCCTAGTAAATGCTTCTGGGACAAATAAATTAATAAAGTTGATTTCCAACGTTCACAAATTATGTACCTATGAATTCACTTGCTTGTTGAAACTTTTCTAACCCAAAAAGTGTGAAGCCAGTGGTAACAAAGCAGGACCTAGCGAGGACCCTTCGGACTTCCTTCTGTGAATGAGCCCCCCTGTATGCTGTCTATTTAGTACCATTTTCCACACCTTCTTCCTTTCAGTTGGTGATTTCACTCATTAGCCTCTAACTTCCCAGAATGCTATGCAGAAGCAAACAGACTAGTGTTCATTTATGTGACTAGGAGCTTCATTTATGTGTGCACCGCGGAGTTGCTGATGAATGAGAGCTCAGTTTTGGGTTTTTTTGGTTTTTTTTTTTTTTTTTTTTTTTACAAAACAATAATAATAATCAAGGAGTCATCAAACAAAAACAAGTAAGTGTGTGTGCGCGCGCGCGCTCACCAAAGTACTCTTACTAGAGGAATCTAAGCCTGCATTCCCTCAAGGGGCAATGGTTTCCCATAAACTAATCTGAGCGATATAAGAATCTTGAATAAGAATAGCTGCAAGAATCAACTCCCTGCTGGTGATCCCAGCACTCACGAAACTGAGGCAGGAGGATGTGCAAGGTGGCCATATTCTATACATTAAGACTACTTCTGAAAAAAAGAAAGAAAGAAAGAAATGCAACTCTGGTGGAATGCTGGCCATCTCCAAAAGAAAGTTCCTAAGGAATCTAGCTTCCTTTCTCCTCATTCCTGCCAACCCTTTCTGCCTTGCCACCCCCCAGAGCTACTAATCTCCATTCCTTTGATAATTATTCAACACCCGGGTCTTCCCACAGGTAAGCCTGCTGTGCTCAGGACTCCGGCTTTACCCCTCCTTCCGCTCCAAGGGAGGGGCTGCTCCTCGGAGTAAAGCCCCAAACCCTCAGGTATCCAGAAGCCATCAGTTCTTTTGGCCTCTTAAGGCAGGGGAGCAGATTAAAATAAAGACACAACTGTTATTCAGTCTTGAGGTAAACAAATTCTCACACAATCTTGGTGAGATTTAAGAACTGACAAACTCAAGGACATCTAGTCAACGCTAAAACGGCCTCAGGGAGAAGAAGGAACCAGCAGCACTGACTTCCCTGTCACACAATGTCCTAAGCAATGTCCACAACATTCATTCTGCCATTCCAGGTTGGTTCTTAACAGATCTACAAGCAGAGACGAGACAAGGCAAGAAAGGCTGTGCATTCAACAACATAGTTGATGATATGGTGTGGACGCTATGCAGAGTCAGGATTCAAATTCATCCTCCTGCATCATAGAAATAGATGCAATTCAGTTGCTATCAACATGTCACTAACAGCCAATGCAACGTCTCCACTGTTGCCACCACCATATGAAGCCTGTGCCACTATGGTCTGGTCAGCTGTTCTTTTTTTCCCATTCTCTCTCCAAGGCCCCAGCGAATCTCTTGCATGAGGTCTGTTGCTGGTGTGATTTTTGTGGTATTCCTCAGCTCCGATGACTAAAATACTCTTTCACCACAAAACCCTTCCAACAAGACCCAATGGTAAATGTGTATATATGTCACAGAAGCAAGAGGCAGACTATGCATAATGTAACATTTACATGTCTGGAAGAAAAATATCTATATCTAATTTGATGTGCAGGGAAGGTATCTAGAAGCAAGCAATAACTGTAAAGGTGCTCTCTAGATTTTGGCAAGAGGCAGATGGGACAGAGATCAGTACTCTAAGACTCCGAAATTTTAACAAAGAGCAGACAGAGTTTACAATTAAAAATCTACACTTAGTAAAATAAACCTCTAAAAAAACAGGAGTTGGGGCTGGGCTTTGTAGCTTGGTAATAGACTGCTTGCTTAGCATTCTGTGACGCTCAGGGTTCCCTCTTCAGTACCACACAGAAGTAAATACAGGAGTTAAATCCCCGCCCCTACACTCTTTCTTTCACACACAAATCTCTTAAAAGCATTTATTATTTACTGAATCTTCAAACTCAATCCTGCCTGCAGATCCTTCCCTTGAACACCCAGGCCCACAGCACCAGGGCCTCACCTCCAAAAGCAGCTAACACTGCACTATTTCTCCCAAGATCCTAAGTGCAAGACAGCCACTCAGCACTGGGCACACACCACACCGTGACCTGACTCCTTTGAGGAGAAGGTTTTAAAAGATCCATAACCTTAGTTCAAAGGAAGGAGTACTACCACAGGAGGAAAAAGAAATTTTAAAAGTCTTCTCAGTAATATAATGTAAACACTGTGTGTGTGTGTGTGTGTGTGTGTGTGTGTGTCTGTTGTGTTTGCTTCCTTCTTGAAATCTTCACACACAGAGACATTGCAAAATACCAATTAAGTATTTATAGCTATATATGTGTGTGTATGTATATGTAAGCAACATATATACATTGGTTGCTTAGCACTGTGGGAAGCTCTGGGTTCCCGCTTCAGAACCATAAAGAAGTAAATAGAGGAGTTAGTTTCCACCCCAAAGTCCTTTCTTTCACAGATAAATTTCAACTATATCAGTTCCTTTTGTCAAGAAACATACAGCATGGCAAAGACTATAGTATCTCAAAGGCGTCACTTCTAACCCCAGGTGCACCACCTGGAGAGTTAATATACATAAAAAAAAATGCTAAGCATCATGCCTCACATGTTGTAAACATTCAGCCAAGGACATTTTTCCTCATCATTAAGACCCCACGGTCATCCATCATCTCTTTTTCCAAACAAATACAAGGCGGAGCTCACCTCAGCCACAGTAAGGACGCAGTACATTGCCTGGTGGTCAGGGTCCACGCCTTCTAGCTTCATGCCCACTTTGAATCCATTTTTGTTATATGGGAAGGATTGGTGCTGAAATGCAAAGCAGCAGCAGCTTTGAGAGCGAGTTAATTTTTTATGGAATAAATGTAAGTTTAAAATACTAAAAAGATGGAGGGATCAATGACCTGAGATGAAATAATCTCCAGCTGTAATATTAAAATGATAGTCTAACAAAGTAGAGGTCAGTCAGCCATTGCCACGGGGTGAGAGACAGGGCAGAAAGGTGCATATAGCATTACAGGAAGGAAACACAAGAACTAGCAGTGCTGACCTGTCGGCAGAGACAGATCTGGTGCTTAGGGAAACACAGTGACAAGGGTGACACGTTATTGCCTTTTAATACTGACAATTTGAATCATATGATGATACTAATTTTTAAACATGTGCAAAGGTGGGATGGAGAGGTAGCTCAGTACGCAAGAACATGTGCTTTCTTCCCTCAGGGAGGGTCCAGTTTCCGTTCCCAGTTCCCAGTTCTCTTCTGCCTCTGCAGGCAACCACTCGTGGGCACCCAAACTTATTATTGAAAATAAATTGCTTTTAGAAATATAAGTTAGGGACAGGTGGATCTCTGAGTTCGAGGCCAGCCTGGTCTACAGAGCGAGTTCCAGGACAGCCAGGGCCACACAGACAAACTCTGTCTCAGAGGTGGGGAGTGGGGTAGAGTGAAAGTCTACTATGTAAGGTACAGAAAACAATTATCCAGAACAAGCTGTAATTACGATTATGTTTGAATTAAGATTCTCAATAATGATGCAATTCCTCTAATGTCCACTACACCTTTATTTTGTTTATTCATAACTAGAACGAACTCAAAGAAGTGACTTACATGGACAGAAGTACAGTCTGTGTGCTGAATCTTACTCACCAGAGCTTTGTAAATATGATCCTACTGGAGGACAGCTACTCCTGATAACTTACCTATTACCTATGGCTACCTTTATGCACATTATGGAAAAAGTTCTATTGTGGCGACACACTCCAGATGCCCTTTAAAAAGGAAATCCTATCTTAATCTGGAGACAAGAGATCCTATGCAGAGGTATACCCACTATCCACACTTTAAACTGATTTTAAATGATAGGATATTCTCATCAGGAATATGAGGTAAAGCATCTTAATAGGATGTATAACTCAATAACTCATTCTTGATCCCTCATAATTAGACATAAAGGGTATCTACTAGTTTCTCAGTAGCAGTATTCCTATAATGCAGAATGAGGGAATCCCAGTAAATGCTGAGGGGAAATTGTGAGCACGTATGCATGGGCGTGCACAGTGCTGTACACACTAATAATAATAGAGCTAATAACGGCTGCCTTGTGAGGAATCTTCCACATGCATACTCATAACAAAAATACACCCAAGTCACACTTCCTGCGCAGATAATGGGATGACAGCATGGACGTAGAGTGTCTGATGCTTTGCCTTTACACATAGCACTGCGGAAGGCCTCTTACCTCTTTGAACAGCTTCGTAGGCACAGCCACTGCTTTCTCCTCCTCCAGGTAGGAAGCCCAACACCAGGTCTTCTTGCCTTTAGGAGGCAAGCCTGAAAGACAATACACCAAATAAGAGGCTTTCCAAAGCTACGAAATCAATGAAATGCCCCAGGACATCTGTCTTCTGCAGCCAGTGGGGTTTCTGGCTCTTCCTTTCCGTGGCTGACATGTCCCTCCTTTTCTGGTCCCTGTTCCAGAGGAACAATAACTGGGAAGTCTGATGACGCACGAGGGAACGCGCTTGGCATACATGAAGAGAAGCTACAGAAAGTAACATTGTCTAGAACCGACATGGTCATGTGTTGCTTGTTCTCACGCCATGGACAGCTGGGGATAGGAAACCACTGAGTGGTTATCCAATATCTGCTCATCTTGGAGATGAAATAAACATTGATGTGGTGACAGGCAGATTCATTAGGTACAAAACAATGCATATGTGATAAAGATCAGAAGCCTCTGGATTAAATGGCTCTGGATCAGAAGGTGCTCGAACGGGGAAGGGGGGTCGGGCATGTGACAGGATCGCTCGTAGCAGCACCGGAAGCGCTTGTGAGTCCCCAGGGATGTGTCAAGCCCGTTTGGAGCACATTAACAGAAGGGAACGTGAACGGTTACGAAAAAGAAATACTGACTGAAAGCAAGGCGTACACGAGCCACCGCTTTGGAATCTCACACTGAGGGCTTTCGGAGGACAGGAGACAGAATCTGAAGGGCGAGGCAACACCACGCTACGTGACTAGAGATTTCATATACTTCCCTTAGTCACCCAAAAGGACCAACCAGACAGAAAGGTATCTTAAAGCGCCTGGATGCAGGGTCACTGGGTTCACAGCCCCTCCAGGGAAGAGTGAAGGCCTGAAGGTTGGTAGCTGGGCTGCACAGATCTCTACTGACCTCGAGCAAAGACCCGGCAGGGCACAAGCATCCGGCCATGTGAAGTAAAGCAGAGAGGAGCTTATGTGGAAATGACCTGAGAGCCAATCCCAAGAAGGAGGAGGGTTTATCCAACCAACCAGCAAGGAAGAGGACCTGAGATCGACTGGGTTTATAAGCTCTGGCTTTAAGGGAAGCAGGAAGAGACAGGGCCACTCTGGAAGCATGTGCTTGAGAGAGCACAATTGAACATGTAACATCTTGGGAAATGGGTAAAGGGGCAGAAGCAGGAACTACCCCCTTGATGGATATACTTGTAAATAAAAGGAGGTATTCCATACATACATGGTAACAACTTGAAAATTAGTGAACTTTCCTAAACGGTTACGTCAAGCCTTCGTTTTTATGGAGAAAAACCACACCAAGGAGAAACTCAAAGAATTCTCTGTGACTGTGGAGTACGATAAAAGACTGGACGTTCCTGTGACACATTTCAGGGCCACTGAGTCAGCACAACATTTCCATCATCAGCTCACCTTGCTTTAAGACGGCAGAATCCCCGCGTCTTTTCCTTCTGGCTCTCTGAGAACCCCTCAGGATCCTTCCATCTTGTTTGTTCTCCTAGAGCGAGAAAGAAAAGTTTTACATTTACAGGATCATGAGGTTGGTCTCCAGGAAAATTTTGAGGTCTGTCAAAAAGCTTTTTGCTGTGGATCTGTGTTTCCGTTTCACTTCCTAGCTCTTAAAGAAAACACTATGGTCCGCTTGAGAGCATGTTGGTTTTGAACTGAGTCACTGGAAGAGAGCATTTCCAGTTGCTCTTTGGAAGAGCTCCCTCCTCCTTAAAACATCCTGGTCTTAGCTCCATGACTCTGCCTGCTCTCCTCAGACCTACTGGTCTCTTACCCAGGCTCACTGCTGATGCCTGCACCCATTCAACCTCTATTCCACTCTAGCCTGGAGGTGCGAGGAGGGGTAGGAACAACTTGAAGTGCTACTGAGCTCAGAGGAAGGCCCTGGGTGCCATTCCTCGAGCTCTTGCCAGTCTTCCTGTGAGTCAGGATCTCCCAGTGGCTAGCACTTCAGGTCAGTGAGCTCCAGGAATCCTTCTGCCTCCACAGCCACTAGGAGCTACGGTCCCTACCTTTTTGTACAGGTCCTGGAAATCAAAACTTAGGTCCTTATATTCACACGGCAAATGCTTTACTGACAACCATCCCCCCATCCCTCGAGATCATCTGTATCCTAAATAACCTCATCCTCTATCGCTAGCTTCCTTTTCCTGACTTCATGTTTCTGTCTGTCTGCCTAACACGTTTGAGATGTGGAGGTACCAAGTGCAACAAACTCTGCACCCCCTGAAAGGCCTCTGCAGAGCTTTTTTTTCCATCACCCTTGAGTTCACATTCCAGGCATTTGTTCAATCCAGAAATCTGCAGTTCTTAGAATCCCTGATTCTTCTCTTCTTATATCCTCAGAACCCTACCTAACTCTAACAAAAACCACCTAATCTAACCTCACATGACCCTCTACCACGTAAGGGCTATGACACTGCAAGATTATCTAACTGCTTTTCCTGACTATACCCCTACTTATCTGGGTCAAAGCAAACTGGTCATGCCAAAACAAATCCAACACAGCATCCCCTTGCCTTTAACTTCACAGTGTTTTCCCACTATACTCAGGAAGCCATAAAGTTGACCTGATCCAGTCACACTGGCCTCAGCTTCCTCATTCCGCTTTGCCCTAATCCTCTGTGCACCTGTGACTTTGATGTCCGTCCCTCCTACCTAATGAGCTACAGCTGTACTCACTTTGGGTTGTGTCTTGCAAAGTGCTCAATGCACATAGCTGGCTCCTCCTCACGGTTCACATCTCAACGTTCCTGTCTTGCTTGGAGCCCTCCCGTAATAGCCAACGTAAGCTAGTTAGCCAATCCTAATGCTCTATGTTAAATGCCAACATAGCACTGAGGAGAAACTGATATCGGTTCTTTTGCATATCATGCCTCCTTAGCCAGAGCACAAGGTCTTCAGGAAGAAGGACCTAATTCCAGCTACATGTCTTACTCCTCCGTATTGCCAACCCATTGAATCTCGGGACAGAAATGATCCCTTAACTAGCATTCACTAACTCGAACAACTGACTCCAGAACAGATCTGGTGGCCAGCGGCAGCCCAAGATGACTGCGCATGCCTCTGAATGGACACATAAGGGCTACTAACCATTTCATCATCTCTCTCTTCTCCATCGTCCTTGGAGTCCGCCTTCAGAGACAATTTTGGCTTTTTCTTTCGACTACACTTAGGATCTTCCTCATCGTTGTCTTCGCCTCCATCCCGTTCATCCTTTTGATCTCTGTTGTGTTTATAACCCCAAAACAGTGACAGGAAACAACACCCATCAAACATCTACATGTGGACTATCGATGCAAAAATTATTTTTAAAAAATGCTCTCCAAAGGAAATGTTTAATTACCAAGAGTGGTCCATAGGCATTAGCATATCATACATATAGAGAACATTAAATCATAGTTCATAGATCTGTCTGCATACATAGAAACTGGAAATTGTTTTATATATTAATTTCAAAAGGGAACTAGCAATATATATACTATGGATCCTAATGAGTTTATAATGGCTTGTCTGCCATGATAATAAAAGAATCAATTATTTACAGATATATGTTTCCAGGGCAAATAGAAACCAAAGTCCTAGCAATTTTAAGATTGGCAAATCTAGTAGAAAAGACCAATGGTAAATTTGTAATCAGTTTGCCAATACAAAACAATCAGCAATTTCTACATTGATTAGGATATGTGAGAATCTCCACTGAAACATAAAAGCCAAGGGACTAGAAAGATGGCTCCATGGCTAAGAACAATGGCTGCTCTTTCAAAGGACCCAGGTTCTATTCCAAACACCACCTGGTGGCTCATAATTGTCTATAAATACAGTTCTAGGGAAACTGAAGACCCCTTTTGACATCTGAGGCATGCATGTGGTACATAGATATACATGTAGGCAAAATATCTATATAACTACATTTTTGTTTGTTTGTTTTGTTTTTTTTTTTTTTTTTTTTTTTTTTTTGAGACAGGGTTTCTCTGTGTAGTCCTGGCTGACCTGGAACTCACTCTGTAGACCAGGCTGGCCTCGAACTCAGAAATTCGCCTGCCTCTGCCTCCCAAGTGCTGGGATTAAAGCCACCACCGCCCAGCTATAACTACATTAAAAAAAAATTAAACTAGATTTAAAAATAAATGTCAAGTCATTTATTTTGTCCTATACTATTATATGCAAGGAACACATCTTTTTGTTCCTAGGTTGCATTTTGTTAAATAGTCCTCGGATGGGTTGGTGGCACACTGTGTGCACACTGAAGCCATCCTATGAGGACCTACTATATTATCTCTAGTTCCAAGGAGTTGACTGCCCATCTTACCAGTGGTACCTCTATTCTCTGTGTGGTGTTTCAACAGAGTTACCTCAGGATTCCAAAAAATATAAACAAGTGTGTTATGAGTATCAGTACCATCTAACTGTGTCCATAGGTCAGAAATACCTGAGCACTCTTTATTTGAAACAATGAAATTAATGGCAACAGTGGTCGACCACAGAGACAGAACATTACTACTGTGATGGACCAAGTGTGAGAGAAGGCACTACATCTAATGCAGGGGTCAAGGCCCATCTGTTACTGGAGAGAAAGTCTAAGAGACAAGTTTGAGGGGGGAAACAGATGTCCTATGGTACACAGTCTCCCCAGATCCTGTGATCTGGAAGTCTCTGATCCACTTTAGAGATGGAAGGGAAAGGGACCTACTTGTCTTTGGCATGCCGAGCACAATTCTGGCTGCAATACTTTCCTCCCGAAAGACATTCATCTCCGTTGCCATACTGACAACAGTTCTCACAAAACTGAAGCCCGTCTGCTTTTGATTGCTCCTTCAGCCTGAAGGGTACCCCAGTCTTCTCTGAAAAGACTAGAAGATGAAAAGAAGACGAAATATTACAACCAAGCTAGAAGGCATGTATATTTAAACTTTCTCTTCTACTAATTTTGTTAGCAGCACAATAAAGAATAATGTTTGTTGAATGAATCAGTGATTGAACGATAAAGTTGGGGGGAGGGGCTAAGCTTGGCAGTAATCAGTTGAATCAGTTCTACTAAAAAAAAAAAAAAAATCTTGAAAAAGGGCCTGTGGGAAAGCAGAGGCAGGCAGATTTCTTTGAGTGTGAGATTTGCTTGTCTACATAGTAAGACCTATCTCAACAGTAACACATCTCCAAAGAGGATAAGCATGAGAACTTGGCTTTCTCCATAGAGTTCAAAATAGAATAAAAATAACTGGAATTAGTTACTAGATTTAATACTATTGGTCTACAAGTTCCAATCTACACGTCAATCTTGGATAAAGCTAAAAAGCTCACGCGTGTTGTTTCATGTGTACAACATTTTGATGAGAGCGGTTTTTACTTAGTTGTCTAAATTAACACATACAATTTTAATGTAATTAATCTCCTGGATCATAATTATCCGAATTATTTAGGACCTCATATTCCCTTCTGCCCGAATCATTCAGCAAACATTTGTTAGTCACCAATTTATACTGGACACTGATTATGTCAGTGTGGACCTTGTCCAAGACAGCTCACAGGCTAGAAGAGAAGCCACACAAGAAACCTGGTGCTTATAATCGTGTGGATGCATGCAGTCATAGAAGTGCAAGGAAGTTTTTGAACTGCAGAGGAAGAAGTGGTTCACTCAGCCAGGGGTAAGGTCGAGAAAAAGTTTCTGACACAGCCCCTCATCAGGGTTTTTAAGGCAAAAAAAAAAAAAAAAAAAAAAAAAAAGACAAAGAAAGAAATGGCCTCTAAATCAGAAACAAACAAACAAACAAACCAAATCCGGCATGAACAAAGGCAGGGAAGCAGAAACCACAGGATGATCTGGGACAGTGACATGTAGGTCCATACTGCTTGAGCCATAAGCACAAGACACAGAGAAGGTGACAGAGTTGCAAGCAGAGAAGTTGCACAGAGAAGCAAGCAGGTGGGAGCAAGCCTCCAGGTCTTTGAAGTCTTTGCTAGGTCAGCAAAGGCAAGGAGAAATGAACAAGGAAGCAAGTGAGCAGTCTACATAAGCCCCGCTGACGTCAGGGTGCAGGATAAATCGGGGAGGGGTGAGTTAGAAGCGATGATTATTTAAGAGCCTTCTATGATAGATTAAGTGAGGGTTAGAGGCCTAAAGTCAGGGAGTTGCTGTAGTGACAGCCAGATCTGAGACACATTTAGGGAATAAAAACCGAGAGCATTAGAAAACCGATGGGTGAAACAAATTCGGGATGACTCCTCGATTTCTTGATTATGCACCGTGTAGATGGCGCTACCATCGGCTGAAATACGGGTTACTGAGGAAAAGAGCAGGTTTAGGAAAAGGGAGAAAGAAAAGGAAAATAAATTGCATTTCAGACTTGTGGAGTTTGAGGTACCTGTGGGACATCCAGGTGGAGATGTCCAGTAGGCAGGTGGAAATACGGGCCTGGAGCTCGGGGGAGAAGTCGGGGCTGGAGATAGATCGGAATCATCAGCATATATGTGTAACTTAAAACTATCGGAGTAGAAAAAAATAACAAAGTGCCAGGCTTTTTGGCTGAATCAACTAGGAAGGCCATTATCAACTTGGGTTTACTTGAAAATTTGCAACTAACTTTGTGCTATTACAGATCTGGCACTAGAAATGAGGCAGTTTATAATTATTTTAAAATAGAAAGTCTGGCTCCTGTCTGTTTCATTACAAAAAAAAAAAATTATATAGGAACATGAAACACAGAAGTAACCCAGGGCTTTCAAAGTCTGGCCTCCTATAAAAGTCTGGTTTCAAAGCACTCAATGCGAAGATCTAAGCAGCGGTTGGGTGGCCTTACCGTCTTGAGCAGTTGGGACCATCCATGTGGTAGTGGCTGTAGCTTTCTTAACACTTTCCATCTCGCTTTCGTCTGTGATAACTTCCAAAGCTCCAAACTCATTTACTCGAAACTGGCAAGAACATGGAAGAGAAAAACACGGAAATTTATAAGGAAACTCCTGGGGTGTTATTTATTTCACTGCAGACACACAGGCTTTTAGCACACTAAGCACCTGCCAGGAGTGGAACAATTCTATTTTGGATGAGTTTTTTAATAACAGTAAGCCCCCCCCTTTTTTAAATAAATTTGGGGCTGAGAGGGATTAGAAGGCAACAGTAGGTGCCCCTACAGCCATGCATATAGAAAGTGGCCCAACACTTCTAACTGGTACTTCTGACACATTTTTATTAAGATTTTTATTTATTTAATACTAGGGTTCTTTTAGGATTTAAATATTATATGTAAGTACACTGTAGCTGTCTTCAGACACACCAGAAGAGGGCGTCAGATCTTGTTACAGATGGTTGTGAGCCACCATGTGGTTGCTGGGAATTGAACTCAGGACCTTCAGAAGAGCAGTCAGTGCTTTTACCTGCTGAGCCATCTCTCCAGCCCCCTACTATTATTTACTTAGCAAAGTTACAAAAGGGGAATTCTCCCCTCTATCCCCTAGGAATTGATTCATCTCACTAGAGCAGGCATAGTTCAAAGAGAAGGACATAATGGCCCTTCACCTTTCTCCTTATATCCAAGATGAAAATGCATAAGCTATACCCTCCCCAGCACCACACTTCCATTTTCTTTCACTACTCTCAAAAATTCTCCACCAATTTTAGCTCCAGGTTTCCCAAGCAGCAAGGAGAAAATGAATAAATAACCATAAGAACTGAACAAGTCTACCACATGCCAGCATGCCAGCAGGTCACGGAAGAGAAAGGTCACTCCCAAGTCCTGGAGTTCTCCTTCCTGACCCTACAAGCTTCCGGTCACCCCATGCCAGCTGCACAGAAAGCAGGTTTCTGCACCAACCGGTTTCTATTCAAGAAGGCTTAAATTACTGCTGTTGTACCATGGCAGGGACTCTGTTCTCTCTGACTCAAAAATTCATGGATCTAAATGTTTTTCTTCACTCTTTATACTTTCCATAAAACAGAATAGCAATCAGGATTCATGGCTGTTAGCAGGATATATATATATATATATATATATATTCCACACTCATTGTATAAAATCATTAAATACTTTCTAGATGGAATGAATTGAAATAGTTTAGGAATATGGGAGTGTCTACTCCCTTTTATGTATTCTGAAAATAAATTCACAGGCAATGTGCATCGCATAAGTAGTGTCCATGCCAGTTCAGAAAATAGTGAAAGTCCATTTCATGGACAAGAACTAAAAATAACTTTTTTGAAAAAAGAAAACTTAAAGTTCACACACAAAAAAAGAATTACTCAACTAGCAACTCTTCAAAGTAAGGCTGACAGTACCATCTACTGGGCAAGAGTAGATAAAACAAGCCACTACAATCATTATTTAATGATATTAAAGAAAGTGATACAAAAATCACTTCTGAGTTCAGTTTTTCAATGATTCACTAAGAAGGGTAATTCTTTTGTTACTTGTAATTCACACTAACATATTCTTACTTGACAAGTGCAAGATGTGAGAAATTGCACCAGACATTTAGAGTAGACAGAAGGGATCCTAATGGTTGCTAAGTTGCAAACCACCCTGCATTATAAACACCCCAAAAAGGACACCAGACCGAATCTCTTGTTGGAAAGTGCAGGTCCGACACTTGGAAGGGTAAATACTCTTGAAGCTAAAAGGTAATAATATCTCTACGAACACACTTAACCTTAGCCATCTTCTCCTCTGCTAACATTACTGCCATAACGGACAGCCTAAGTACAAAGCAGACATGCGGTGTCACTTGGGGACACAGCCCCGAGCCAGAGACCAAGGATGGACACCAAGGGCTGATGCCTGAAACAGGTGTAAGAGGAAGCTATATGCACACTTGCAGGGCTAGGATCCGTAGGCTTCACCATACCTCAAAGGTACCCTAAAACCCCAAAACTTAGACAACATCTGCCCTCCCTGTGATTCTTCAGCTCGGGTATGAAACCCTCAAAGTGTGCTCAGCTCACTCTACGTAAAAAGGCAGATAGATTGAAGTTTCTGGTGGCGTTCTCTTCCTAGATTTTGGATGTGCTAATGAAACTAGATGACCAATGACAGGATTCCAGAAAGACCAATGCATTTCCTTCTGTTTCCCCAGTTAAACTCGCAGGTTCTCTAAGTTTTTATGAAGGCTTTGGAGTGATATAAAATTTCTCAAGTGCTCCACTCTCCAACTGAGTATATCAAATGATAAACTTTTTTTTTTTTTTTGAGACAGGGTTTCTCTGTGTAGCCCTGGCTGTCCTGAAACTCACTCTGTGGACCAGGCTGGCCTCGAACTCAGAAATCCGTCTGCCTCTGCCTCCCAAGTGCTGGGATTAAAGGCGTGCAGCACCACTGCCCGGCCAAATTATAAACTTTTACAAAAGCAATTAATTAAGTGAGACAAAGATAAGGTTGGCATGGCAGCTTTTTCTACGTATGAATCCATCCAGGTCAGTAATGAAAGAATGACGCTTCAGATATCTGCACAGCCACAAGGCTTTGTTTATCTGGCTTGCCCTGAGCCACCTTTGCTGATGCTGTCCTTTATTTTTGCATGTAGGGGCAGAAGCTCTTGACCTTCTTTGGGGTCTCTTTAATATTAGAAAACTAAAAGGAACTATCAAGGTTCCCATTTTCATTTTATTACTTTTGGTGTTAAAAAAAAAAAAAAACCTAAAAAACCTAAATGCCAATTACCAATGTGTTTTAAGGACAAAGATGTCTGGTCACTACACTGTTTAAACATTAACTGAGAAGGCAAAGCCATGCATTAAGAAGATGGTGTTGGATTCTACAGTGGGCCATTGCAGGTCTGCTCTCTGAGGAGCAATTACTCTCACTAGATAAGACAGTATCGCTCTCAGGGGAGGAGCCACATTGTACCAAAGGACTCCAAAAGACTGAGCTACTTCTGACTCGACGGATTTCTCTCTGGAGAAATATTTCAGACAACCTTAGAAATTCAGGTAGACTTGCCTACCGTCCTGCAGATCCCGTTCCTCGCACTAGGCTGCCTCGTCTGGCCTCAGTGGGAAAGGATATGCCTAGTCCTGCAGTGAATGGATGTGGGGGGAGGAGGGGGGAAGCTTCCTCCTCAGCAGAGAAAGGGAGGGGGAATAAGAGGAGGGGTCTGGATGGGGGTGGGGAGGTGGGATCAGGATGGGAAAGAAAGAGAGGAAAAAAGGAGAGAAAGAAAGAAAAAAAGAAAGAAAGGAAAGAAGAAAAATTAATTCAGGTAAAGAAAGTTCTCAGGCCTTGGGAAGCCCTGTCAGGCACCTTTCTGAAGTGGCAACTCTCCTAAGGCTAGCCCAGAGCCCTTACTCTACAAAATCGTATTTGCATTTTCAAAGAACAATTTGCATAAAACCTCTGAAGCTTATTTATGCAGAAATGCTGCGGTGATGAGCATGGTCTTTCCCTGACCAGCAGTGGGCACTTGACCTGCTGAAGTAAGTGACTGCTTCTGGAAGCCCTGCTCCTGCTCTCTTCCCATGCACCCAGAAGTCCTCCCAAAGAGCATTTTCAGCTCAAATGGTAACTGGTGGTGTTTAAAGGCTTCCTGGTTCCTGCAGCTGAAGGACGTTTCAACCTCTCCAAATGTGTACCCTTTCCCCATGCCTGTTGATCTTGGCATGCTCTGTCTTTAGACAGCACTGTGGCAGTGTTAAGAGACATCGTTTTGATAATCATCGCAGTCTCCTCTGGCCCAGAGCTGCAATAACTAAGTAAAAAAAGATAGAAGATGCTAAATAAAAAGATGAGATACACTGCAGGTAAAGCGCTCCCTCGGAGGGTTTATTTCCTATTCCTCTCACTTCTGCATCCAAAAAGATGTTTGTACTTTATTTCAAATAATCATGTTTAATTAGCCCAGGATGTGACAAGGGCAGAGAAGCAGATTTTATGAATTACGCTAATTGTCAGCATTTTGGTTTAGTAAAAAATTAATTGTTTAACTACTTAACCAAGATTTTTGATGTACAGAGTCCTATGTAACCCAGTCAGTGAGATGGTGTATCACAAAGCTTTCCTTGGGAAGTCACAACACATGTATCTACTCAACGACAATACTAAGCCCACGACAAGCCAAAGTTCAGATACTACCACAGTTCAACTTGTTGAACAAATTTATTATTGGGGATACTTACAGGAGCACAAAAAGACTCAAAGGCAGTTGAATCACCAAAGTTCACCCCATCATAGATGAGACCTCACAAAGCTGGGACCGGGAGCCCAGATTACAGTCTGCAAGTTACTCACACAGGTTAGAAATGGTCCTATCCAAATAACTCAGTTGATCCAAAGCACCTCCAGGCAGCTCTGCTAGCCTAATTCTCCGTAGCTCAGCTAGAATGGGAGTGGTCTTTGCAGCCTGACACTTCCCTTCTGAGAGAGACTCTCAACTTTTATTGTTTACGCTGGCAGGGAGGAGCCTAGTGAATCTGTTTAGTTTCAGGGACTTCCTTAAGTTATTTTGAGTGGTTTACCTTCCTCCTTAAGGAGCACAGTAGACTGTTTAAATTTCAGAGGAAACTATTATGACATGCACCACTAAACACACAAACCATTAAAGAGCAGCAGCCTGGCCTTTGCTCTTCACACTATAGGCTATAAATTGAAAGAAGGGTTATAAATAATATATTCTGTATGTGAGAAAGACACAGAAAAAGAGAGAGGTATGTGTGAGTGTTGTATGAACATGCATGCTGCTACATACACCATCTATACGATACAGAGGCCAAGTAAATGTCTGTGTTCTGTCTGTCACCCTCCACCTTATTATTTCACTGAGAAAAGTCCTCTCTCTAAACCTAAAATTAGGTTGGTGGCCGCAAAGTTTCGGAAAGCCTCCTGTCTCCAGCCCTCTCTGCCACTGGGCTACTTTGTCCATGGGTGCTGTGGGTTCAGACTTAGTGCCTCTGTGCCTTTCCTCTACTCTTTAAATTACTAAAGTAAGGTATCCAACCGTCTACTGCCCATAGGTAGATTGGACACATGGTAATTACCCTATAATTACATGAGTGTAAAAGTCATATCTAACAAGCCTGATACTAAAACCCTAAATGACTTAATTGCCTGATTATCTTAATAAAAATAATAGGTTAATTTCTAAAATCCATTGCTTAGAAAACTTAAAAAGCAATCCAGATTTCTTAGGGATGGGAACTCCCCTTTTGCCAAAGGCTAACTAAAACAAAGTTATAAATTTCATCGTGTACCTGACATATAAAACATATCATGTATGAAAATGCAGGAGAGTAATTTTCATAATATAGTCAGAGAATGCGCAACTTGTATCAGTTTGCAGTCTTTCACCATCACCGCTGTCTCACACCTGTGAGTTTATGGATTCTGTCGACTCCCATTTTTTCAGATAAAGCTTACAACATGTAAGGGTTTTAGAGACTCTTCCATAGGTTTTACTTTATTGTTAATTGTGTCTATGTGGCAAGGATGGAGGGAGGGGCTGTGAGTATAATTACCCTTAGAGTTCATAAAGATCCCCTGGCACTGGCTTTACAGGGAAATGTGAGCTGTCCAGTCAAACCAGAGTCAGGTCCTACCAAAGCAGAACATGCTCTTAACTGCTGAGCTACCTCTGCAGTCCCTGACGTTAGGCAACTGGACAAAGGTCACATGCTAACATATGGCTGACATGATTGGAGCTTGAAAAATAGCTTTTTTTTTTTCTATTTAAATGCTATCAGCTTTCTTTGCCCACCACAAGTCACACAGGTGGCACCTGCAGAATGTCAGAACAGCTTGAGTCCCATTTGTTCTTGTATTTACTTCCTTTACTGCAGAGCTGTCATGACCCAGAAGAATTAACTAAGTCTATAACTTCTCATCACACAAAACCAAAACTGGAAACATCTTCTTTTTAATGATTTTGAGTGGATACAAAGTGTGTGTGCATACTTATGAGTGCCATATGCTATTCCCATATACATACACAATATGTAATGTTCAGATGGGGGAATTAGCATTCCTACCTCCTCAAACATTTCTATTTCTACATAATAAAAACCTTTGAAATCTTCTTTCTTAGTTATTTTACAGTAGATCATATATTACTTTAGACTCCTGTTACCCTATGGTATAAAGGACTGCCAGAATTTAATAGTTCTAACTATATGTTGGTACTCTTTTAAAAATAGCTTCTCCAGATTTCCCTAACCCTCACTGGAATGGTTTTGTTTCCCTAATCGCATACACTGGCTCTTCGGCTCAATTAAGCCTAAGCCAACCAAAATCTCAAACATTTTTCCAACGGCAGGCAGATGTTTAAATTGTACCCTTGAGGATCAGTGAGGGCAGGGACTGGGCTAAGATATTTGTCAGGCAGCCATCAAAAGGATTAGATTTCAAGAAGCCTAAGTTAGGGGCAAAATTTTCGATTTGAGGCAGCACAGAACAAGTCTTATAGAGACAGGCCAAGTGACAGCCTGTTAGAGATACAGGAAGTTCAAACACCTGAGAGACTGCATACAAACACAAAGTTTAAAAGGCCACAGGCCACAGACAGGTTCAAGGTCCCAAAGACAGGATCAGAGCAAAAATCACACTAGAAATGAGAAGCAGGGGCCGATGGGAGCTTGCACAACTGTGTTCCATGGAGCAGCAGAGATGGCCCTAACGCAGGCTCAGTAGAGCAGGAGACTCACGGTGGGCTAGCACATACACAACGGGGCAGACTGAACGCCATGAAAAGTAGAGATTCACAGTGGGGCTAGCACATATACAGTGAGCAGGCTAGTTGGCAGACTGACCCGTGAAGAGTGGAGACACACAGTAGGTTAGCACATAGACAGTGTGTACACTGAGCCATAAAGGCTGGAGACACATTGTAGGCTAGTATATATACAATGAGCAGACTGACCCATGAAGAGTGGAGACATACAGTGGGCAGACTGGACCCCATGAAGAGTATGCTGGTGAACAAGTGGTTATACAAAATTCTTATTTATAGCATAGTAAATAGTTCTATCGATTCAAAGTTTTCATTTTTTTTTTATCCAGCTTCTATATAAGGACACTAGGACCCAGGGAATGTGGTCCCCCAAAGCCATTACTAAAATATACAAAAAGCTAGACTTTCTAGGTCTGGCACTGCCATATATATTGGCTATCATCATCATAGAACAAAACCAGACGATCCTCCTCAAAGGTCTTGATGGCTTCCTCAGATTAAGAGCATACTGAAACTATTCTTCAGACCCCTAGCCCAAGGGGTAAAACCCGGCAATCCATCAGTATTATAAGGTAGCTTGCAAATTTACTACAGAATACCACATACTGTATGAAGCCAGAACACTCTATTTACTGCTTTGAATTTTTGTTTCATGTATATACGTTGAAGTACATTGTTTCATGTATTTCGTTGTAAAACAAGCTGACTGCAGATACAATAAATAAATAAATAAATGTACTTATTTACACCTTTTATTATATATATACACACACACACACTTGTGTATGATAAAGAAAGCCTACCTTTAAATCACTCCCTGGTAGGGTACCAACGCCATCCTTCCAGTCCATAACACTAAACACATCAAACTCTTGACCACTTGTGCTAGATGCAGATTCAGTCATGATTTATTGTGTAACCTGGAAGAAGGGAGAGAGAGTATAAATACTTCACATGCACACTGATTTAGTTATCATTATCACGTCTGCTTCCTTTACTTTCTTCACTTTCTTGATTCATCCATCTAAAAACAACCGCTCCAAAGCATCGTGAATGGGGCTGAGGATAGAGACCCTGGGAGAGTACTTGCCCAGCAGGTTTCAGGCCCTCCAAACCCTCTATAGATTACATTTCTGTTTTACTTTGTGGTGTTAGAAACTGCAGCTAGCATTAAGAGAAGCACTCACTCTACACGCCACCCCCAGAGCTATACCACTTTTTTCCAGAGCATGAGCATCTCCACCTTTTCATTTAAACAATTAACATTCTGTTTTGCATTAATCAAGTCACCAACAGCATTGCTATTGCAGCTGGGCCAATGTGAAGTAAACGAGGTTTACTTGAAAATAAGCATTGTGAACTTGGACAGTCAATCTGATAACTGAGATGACAGTCACCAAGTACCTAGCAGGCGGGGAGGGGCTTGTGCACACACTACAGGCTCACTAGATCCAAAGTGGACTCACTCCTGAGTAGAGTTGAGTGAAACACTCTGTGACTTCACACGACTCGGGACCACGTCAAAACTCACAGATTGTTTGCTTCTGGACAGTTCCATTTAATATTTTTGAACAGCTGACCTCAAGTAACTGAGTCCTGTCCTAACTATACTCTCAGAAAATGGAATTTTCTGAGATAAAGGAACTACAAAATAAAATGTGGATTTAAAAGACACCATTTTTGAATCTATTATTCTGTATTAGTCTATTGTATTAATCTATATTAACCTACCAATTACATGTCTGACCTACTAGCACAGCAAATGTGAATGTGATTTTTCAGAACGAAATCAAGTTTGTTTGATCCAGCTGAAACACTTACTATGATACTAACAAGGTTCCTAACAGCCAAGACTTTGCCAAGGACATGGACTAGTGACAGGAATGAAAATGAAGTGTTTTAAACTTAATGAAATATGACAACAGTTGGAAGATTTACATAGTTCATTGGAAAAATGTTCTCCAAATGACTAAGGTATAGCGTTACAACAGTAAGCCCGGGAGGGATTGGTTCCAACTCTCAGATGAATAAATTTTAACAGAGGGCGAAACCTCAGTCATCAGGTTTCTAACTGCACACCAACCCACCTTTAGGGTAGACTGCCCCTTGTGGAGTTTTGCTGGGACATCAAAGATTTCCACCATTACTGAAAGAGAAGCAAAATCTCTCTCTCTTTTCCAACCCTGTCTCTACATAAAACCAGACCTTTTTCATATACTTTAGCCAAAACAACAGCCTGGAATAGATGAAAGGCAGGCGAAGTGGTAAGAATCCAGCTATCGCTCTTAAAGTCAGACATTAGAAAGGTTTGCCCAAGTACAAAACTACATCAACTTCTCCCATTTACAACTACTATTATTGTATATTTGCTACCTTTCATAAAAATTGTGTTTATGTATATTATCATACAGCAAGTTATCATCATACAGCACTAGTTTGGCAGGAAGGTGTGAATCTCTGGGTAGCCTGCCATCGCAGGAATCTCTCAGCCTCTCAGCAGGTAGCAGTGTCTTGAGGAACGGCTCCAGAGTGACAGAACAATAGAACCATCTAGGTGGGAAGGCTCTACCTCAGGTGGTCTCATTCTCAGTGGAGCAAGGTCTGAGCCAGTCTGCTCAAGGCTGTGGGAGGCTACAACTTCTCCCGTTTACGACTGCTATTATTGTATATTTGCTACCTTTCATAAAAAATTGTTTATGTATATTATCATACAGTAAGTTTACTATCATTATTTTTAAGTAAGTAATCAATCAGCCTATTTTTAACACAGTAAGTATCAATATGCATAGAATATTAGAAAAAATAACTACTTGGGTTTTCAATAACTAAGATTTGAGACCAAAAAGCCTAAAAGTGGCTGCTGTCCAGAACAATCGTTTGCTTCCCCCATAGAGAAGAAATGGGGGGCGGAGTTCACAACCGGGAGCTGCACATGGAAATTAGATCTAAGCATATTTACAAGAAGACATGGTACCCAGTCACGGGGCACCAACTCGCAAATCACAAATTATTAAGAAAAACATTACTGGACAGAGTATTAGAGGAACACTGCTTTTCTTTTTTAAAGGTGGGATGATAGGCAATAGTAAATATTTTTATTTTATTTATATTTTATGTGCATGCATTGTGTGTGTATCTGTTGAGGCACCTGCATGCCAGAGTGCACATATGGAGGTCAGACATTAACTTGAAGGGACTCAGGTCTCTCCTTTCATCATGTGGGTTTGAGGGTTGACCTCGGGATATCAGATGCAGAGGTATTGAGCCACCTCTGGCCCATTTTGATTTGGTCAAGAGACAGAGTCCTGCAACTATGCCAGCCTCAAACTCATGAGTCTTCTGTCTCTACTTCCGATGTGCTAGGATTACAGGGACATTCCACCAAGCTAGGGAGTATGTGGTTTTTTGCTTTTTGTTTCTAAATGGAAAGCTCTTTTTATATTTTAGTGATTCAGACAAAAATGGATAAGTAAAAAGGCATATGAGAAATTTGTCTTCAACTAATCAGTGGAACTCAAGTGGCCAGATAAAATTAGTGTGCTGGGAACTGTCCAACTGTAGGTCAGATCTTTGGTGAATCATGTATGTTCTTGATCTTACATATTTTCAAGTTGTTTTTGTTTTTTTTTTTTTCTTTAGACAGAATATTGTTGTGTAATATGCTGTTCAAAACTTGGAATGAAGCTTAGGCTGGCCTTGATTTTATCCTCCTGCCTCAGCCTCCCAAATGATGAAATTACATGCTCACACCATGATGCCAGGCTCAAGACTTCGCAAGTTCGTCTTTCAATGTCATGCGCATTCCTAAACAGTCTGTAGAAACTCTGTGCTTCTTTGAATGAGAAACTTTCTTCCTTTGAGAATTTCCAGATGTGCCATTGTTCTTTCTCCCCCTCATTGCTTTAAATAAAATATCAACCAAAAGATATTTCTCAGTGTGTGAAGTGTCCATCACAAGGACCGAATTATACATTACTAAGACTTAATCCTCAGAGCAGGAGAGGTCAGGGGACAATTATGTGAGGGAAATTGAAAATATTAAATGAGTTAAGATTTTGTTTCTACTGCTGTAATAAAACACCATTACCAAAACCAACTCATGGAGGGCAGAGTTTATTTTATCTTACAACTCTCAGGACAGTCATCACTGAGGGAAGTCTCGGCAGGAACTCAAGGCAGGAAACTGAAGCAGAGAGCTCGCAAGACTGCTGCTTCCTAGCCTAGCTTATGCCTCATGGTCTGCTTTCTTATACTATATATTATAGGACCACAGGCCCAGGGGGAATACTGCTCCCAGAGGGCTAGGCCCTCCAACACCAATCATTAATCAAGAAAATGCCCTACTGACAATAAACAAGCCAGGAGAGACTGGTACTTCAGTGGTGAATGAATCCTCGTTCATGAAACGGACTGGATCTCGATGACACTGGCAGTGTTGTAGAAGAGTGGTACTGATAGAACTTGACACCCCTGCTGGGTAAACAGTGAGTAACCAGGGTGTTTGGCCTTCCCCTACCTAAGGCCGGCAGGCAGGCACAAACATCCCAGCACTAGAACCTGCTTGGCACTCTCCAAGAGCTGTGGCAAATGTTCACTGTGGACTTTATGAAATGCGTAAATGTGCTTCTGCTTTAAGACACCAATATTACACAGTGAACTCAGCCTGTAAAGCCCCAGCAAAACTGGTAAACACTGTTCCCATCCACTGCCTTCACGCTCAGGTCCATGGATGTGTCCTCTGAGCCGTTATAGTAAAGGACATTCACTACACTGTCTTTCCTAACATCTCCATCTGAAATCACTGGCTACTTTGTCACAGAAGTCTGAAGAGCTACAACAGATGAAGTGTTTTCCCACCAGCAGCAACACTGTATGGAAAGCTGTTTATTTTATGGCACCCAAGTCTTTCTTGTTTAATTCTTCCCCTGTGCACATGGACACAAACACACAAACACACAGAAGACTTTACTTCTTGTTCCTGCCATGTATGTCAGGAGTCAGAAGGTACCATAGAGCCATATAAGCCACAAACAGCATCTCATGGTGCCAAAATGCCGGTCTCAAATCTCTTGGCAAATAATGCTGAGATTCCCTAAGAAAGTACCATAAAGGTGCACCCATGATCATGCTACCAGGAAAGAGGCAGTATTTCCTCCCGAATCAGTCCCTTTTCATGCTTTCCAGCCACAAATGATGTCAGATAGGGCAGTTTGGGTGATCAGAGGGTCAACAAGTAAACCAGTGCAACTTTTGATTCCCAAAAGTATACGTGCCCACGGGCAGTGGTAGCACACGCCTTTAATCCCAGCACTCGGGAGGCAGAGGCAGGTGAATTTCTGAGTTCGAGGCCAGCCTGGTCTACAGAGTGAGTTCCAGGACAGCCAGGGCTATACAGAGAAACCCTGTCTCAAAAAAAAAAAAAAAAAGAAAGAAAGAAAGAAAGAAAGAAAGTATATGTGACCTCACTGACCATGGCCGTTAATCACCAATGGTACTGTCTCCCAGTGCTCTCCTGCCAGCTAGAATGGTACAGCAAACAAATGGTATGGGGCACTATCCTCAGACACACACACTCTCTCTCTCTCTCTCTCTCTCTCTCTCTCTCTCTCTCTCTATCTCTATATCTCTCTCTCTCTCCACACACACACATACACACTTCCTTTTCTCCAAACCAAAGCTATTCAACTTGACCCTCCCTTGAGAGCATCTCCCTATTAAATGGACCACCTCACATTCTCAAGTTAACCAAGTCTCTGGTAGCCCTGACTAATGAACCCTCCCCACATGATGTTAATAGCACTGTCCCATTAGATGTTAATAAGACCAGATTGTTTTTCCTTTGTTTTTGATTATTTTGGGAGGAGTGTATGTTCAGTGCTTCTATGTAGGCAAATCTGTCTTCAAGTAGCATCACACACTCAGAAAACCCATGTGAGGAGACTGAGGAGATAACTCAGGCATAGAAAGCCCAAGACAAAGCAAACAAACAACAAATATTTTATGTTATGAAGCTGAAGGTGGTTGGGCCTCTAATAATCATTGTAAGTTAAAAGTACTATGAACTAACAACCCAGACTTTATCCTCCAACTCAGGAAGTCTGCTTCTAGAAAATGATCCTACTAGATACTCGTGTGTGTGTGTGTGTGTGTGTGTGTGTGTGTGTGTGTGTGGGTTCTTCGTAGGTAGAGAGTTACAACAGTTCAATGCCATGGCATAAAATGCCACAGGGAAAGGCAAAGAGGAAACTCCATTCTAATGTAGAAATAATTCAAGATAGAATTAATATGACTAATTTTAAGCAAAGTACAAAAATGCTGCGCTACCATTTGTATAAAACCAAAGGAGATATGGAGTATGTCCCCTGTATGTACATAAGTTATGTTTAGAAGGATCGGTCAGCAACTGGAAATTCCAGCTGTGTCCAAAAGGAGGGGAGACAGTGTTCAACAACAGCCACATTGAGCTTTCTCCATGTTAAAATTAAAACTAATGTTAAAACAATACATTCAAAAGTTATGATATCTAAGCAGGGTCTGGCCAGGTTAATACTTGGATGGGGGAGCACCTGGGAATACCAGGTGCTGTAGGCTTTAAAAAAAAGGTTATGATATAAATATAATATATAAATGTTAAATCCTACTTCACGCTTATTTAAAAGTATATTATAAGAGGCATGTCTTCCCACAAAAATATTTGCTACTAATGTCAACAAGAGAAAAAAATGGTGTAGAAGTCGCTATGGGAAAATTAGCCCTGTGAAGCTCTTGGGTTACTGAGAGAGAGGAGTTAACTCTAAGTGCATGCTTATCAGTATAACATATGGCAAAGACCATATACACCCCCAGACCCAGTGTTTACAGCCCCACCATCCTGATCAACCCCTGAAGTTGTGGTGAGACTTCCTAATCATTGCTTCCTCAGAGACATGATTCTTCATAAGCTGAGGGGCAGGCGCGCATTGCCAGGCCTGGCCTACGTCCAGGTAGGGCTCTTAGTCAGAGAGCTTATTCTTAACTGCTATGAACACTGCAAATAAAATGATTTTTAAAATAAAACTTTTTTTTAAGAGAAATCATACAAGCAAAATTAACTACTAGTGGAGTCTAGTGTTGACGACAGAATAAAGGGAACGTGGACATGTTTATGAAAGCCATAGTTCCTGGCCACAAGATAGACATTTCAAGATCAACTGAAGACAGAAATGTCAAATGCAATGACTCAGACACATCGTGTGAACACAGCCACTAAGCCTTCCAAAGAATACCAGTAGAAAAGATGTGCAAATTTATTTCAGTTAGTGCTCGACACCATAAAGATCACTCAACAAGAGAGATGCGTAGTGAGGGCCTAGAGAGATTATTTCTGGTCTTCTTTTAGTGATTTCACAGAACGTAGTTTGAGAATTGAAGGTGGCTTGGGACCTAGCCCTCACAAATGTCATAGATCGACTCATCTCACTTTGACTAGACAGTCTTTCATGCCACCTGTTTGTTTTCTGCCATGAGCAGATAAAAGAGGCTTTGCGAGACAGGCAGAAGTTTCTGGAGCCGACTCTGAAGGAAAGAGACGAGATGGAGAGAAGATAAGAGTCCTCTGAACACAACTGCTCAGCACAAAAGAAAAGAAAAGAGAGGCCCAACTCCCACCCAAAGTCTGGAACAGCAGGTGGAAGGAGCCAGCCAGGATGACATCAACGCCATGTCATCTGGCCAGTCATGCTCAAGGCATGTCTCTAGAAGTTATAGTGAGAGGAACGCTAAGATGGTGCTCAGATAGAGTAAAGAAAGAGACAGAGGCTGGGGACATGACTCGGTGAAAAACCCATGTCCCAAAGGACTGAGGCCTAGATTCAGATCCACAACATCCACACTGCTCACTGCTTCCCCTGATCCTAACACTCAGCAAGCGGAGAGCGGCAGAGGAAGCTGGGACCTCGAGCAAGAGACCATGCTGAGAATAATCAAGAAAGCCATTGGATGTCAACCGCTGACCTCCATATATATGGTATGAGCCCACAAAACACATACACACACACACACACACACACACACACACACACACACAATCAAAACCAAAGGATTTTTATAACTAAAAACAAACAAAAAAAACAAAACTTAAATAAGGGTTAGGGTGTAGTCCAGCAGTATGGTGCTTGGCTAAAATTATATGTTCCTAGGACCACAAAACGATAAAGCAAACCAAAAAGAGTCAGGTAAATGACCACTATCATGTTATAGCTTCTTTGTTTGAAGCTCCACGCTACATTTTTCATTTAACAGATGCAATTTCAAAATTAAGGTACAGCGATGCTAAGGTTGTAAGCCCAGGTTATTCAATGGGGGATACATTACTTCAGAGCAGAATCACATTAAAATTCAGAGAACATGACTAAAGGTGTGTGACTCACAGGAGAGGCCTGACGTATTACTGCCTGATGGAGACCGACTTATCTTCCTAGGCTTTGGTTACAAAGATAGCACACCTTAATCCCTTATGTGATCGTGAATCAGGGGCACTAAAATCATTACCATGAGCCAAACAGAATGACAATTGTGTAAAAGAGTGACAGTACAGTGGAAAAAAAAAACCACATCAGAGGTAGGAAGGCCTGCTTAAGATCAATGAACATGCTTGCTGGAACACACGTTTAATCCTGGAACTGGGAGGGCAGAGGCAGAGAAAGCTGGATCTTTGGGAGTTCAAGGCTAGCCTGAGTTATAAAGGTTCTGGGATAGACGGGGCTACCTCATGAGACCCATTCGCAAGAGAGAGAGAGGGAGGGGGAGGAGGGGAGAGGGGGAGGGGGGAGAGAGAAGGGGAGGGGGAGAGTGAGAAAGAAAGAAAGAAAGAGAGAGAGAGAGAGAGAGAGAGAGAGAGAGAAAGAAAGAAAGAAAGAAAGAAAGAAAGAAAGAAAGAAAGAAAGAAAGAAAGAAAGAAAGAAATCATTCTTTAGCAACTGGTTTGTGCTGCTCACCTAGCAGGGCTGTATATGAAAATGCTAGGCCTCCTCCAGGCCCCACAGGTGAACCTTGTCTTTCCTTCACTGTTTGCCCACCATGACCATCCTCCTCCTCCTCCTCCTCCTCCCCCTCCTCCTCCCCTTCCTCCTCTCTCACCTTTCCTACATTGCCAGCTCCTCATTTTTCTTAGCTAACTATGAAGATTAGGCAAGCCATGTAATATGCTAGAAAGCAAGGTCTCTATCTCCCCAAGAAAACAGTCAAACACAATATAAGCCTATTCTAACTGTTTAGTTTATAAGGTTTTGGAGAGAATGTGAAAATTGTTCAGGGATCTTAGAGACAGCCCGCCAGATGTGGTTGCTCATGCTCGTGATGTCAGCACTAGGGACTCTGAGGTGGGAGAGATTCTAAAGTCCTTGACCAGTTTGAACTACATAGTGAGCTCCAGAACAGTCAGGGCTAAGGTAGGAGAACCTGTGTAAAACGAAAAACAAAAGCAATCAACCTAAATAATCAGTGTTCCCCCCCCCCCCCCCGCAGTTTATTTCAACTACTACTATCATGAACCACTTTTGTTCAAACCTATATTAGAAGATGCTAAGATGGCTACATTAAAAGTAGTTCTTTTCAAACACAGACCATTATAGAACTGGCCAAATGAGAAAATATTTGACTGGGTGGTGCCCACCCCCATGTAATGCATCCACAACACAACTTCTACACCTAAGGCTAAAGTGTCATAGAAAAGGAGGCAGAACCATACTAAGAGCCAGAGGACCAGGATGTCTGCTGTGAGATTGCATGTTTTCTATATTACAGGGACGCTACAGTCATGAAATCACAACGATATGATAAGGGTGCCTGAGCCATAGTGACATACAAAATGATACCTCCAGTTGACATGTCAACATGGATCAGGGAAATCTCACCAGGCCCCACCCCTAGAGTATGAACTACAGACAACTAATGATTGCTTGGAGAAGGAGACTCAGTCTTCCCCAGGGATGTGGCTCCTAAATGGTTATCCAATATGAGGACATTAACCCTAAAAGCATACACAGATGAACAACACTAAATGGACTCAGCAAATTGTATTTAATACTTACGTATGTGTGTGTAACAATAATAAATATAGAAAAGGGTCATGAATTTGACAGGGGTGGGACAGGAAAGGAGTTGGAAGGAGAAGGGAAACAATGTAAATAAAGCTCTCATAAATGAAATTCTTATATAAAAATTGTTTTAAAGTAGCTCTTTACATAAGAGGTCCTTATGGTTACACTCTAGACCAGTGGTTCTCAATCTGTGGGTCTCAACCCCTTTGAGTCAAAAGGCCTTTTCACAGGGGTCACCTAAGACCCTTGGAAAGCACAAATATTCACATTACAGTTTGTAACAGCAGCACTGTAACAATGCAGCAATGAAGTCAATTTTATGGTTTGGGGTCACCACCACAACAACAACATACTCGTTGGATGTGTCTGTCATCCTGCAGAAAGGGAAGCAATCTATTTGTTGATTCCCATGCTCCTCCCAGCCCAAGGATCCCACACACTGTGAGCAGAGCAGGGCAGGGCAGGGGTACCCGTGCCAAGGCTGGTGCCACAGCTGGATGAATCCCTCTGTACTTACTCAGAGGTCCAGACACTGGGGCTTGAGGCTGTTGCTAACAATGGCTTGAGACTTCATAAACAGGTAGATTTCATTTCAAAGAAAATTTGAGTTTCTAAGTTCTCCCAAATAGATGGTCAGTAACATAGTTTTGCCAATTCTTTATCCAAAATAAAGGAAGGAAGGAAGGAAGGAAGGAAGGAAGGAAGGAAGGAAGGAAGGAAGGAAGGAAGGAAGGAAAGAAGGAAGGAAGGAAAGAAAGAAAGAAAGAAAGAAAGAAAGAAAGAAAGAAAGAAAGAAAGAAAGAAAGAAAGAAAGAAAGAAAGGCAGGCAGGCTGGCAGGAAGGAAGAAGATAGTTTAACAATTCAAGAGTAGACAATATAACAAAAACCTAATTTCTGAACAACTACTGTAAACGTGGCTGCTGGCTGGTGACCCTCCTGTGAAATCTGTGCTAAGAAAACATTAAAAGTGTCTCACATGCCAACAGCAGTGGTTATAAGACCTGCCTTCCAGAGAGCATGTAGAGAGGCAACAGAAAGCATGGGATGCATTATAGGGAGAGGTAGCAGAAAAGAGAGAAAGGAGGGGCCCTTCCGAGAGAGGACTTCTGGCTGTACAGGAGCGTCTCTGCATGAGCAGTGGGATGTGTGCATCTCAGGGAGATGCAAGAGAAGAGCCTGGAGGACCGAACCTGCATCCTGATCAACATGAGAAAGCTTTTAAAGGGGCTGGAGACATGTCACTATTAAGAGAGTTGGCTGGTCTTCCAAAGAACCAGGATTCAACTCCCAGCACCTACATGGCAGCTCCCAACTGTCTATAATTCCAGTTCTAGGAGATCTGACACCCTCTTACAGACGTGCATGTAAACAAAACACCAATGCACATAAAACAAAACCAAAAGAAAAGAAAAGAAAAGAAAAGAAAAGAAAAGAAAGAAAAGAAAAGGTAAGGGGAAGGGGAGGAAGAAGAGAGGAAGAGGAAGAGGAAGAGGAAGAAAAGAGGAGAGGCGAGGGGAGGGGGCGAGGGGAGGGGAGGGAAGGAAAGGAAAGGAAAGGAAAGGAAAGGAAAGGAAAGGAAAGGAAAGGAAAGGAAAGGAAAGGAAAGGAAAGGAAAGGAAAGCTTTTAAGTAGAACTTGATTTGGTAATTTTTTAAATCCCTCACAAAGACTCATGATAGGTATAAATAAAGTTTCTTGACTGACTGACCCTCATGATAGGTATAAATAAAGTTTCTCGACTGACTGACCCAGGGCTGGAGAGGGAGATGGATCACTTGGTAAAGTGATGCCTGGTGACTAGAGGAAGAAGCTAGGTTCAGAGCCCTAGAATGCACATAAAAAGCACAAAGTGCACACAGAGTCCCAGCAACAGTGAGAAGGCGAATCCCTTGAGTGTGTTGGCTACTTAAATGCCTTGCCTACTCGCTGAAAGTTCCAGGCAAATGAGACCTTGTCTCAATTAAAAGATGTGAGGTACTTTGGTAAACATACATGAGGTTGTCTGCACGCATCCATGTGCACCTATACACAGACACATACAGACACAGGCAGACAGACAGACAGACACACACACACACACACAGACACACACACAGTGATCAAAAAGGAGAACAGAGGTTCAGTGCTTGCTCCACATTTAAGCCTCTATACTGAAAAAATTAAAAGGGGGGATGGGAGTGGAGAGACAACAGACCAGAGGGAGAGAAATCCACTTATCTACCCATGTCATGTCCTCCAGTGAAAACTCCCAGCTGACAACTCAGCTGCTAAGTACTTATTTCTCTGCTTGGCAGAGGCATAGCATTGGTGCTCCAAGAAACGACCCCCACTTAAGCGTCAGTGAAGAACACATCAAAAGAAGTTAAATTCAAACCTCTTAAATGGGCTTATTCAATAAGGACACAAGAGATCTAAACTCGCACTTGAAGCATCTCTCAACAAACACATATTGCCTACAAAGAAGAATTTCCCTTTCAAATCAAGCATGACAGACACAAGCTTTGATCCTCTACTTGCCGGGCCTGATAAGAACTGAGTTACACACATATTGGAATTGGGATCTGTAGTGGAGAGATGATAACTTCTGCCCTGAGGGTCCAGGTTCACATATTCCAAGCAGACAAAACGTTAAGATTATTATGATGATGTGAGAAACCAAAGAACAATCAAGAACCAATCCTTAAGGCTATCAGTCTTCTATTCTCCCCTGGCCCTGGGCAACAGAAACCCAAGAGGCTTTAAAACCTATGAAACTTTTAAATACAAACTCTGTAATTAGAATGATCAGCCCCTATCGTTCTCTGCCCATGTGCCTGCCTGACTATATTGCAGTAAGACCTGTCTCAGTTACAGTGTAAGTGTGTCTCTGTGGCCTGCTGCCTGTGCAGTCATGAAGACTGGATGCACAGGTCTTCCTGACAACCTTTACAAAATCTCAACTTCCTGCCCCCTCAGTTTGTTCCTGTCAGAGGTAAAGAATGAGGTTCTGTGGCCAAAACGTATTTACTTCCTCTAAAGGAGGAACAGAAAATGAAAAAATGTCTTTCAAGAAAAAAAATGTACAGAGAAACTGAAATCTCATTAACTGACATTAACGGACAACGGATGATGGCCTATTTATTTAATACGTTCCTATAGATGCTTCTGAGCTCACACTCAGTGTACCGATAGAAGGCATCTCAGAGCAAAGAAACGATGTTCTTAAAAATGACATCATCTCATCAGCATACTACCCTAGAATGGTTACACTAGAAACTTTACACCATTAGAGAGCTCCACCGGCCAGAAAAAGAACAAGAACCTGTCTGACACAGACACTTCTAGGCTTTTGCTACATATGCATGGATTTAAATTTAAAAGAAAGAAAGCTAAAAGTGGTGTCTTGCTCCTTTTATTTCATTTCATAAGTTTTTTTTAAATGCTAAGTGTGGTACCTTCTAATTCTGCTTCATATTTTTATAGAACATGGAGCAAAAATGGAAGCATTTACACTCTATTCCTTTTTTTTTTTGCGTGTAATAAATTAGATTTGACCAGATTTTCTTTTTCACACAGAAGTCATGCCTCCAGGCTTATCTCAATAACCATTTGTAGCCAGCCTCCCTTATCAACATATTGAGCAGCTAAGATACATCCACCAAGTAAGACCATACCAACAGGGTGAATTATTTAGATTATTTAACACCCAAGTGCAATTAGCCATGCAGACCTTCCAATTCAGTGTTCAGAAGTCAATATTGAAACAGATGCAGAAAATACTCTGTTGATTTTGCAGGATAAACAACCTTACTCAAAACACTGTCGAAGCTAAACTATTTTGATTTAAAAGAAACATAACAATATACAATATAAAGGTATAGCCCTACTTAGAGCTCAGCTAGCACACAGTAGGTGGGAGGAAAAGCAGCATCGAATTTGAACAATCGACTGCCCTATAATCAACACAAGAAATGACAACTTTACGTCACACTAAAGACTTGTTTGATGTGATACAACTCACATAGCGGATATTCACGGCCACTGCCACACAAATAAAGAAACAGTCTCTTTCCTCATCACACAAATGGCCTCCTGATCTGAATTTAGCACCATAATTATAGCATTGGTTGCTGAAATATTTCTAATACAGGTTATTAAATACATTTTTATTGTAGGATACTACCCCACCTACCCCACCCGCCTGATATATTCTCTCTGTCTGATATATATACACATACATATATACACACAATCATATATCCTTTCTGATAAATAAATATAAATATATATATATTTATTTATCAGAAAGGATATATGATTGTGTGTATATATATACACATACATATATACATATATAAAATATATATATATAATATATATACACATACATATATACATATATAAATATATATATATTTATTTATCAGAAAGGATATATGATTGTGTATATATATATCCTTTAAGTTTCTTTCTTTTACAACCCTGGATGCTGAGTAAATTCCATTATCTTTTCAGTCTATATCAGTAAACTAGAATGCCACTTGTTTCTGTGCTAAAGAGGTTTGAAGACAGAGTCTCACACATGCTAGGACAATGATTTCTCTACCACTGAGTCACAATCCCAGCCACAATTCCTTTCTACTATTTTGCTAATACGTTGTGTCATCTCGAGACAGAAAGGACTTTCAGCAAAGCTCAATAACTGAACTTTCCTCAAGTCTCAATTTGTACAAAGGATAGAATCAGGTGGTGGATGTGCGTGTCTTTAATCCCAGCAGTCAAGAGGCAGAGGCAGTCAGATCGCTGTTGAGTGCCAAGCCAGCTTGGTCTACAGAGCTAGTCCCAGAACACCCAGGGCAACACAAAGAAACCCTGTCTTGGAAACAAACAAACAAACAAACAAACCAAAAAGGATCAATATTTTCTTCCCACCAACCCTTTAATATGAGCCAATATATTAAAGAAAATACACTAATCTGGAAAGACGTTTTTACTTTAACTCTAGGCACTACTGTGTGAAAAACAGAGATCTAGCCAGGCAGTAGTGGCACACACCTTTAATCCCAATCCTACAGTTGGAGGCAGTGGTTTTCCAAGTTTGGGATCAGCATGATCTACAGAGTAAATTCTAGGATACACAGGGCTACACAGAGAAAGCCTGTGGAAGAAGGAAGAGGAGGGAAGGAGAGGAGGAGGAGGAGGAGGAGGAGGAGGAAAAAGAGGAAAGAAGAAGAGAGAAGAGGAAAGAGAAAAAAAAAAGGAAAAGCAAAGCAAAGCAAATCAGAAATCTAAACAAAGCAGAAAAGTCTTAGGACTGTTAGCCTATAGTATCATTTTCTCTGGCCCTCGCCTTTTCAAATAGTAAGAGATATCTCTGGACAAGTTACTAAGTATCTCTTTGGGCTAGTTTACTTTGAAAGAAACATAACCAATGGATGTGGGAGTACACATGAGGAGGCTGAAGCAAGAGAAGTGAGAGTTCAAGGGCAACCTAGGCTACATTTGTGTTTGAAGCTGCCTTGAACTACACAGTAAAACACTGTCTCCAAACAAGAAGTAATAATACAGAAAATTCAAGATTACAGAAGAATCTGATAGAAACAAACACGCTATTAATAGGGCATGCTCTCTCACCCATCTCTAGGACAGCAATGTGGCTAACAAGCGCGATATACCATGAATCTGTGACTTTATCTCCTCCATTCACTCACACTTAATCATGGGTTTGTTTGTGCACCACCATCTGTGTACAGCTTATCTCTCTAGATTATGAACTCACTTTATGAGGCTAAAGACTGATGTTTGGTGGTTTTTGTAGACACAACATTCAATGATTGGACAATAAACTCGGATCATGTAACTACACCCTAATACTGAAGAGTCCAAGAGGCTAGTGGTTGCTCAGTCCCACGAGGCTGTTGTTTCAGCCTTCAGTCTTCTGTAGAAGCAGATTCCAACAGATGTGCTGGCAAGAAAATGCCACCAGAAGAGTGAATCTTCCTTCTTCCAATGTCTTTATAAAGGGCTCCAGCAGAATGTGTGACTTGCTTTGTCCCAGGCTGACCTTGAACTCAGGGACCTTGCCTTAGTCTCCCGGGATTAAAGGCATATACTACCTTGGCTGGGCTTAAGCTTTTCAAGGCCACTATGCCTCAAGATCTCCATGCCAAGATCCAGGTCACAAACTTGTATCTTCCAGCCTCAAGATCTGGATCACAGGTGAGCTCTCCAATTCTGGATTGTAGTTCATTCCGGATATAGTCAAGTTATATTCCAAGTTGACAACCAGGAATAGCATAGCATCACAAGCTAGCACCCAAGTTCATGTTTCCTGACTCTGCTGGCTTCTTAAGGCACCTATAGCCTGTGTACTCTTTCAGGACCCAAAGTGGAATTGTTACACTATTGCTATGTATACACTAGAACTGACTCCAGCAGTTGTTACAATTAGCAGAGCTCTCAGTTATCGCTCCTTCTAGGCTAAAGATCCTGGGAGCTCCCCTGGAACAAAACCTAGACTTTCACATTTCAACACTGTTAAAAGCCAGTAGCTACTACTTAAGAAACCAAAGACACTGCTTGAATGAAGATCCCATGACTATCTATCCATGAGACTCCAAGGGTTCCACTGTGACATACCATATAAAGTTACTTCTCATAAATTTTCTTCTGCTCTATCTATCATAAATCACAGGTGTCTTATCTATGACAACACATAATTGCTAAAAATAAAATACCATGAATTGAAGAGATGGTTCAGGGGTTAACAGCACTTGCTGCTCTTGCAGGGGACCCATGTTTAATTCCCTGTGTCTACATGTTGATTCACAACCATCTGTAAGTCCAGATCCAGGAGATGCTAAATCTCTTCTGACCTCCTAGACACAAGTGGTTCACAGACATACGTACAGACAAAACATCCATATTCATAAATTTTAAATTAAGCAAAACCAAAAAGCAGAGTTTACTCCAGAGCTACCTCTCAATGTCTCCAGGATTAACTAAATGGACAAGTACATCTTCCCTCCTCCACTACTCACTTCCTAGACCCTTAGGATACTAATTGGATAATTTATAAAAGGGAGATGAAATAAAACTAACAAAACTGAAGCCTGATGGTTTCTTTTGTCAGGTTGAGTATCGTTAGGATAAAAATAATAATAGAATTTCTTTTTTCATATTTAGATTTTAGAATTGGCTATAATGAGAAACACGACAACAGAGATGGCTAGAAAACATATGGGGGAAAGAAAGTCTCACTTGGGCTTTTCCTTAAAACTAGCCACTCTCAGAAATCAATTCCTGTCCTCCTCAGGACCTTCCATCACTGTCTCCCAGTCTTCTGTTTTCTCCTATTTTTCTGAGAGACTTGAAGCATACCATCACAGTGTTAACTACGGCAAACAATTTCCCACGCATCAATCCATACTCCCCTTACACTACCACGTCAATGAGTAGGCATTATTTTTAAACATTTTTTTTTCTTTTAGCCCTTCTATTCATTTGGGACAATGCTCATGCCTTGTAACCAGCAGTATGGTAAAGCTCGGTTCTACCAATATATTTTTTCTTAAGAAACAAAAGACAATCAATCTGGAGAGTGGGCTCCATGGTGCTCCGTGGTGCTCCGTGGTGCTCCGTGGTGCTCCATGGTGCTCCGTGGTTAGTGAGTACTTGTTGCTTAAGCAGAGGACCTGAGTTCGACTCCCACTGGGCAGCTTGCAACCATCTGTAATTCCAGTCCTAGGGGATCCAACAGCTTCTTCTGACTTTGGAAGGAACCAAGCACAAATATGCACAGACATACATGCAGGCAAAGTATGTACACATTTAAATTAGTAATAAATCTAAAAACAAACATACAAACAAACAAACAAAAAAAAAAAAAAAAAAAGGAAGAGAAGGAAAAGACAGACAAAGCAGGCTTGATGGCATACAGCTTCAATCCCAGTGCCCTGAAGCAAATGTGGGAGGATTTCCGTGAGTTCCAGGTCAGCCTGGTCTACATAGAGTTCCAGGCTAGAGGTACCAATCTGAGATCCTGTCTCAAAAAGAAGAAGGGGAGGATGGGGAAGAGTAGAAGGAAGAGGGAAGGAAGGAAGGAAGGAAGGAAGGAAGGAAGGAAGGAAGGAAGGAAGGAAGGAAGGGAGGGACACTGCTAGAAATCTTTGACAAGTATATTCTGTCCTGCACTTCACAAACCTGGCCACACCGGGAGGGTAAACTGGCCATCACCTACTTGAATACCTCTTCACAATTCCCAAAATCTTAGTTTGAAACTTCCTTCCACAAAGAGCAAATGTCAGTATTTCCATTTTTTCAGAAGGGGAAATCCAGGTGAAGGTGACCCAGTAAGTCATACAAGATGATAGACTGCAGGCTTCACTTATCTGATTCCGGGTCCATGGGCACGGTGTCTCTTCCAGTAAAGACTCACAAGTGCTGTCTGGAATTCAGCACACAGAAACTACACTGGCCACCCCGCTCTCCCCAGGCCCATGCTCTTATTTGCATGGGCTTATAGCTGCTTCTGCCCACTGTCTCTGCAGCACCATCCACACACTGACAAAAACTAAATCTATGAATTCTACCGGCTGCTCTACTTAAGACAATCCACAAACAGAAGTGACAATAAACTAGTGTTCACAATCACTTTTACTCTGGCCATCATTCAGTTTCATTTGTAATCCACCTGACTCGAAGAAGATAATTAGTTCTGCTCAGAAAACCGAGTCCAGAGAGATTGTTCAGAGGGTAAAGGTACCTGACAAGCTGACTTCAACCCCCAGGACCCATATAAAGATGGAAAGGAAGAAGTAACTCCAAAGATGTTTTCTAACTGTCATGCATGTAATATGGTGTGCCACTTTTACAACCTCTCTGCTCTCTGTCTGTCTGTCTGTCTGTCTGTCTTTCTCTTTACACACACACACACACAGAAATACTAACAATAAAATTTAAAAGGAAAGTTAACTTCATTCCTTTTTGTTTCTGCCAAATAAGAATTAGCAAACTCTTTAAATCTCAAGACAGAGGGGGCAGGAAAGTCAGTGGAAAAGAAGAAAGGAAGACTAACGGGTTGAACCAGCATAAGGAACAGAAAGCACTATGTAGATATTCTATCCCAGCAGTTGGCTTCCCTCATCAGCGACTGGCCTTGATCCTAAAGGAAGGTCCTGGATTATTTGTTGGGAGTAAACCAGTACCCTCCAGGATAACCAAAAAGAACTTATTAGACAACATTTCTATATTCCCATAGAAATGTTTTCAAAAATTCCTAAGTCTATGCTACATCCCTAAGACATGGTCTCTGGCAGAAGAAGGGCTTCTTCATAGGAGTCACTTAAATGTTAATTACATGTTAATTAACCCCCCCCCCCCCAAACTGTCATAAATTTTAGCTACAAAATTGTAGCTCAGGCTGCAAAGGCATTTAAAGCTCCTGTCTCTTCCCTACCATTGTATATCCACCTATAGAAGGTATTAATTGATTCACTACTGCTTTGTTCTGGATTCCCCACTTTTTCAATCGATCAATCAATTGTTTTCAGTAGAAAAAAAAAAAAAAAAAGGAACTGAACCGCCAGTAAGAATTCAGTAATGAGCCGGGCGTGGTGGTGCATGCCTTTAATCCCAGCACTCGGGAGGCAGAGGCAGGCGGATTGCTGAGTTTGAGGCCAGCCTGGTCTACAAAGTGGGTTCCAGGACAGCCATGGCTACACACACACACACACACACACACACACACAAAACCAAAAACAAAAAAAAGAATACAGTAATGGTTGAGTGGTAGTGGCACACACCTTTAATCCCAGAATGCCTGAGGCAGAGGTGGGTGCATCTCTGTGAGTTGGAGGCCAACTTGGCCTACAGGGAGAGTTTTAGGACAACCAGGACTACACAGAGAAACCCTTCATTACCCGTCTCCTCCCCCAAAATCTAGTAACAAGGAACTGGGAGAAGGCAAAGTCAATAAAGAGACAGCCAAGAAAGCACAAAGACCCGAGTTCAGATTCCCCAGCACTTCCCTAAATCCCTAAATCCCGGAGCGCTCTCCTCTGTAACCTGAGCACTGGAGGGAGGGCCTGCAGCTCACTGGCCAGCCAGTCTAGCCAATCAGTGAGCCAGGTTTGGAGAGAGGGAGGGGGGAAAAAAGGATGACTGGGAGCAGAGCAGGAAAGCTTGTAACTGTAACAACTCAAGCTGGTCTCTGGCCTCCCATGCAACCATACCAAAGGCACACATACGCTACGGGACACTCCTTTTTGCCCAATGCTTCTTTCACCTTTTCAAGCACGCCTACTGTCTACTTGTTCAAACATTCAAAGCAGTTCCCACAAACTTAAGTTTTGTTGTTGTTTTCCTTTCTACTAACCCTGTCACACACTCTCTTTAATTTCCAGCTGCACTGGAAACCAAGTGTCCAGTGAAAGACATCTGTCTGGTGACCTTCAGAACTGCTGTGTACCCCCAAGACTTCTTTTAAGGATCTAGCATTGATTATATTGGAGGAAAAGGAAAACAAACAAACAAACAAACAAACACCCTCAAAGCACTCTCATAAAGCCCTCGCATCCATAATATACAATTCAAACTCAACACCCATCACACCACACTGCACTGTGTATTCAAATTAACTAGGTACATGTAAGGTGAAATTAATTTTAATCACTCACATCATTCCCGTACTCTAAACCACATAATAAAAATTCCCATTGTAAATAAGACTGTTACCCAAGCACCAGGAGGGAAATACAAATTCAACTCCAGCCTGAGCTACATAGATGGATGGACCCTGTCTCTTTCACTGTGACGGACAGGTGGTAATTACAAGAATGATTCTATACAACCTTAATCCCTCCTGTTTTTATCCTTAAAATTCAATGTTTTTTTTTTAAATACAGAATACACACTGGGAAATAGTTATGTAACCCATGCATATATAAAGTGGTTTAAATCGTAAATTATACAAAGTATACTGAAATAAATGTTTTTACTCAGTGAATCAAAATTACACCGTTACGAGAAGATACTATGTATTTTATGAGTATATATTATGTAAGTTTATACGTAAATTGTTGAATAATTTGTTAGCCTGAGATTATATGCATCAGAGACACATACAAAATGATCAGTTCATATAAAAGCTAATTTCAGGTTTGTTTTTTTTTCAGTTTTTTGCAAAGTGCTAAGCACAGGTTTCATTTTGACTTTTCCTTAACATTCCGAATTAAGCTACCTGCTATGAGTCGTAAGAGGGGAAATAAAAAAAAAAAAAAACGGAGGTACAGATGATGGTAAACAGAAGACAAACTTTCTTATCTAGGGAGTGTCAATCTCAAATCTCAGAATAAAAAGCTTTGGTTTTCTTACTGTATGCAAGAAAGGATGGAAATCACAGGGTCCGCAAGCTTAGACGTCATTGTTCTCTGATTTACAAAACTTCTATTTCGGACTAGCATCCTTTCTCACATCTGGCTGCAACTCAGGTCTTCTAATTACTTCCACGTCTAAACGGACTGCATGTAGCTACAAGTAAAGGCCAAACTTTGGTCTTGTCTCTCGAACTTAAGATGCGTTTAACCACTAGAGGTCCCCCCTTGGCCAGTTTTGCAGGCTCACTATTTTGCTGCACTTGAAACTTTCCGGCTCTCTACTCGAGTCAGTGTTTTTCTAAAAACTTGCGCAAAAATCCACGCAACCGAGGTAGCCAGTACAGAGCTTCCCGGGCTCCCCACACCAATAAAGGCATCATAACCAACCACCTACGAAAATTGAAATGAAAATTCAACTCACTCATCCCAGGCGACGCACCTCCCCCCCCCCCCCACACACACACACACTCAAACCGGTTTCTTATTTCTCGTCTCAGTTTCCCTTAACTTAGAACAATTCTTTAACATCTATTTTTGTTCCTGGGCACTTTGGATGATCTTAAATGCATGCTTTTGGCGGTAGCCCCAAGGTGGCAAAGGAGCGGGCCAAGGGATGCAGAAGGCGGGGGGGATGGGCCCAGCAAACTGCGCCCGAGAAAGTTGCATAAGGAAAGAGACTCCGTTTTTCGGGTCCCCCCCCCCTAAAAAAACAAAAAAAAGAAGAAAAATAAATCAGCGGGGAAAGGAGAGGAAAAGGAAGCTGGGCGGTGGCTGCAGGAGGACAGAGAAGGAAAAACCAAAGCGAGTTTACCTTCGTGTCCCCGTGGAAGGGTGGGGCAAGAGCCCTGACCCACGCGACCCGGCAGTGCGGCTGGATCTCCCACCCGTTTGGTCGGAGCGCGGACGGACAGACAGACACCACGGCCGGACGCGAAGAAAGCCGCCACGCTGGTCAACTTTCTCTCACGGCCCCGCGGTGGGCCGTGATCGGATCAGATCCGATCGTGAGGTTCGGGTCCTAGAAACCCCCACACACATGCACTTTTTTGCCTTTTGGATTTTTTTTTCCTTTTCTCTTTTTCCCTTTTTCTATTCTCCCAAGAAGGCGATTAAAGTTTTCCCTCCGCCAGTGCGCCCCTGGCCCCGCCGCTCTCAAGTTTGCCTCCTCCTCCGGCCGGCGGCTGGCTGGCTGGCGGGGCGCGCGGCGGATGCCTCCGCTCCTGCGCTTCCCGATCCCCACCCCCGCCGGCCTCTACTTCCCCCGCCCCGCCGCCGCTGCGCGAGGCCGGCCCCGCCGGGCCCAGGACGCGAGCGTGGACCAGACAGTAGCCCATGAGCGCAGATCGGCGCACGCACGGGTGGCGAGGCGGACCCCGGCCGCCGGCCTCGGCCACCCGGGGCGGCGGTAAACAAGTTGCAGGCTCCACGGCCCCCGCCGCAGCCCGCCACCGCCTCGCCTCGCCTCGCTCGCACGCCCGCGCCCGCACCGGCGGCGCTGCGCGGAGAAGATCGCCGCGACGGTGCGGGTGCCCGGCCCGGCCCCGCGTCCTCCACCCCGCGGGGACGGCAGTGTCGAGCCCGCGCCGCCGCGTTCCCTAAAAGCACTTTCCTGCTTCCAGCAGGAGGAAAAAAAAAAAAAAAATCCAGCGGAGGCTTTATTTCTTTCTTCTTCTTCTTCTTCTTTTTTTTTTTCCGTGCAACTTTCCCAAAATGGCGGAAATTGGAGGCGATCTCTAGGAAATTCTCCCACAGTCGGCGGCGGGGAGCGGGGAGGTGGCGAGCGGGGAGAGCACACACGCAAACTCTCGGCCGCCGGCCCCGCCGCGGCTCGGGTGTGCGTGCGGGTGCGGGTGCGTGTGCGCGGTGCGAGTCGCGGAGGGAGGCCTCTCGGCGCGCGCTCACACTCACACCGACACACACTCACCGACACATACACAGACACACACAGCCACAGAGACACACACTCACACACACATACACACACACACACATACACACTCACACACATACACACACACACACACACACACACACACACACACACACGGCCGCGCCAGCGAGACGCGCCTCTGCCACATTCAACCAGTCGGTTCTCCGCAGCCGAGCTGGCTGGCGAGCAAAGTGGCCCGGCCTCTTTTCCCACTGCCTCGGTCTCCCGTACTTGGACTTGTCGCGCTCGCCCGCCCGCCCGCTCGCTCGCCCGCCCGCCCGCTCGCTCACCCGGTGCGCGCTCGGCACAAAGGCCACACGGGCGGAGGGGGCCGCAGGGGCGGCGCGCCGGGGCTCGCGTCCTCCCGCCGCCGCACCGATCGTGCCCGCGGTCCCCTCCCGAAGCCGCCCCCTCCCCCCCTTAGGCTCAGGCCGACCGCGCTCGGCGCCCCCGGGGAGGCTGCGGCTCCGCCGCGTTTCCCCCCCACCGCCGCCCCGGACTCGCAGCCCCGCGGTGCCGCGCTCCCCCCCCCCCCCCCAGCGCCGCCACCCAGCACCCGGTGTCAAAAAAGCGACCAAAGTGACAAGCTCCGGGCGGGGGGAGGGGGCCCACACGCATCCCGCTGCCTGCGCGCGGGCGACGGCCGAACGCGGCCGCCTTGGCCCGCTCCCTTCCGCACGGCCCCCCACACCCTTCCCCGTGTGCGCGCAAAGGAGGAAAAAATACAAGTCTCTCCTCCCCCCATTTTTTCCTTTCTCTTTTCTCGCTCTTTTGTTCCTCTTTCGCACTCGCACTCACTACTTCAGAGTGAGATGCCCACAGACTCCCCCTCCAGCCGCTTCCGAGTCACTTGCCCACTTTTTTTCCCCGGGATTAAGTTTTCTCCTCTTTCCCAGAGGCGCAGAGAAGTGGGGGAGAAACCCCTTCTTTCCTTCCCCTCCCCTGATCTCTTTCCCAAGACGAGGGTGCGCTTCCTTCCCTCTCTAGGTCTCAGAACTTTCATCCTCACCCAGAAAAAAATCAATGAATGGCTCTGGCGCAGGCTGATCTGCAGATTAATTAGAGATTAGATCTGATCAAGCGCTCCTTACCCCCAAATTTTCTCTCTTTTTTTTTTCTCCGTCTCACGAGTAGTCCTGACAAATGGTCCAGGGCTGCGGGCGCAGTGCGCATGTGCGCGTAGAGTCAGGGCTGGGGAGAGGGGAAACTGCGCTGGTGCCGGTGCCGCCGCCGCCGCCGCTGCCGAGGAGGCTCGCACTGCCTTCCCTCTGACTGCTGCTGCGCCTTCGCCGCTGGAAAGCCGCGATTGAGCGGCTCGGCCGCCTCGGCCGCCCGCACACAACTGCTTCAGGTGCATCTCTCCGCGATCCTTGTCGCTGCTCCGAGCTGCTTCAAAGAACGGCCCAAACAAATGTGAAAGACCGAGAAGGTTATAGATTTCTTTGTCTGCTTTTGCACTTTACTTTTTTTCTACAGCAATTTGCAGAGCAGCGAATCCACCATGTGCTGCTTAAACGTGTGCATTCAGCCATTAAAGAGTGGGCCCTGGACTTACACCACTGCTACCAGGGGCTAGATCCATGCCACAGGTCAAGAATAAAATGGGAAATAAAGTTCTTCGCTTGTACAGAGTTTCATTTGCCCTTTTCGGGACTGGAAGAATGCATAATAAAGTCTGAAACTTGCGCGTTCTTTCCGCATCCTAAATGAGATTTGTATTGACAGCTTCTGTGGGTTAGGCCTCTGTTGTAAGGGATGCTGGGAGTTCTACCTCAACTTAGAAATCCCTGGTAGAGTGCCTAGGCAATAAGAGAGGACTGCCCGCTTAATGTACTCAGTCAAGATGGCTGAGCTGCTTAAATAGCAAACCCTGCCTTTGTCAGTTCGTCAAATCTGAATCAAGCCATTATTGTATTTGATATTGGCAGTTTTCTGTTTACGGACTGCAAGCTGACTTCGGGGGAGTTTACAGTTCCTCTTTTCTACAAGGTTCAGGGGAGGGAGGGGGCAGACAAGATAATTCAAAGTAATTAAACTTGTGATAAATACTTCAGGCCAACAGGAGAGTTTGCTGTGAAAGGAAAAAAGCACTAACGCAAGCCCTGCACTTCTTCGAAAGGGAAAGCAGTGGGGAAGTAAAGGAGGATCCGCCCCCAGCCTGGACTGTTTGCTTTGCATCTAATAAAGGGTACAGGGGCCTTTCCCTGCTACTGTTGCCTGAGGCCTAGGACTTAAATATATATCACAGATGGAAATTCCATATTAAAAAGCCTTCCTCCAAAATGTAAGATTATTCTTGATTAAAATTTTTTTTTCACTTAAGGAATGGTCCTTGCACTAGTTTCAGAAAATAGACTCTTAAATTCTCTCTTCAGGCCCGTGAAATTGCCGCAGAGAAGCAGACCATCTATTGCTTCCATTACTGTAGAGGCCAGCTCTCAAACCCCAAATCGAGGCATGTGACTTGCCATGTGTTTCAGAACTCAGGTGCTAACTCACAGTGCAGTTTAGATGAGTTCATAAAATAAGCTTCGTGCATTGGGCAGCAAGCAGCTTAGGGGTGTGCAACAGAGAAGGTCCAGTTAGTGAGAGCTCAGATAAGCTCAGACCACCACCTCAGGACTGATTTCACGCATTATGTTTAACCTGCTTCCGGGTTGTGCCAGGACGACTTCATTAGCAGACAGTAATTTCAGCTTCCGGCCTTTTCTCCCCAACTCTTGAATAACAAAATGTGAAATGTCCAAAGGCAGGCTACAGGAGAAAGAAAGAGAGGCCACGAGTTTTGTTTTAACCTAAGACCCTGCCCTAAGAAAATCAAAATTAACTTCAAATTCTTCTTTCTAAAAAAATCTCTCAGTCATTTACTAGATATTTTAGGTGAGATTTCTATTGTGTTTGTGTTTTCATAGACATTAATTCATAATTTTAAAAATTATGTTTTTTTTGGGTTGTTTCTCTTTGGTTTTTGGTATAGGATCTTATACTGCAACCAAGATTGGCCTGAGATTCACAACAGTCCTTCCAACTCAGCTTCCTAAGTGCTGGGATAGTAAGTATTTGCTGTCATGCTCACCCACTACCTCCTGCAAGATACCTGAAAGGAAGAGATGACCAAATGTAACATTAGGAACAACTATGTTAAGTAGTAAATACCACTGTAGCAAGAAGAACTGAGGACTTTCGGTAGCAGTAAGGATGCACATGCAGGATGTGCACTGACCCACTATCCCAGAAGAGTCTACAGAGGACAGCCAATCAGAGAAGGCCTAATAATGCTAAGGGTTTAAAGAGCATGCCTTGCATAGAAACTGCCCTGGACAAGGGTCTGTCAGAAATAGCCGTGACTCGAGGTTTGATACAATACAGACAATGTACCTCTGCTTCAGAACTCACTATGAAAACTTCATCTCCAGGTGTTGCTAAAACGTGGCCCAAGATGGAGATACTAAAGATCTTGAAGTCCTGTAAGATTAAGGACTTTAAAATCTGCTATAAAAATAATTTATTTTTTTTTCCTTAAATACCACCATCACAGACAAAAAGGCTGTTAAACTCTAGATAACAATTTTGTAAATCGTTACTGCCATCAGTACATTGGACCCCTTGTTCCTCAAAGAAATAACGTGGTAATAGAAACTTCTTTACCTGCCTTCCACCTTCTACCTACCATTAGCTGGTGAATGATTTATGATTCTGGTCAACACCGCTTAACTCTCTCTCTCTCCCTTGTGTCTTTCTCCCTGCCTCACCCCACAAGATGTAAATACCCAACACATTCTTCAGATAGGCCTACTGCTCCCTGACATCCCAAACAAGGGGATTACCATAGTTCCTTATTTGTCTTTGTAGTTTTATATCAAATGTACCTACCCTTCAAATATACACTCCTCGATATCTTGAAGTCCAAGCAATGTTTACGTGGGAGACATTTTAAACAAACTGTAGCACTCACTCATCAAAGACATTTTGAGGCTTCTCAAGAGCTCCCAAGTGAAGGTCCCTCAAAGCATCTGAGTTTGCATACTGTACTTGCCTCTCTCCATGAACTTCCAAGTTAGATCCGTTCACTCCCTGTCCCTAAACACTTAGCCTTTTAGGACACAGGCCTTTGGTAGATGGATGACCTCAGCCATGAGCCTGTCCCCATCTCCCCAAGTTTAAAGATGCCCAAGAGTGACATCCAATAGATGTGTGTTCTCTCCTGCTTGTACTACAACTGCCAGAAAACCCTGTGCAGGCCCATTCACACTTTGGGGCTTCCATTCTCTCCTCTGTTTGACAATGAAAACAGACCCTTTCTGAGCCTCTTTAAAGGCCATACCCCTCTGCTCCTCCCTATGTAACAGGAATACATCACATTTCATACAAAGGAGATAAAACCCAGACAGTGATTTATGTCAGGAGTGAGGAGTCACCCACCTTCCAGGTAACAGAATAGTAACAGTGAGAGCTCCTTCCCTGGGCTAAAGCCTTCACTAGTGAGATAAAGTCATGGATTCCATTTTCCCAGGGCCGGTTAGATTGGATCAGTTTTATAACCACAAACTGCTTTTCCTAATCCAAGGCCTCATGCTGTAATATGTGTAATTGGTCACCAGTCTTGAGGTAAAGTGAGTATTTCTAGAAAAATTGTATAAGTGAACAAAGATTTTAAAACCTCTTACTTTTAAGTATGAACTGAATGATTCTGTGATTTTGTTTTGTTTTGTTTTGTTTCTTTTGTGTGTGTGTTGGTTTTTTGTGCTGTTGTTTTGTTGTTTTGCTGTTTTTGGTTGTTTTTTGTTTTGCCTACATAATTGTGTACTCCATCTTATCCCAAGAATGTAAATGTTGGTTTCACCTCAGTTCTTTCAACTGATGTTTATAAGAGCTCAGTTTGATGTTCCTCTCAATATTCTGTTAGAACTTCTTGAACTTTTCCCACTTGCAAACCATTTTTGCTCCAAAAAAATTCTTTTAGAAGACCTTGTGTATGAGTATATAGAATAGATATACAAATAAAGCATTTATTTATGGTAAACCATAAAGAACTTCGTTTTAGAACAATTCTTTGGTATTATAACTATACCATTTATATGCTAATGAGGTGAATTCCTTCTATACTGTACCACGAAGAATTAAATCTCATCTGAATATTTATTTATTTATTTATTTTTATTTATTTTTTGTTTTTTCTAGACAGGGTTTCTCTATATACCCCTGGCTGTCCTGGAACTCACTCTGTAGACCAGGCTGGTCTCGAACTCAGAAATCCGCCTGCCTCTGCCTCCCGAGTGCTGGGATTAAAGGCGTGCTCCACCATGCCCGGTTTCATCTGAATATTTATTATTGCAGGCTGTACAGCAACTTCATGATTTTTCAGAGGATATTGATGTTTAGATTTTATAGTCAATAAATGTTGAGAATGCCACTTTACATAAATACATACTACAAAATGGCAGGCATATGTTTAGGGCCATTTCAGACATTTTTGAAAATGTCCTAATTCCAAAGCAAAATGTATTTGATGATATCTTTTATTTATTGAGTTAGAACTCAAGTCAACAATGCAAATAGTCACTTTTAAAATCATTCTAACAAGATACAATCAGAAGATACATGCTGATGGATGGTAGCAAAATATTGGAGGTCCTTGTTTGCTATAATTATACCACTAGGCTTATTTAAGAGGAAAACGTTTTGTAAGTATAATCCAAACACTGTAGGCCAAAGCATACAATGTCTCAAGTCTAAATCTCAATGTTTTGAGTGACGTTTGCAGACATTTCATAGTGTAGCCACATGGTCAGTACAATGTTGCAGACATTTCACAGTGTAGCCACATGGTCAGTACAATGTTGCAGACATTTCACAGTGTAGCCACATGGTCAGTACAACCTGCACATGCTGTATGACCAGAAACAAGGCTTCAGTGAAGTCAAGACACAACCCAGGAGAACGCTGCCAGAAGTGGCTTAGATGCACTGCATGCTTTATTTTGAATTAACCTCTGGTTGTTGCATGATCAAGAGGCCTTTGCTGTTACCAATTGTTTTGCATACATGACGTCCATATTCAGCTATATATAACCCAATGTAGGGCTGCAATCCATAGCTTAAGAAGATGAGGTCCACACAATCGTGAAAGGTTTGTCCAGTCCGTATTCTTGTCCTTGTGGCACATCTGCATGTGTTACTGGCACAGAGCTTGTGATAGTGAACTAGAATTGAAATTCTGAGAGCATTCTAGATGTTCCACCACTTGTGTCACACCAAGGCATGAGGATCAAGAAATCAATCAAGACCCATCTGGACTACCTCTAAGACTGTCTGAAAGCTAAGAAAATGAAATTCAAGTATCTTAGTGGTAGAGCTCTCTCTCTCTCTTAAGCCTGCCACACAAAAGATCCATCCAATCCCGGGCACTGGTAAAAGTAAAAACAATAAATAAATAAAATAAAAATAAATAAATAAATAAATAAATAAATAAATAAATAAAAGTTTAAAAGGAAGTCTAAACGCCAAAGCCTTGGAACTAAGCAAGGAGAAGGCAGCCTAAGAGTCATCAGAGACCTCTCTCCACTGTCAGTCTCCAGTAACACTTAGCCACATGAACAAGAGCTAGCGGAGATGAAGGTAGCTGGTAGGCACGACAATGGTAGATCATTCACAGTCAGAGAAAGATAAGATACGAACCACTATAGCATACATCTGTAATCATAAGGCACGTAGGAAGTGCAGGCAAGAAAAGCCCAGGTTTGAGGTCACAGAAGAGGCAACATAGCAGAATCCTCTCTCAAACAAGCAGTTTGGAGCAATTACCTTTCCTCCTTTGCTCCTCTTTCTAGATTTGTAAAATAAAATGGTTGATAATACCTAGTCCAGGAGAGTGTTAGAAAAATTTTCCAGATGAATGCAAGAAAGGATCCTCAGTATTCAGTTGTAATGAATAAATGTTAGAGATTTGCCCAATTTTAGTATATTTACCAGATATTAGGAAATGATAACTATACATACATATATGAGATATAGATATTATGCTTCGAATAAAAACTGTATGGTAAAGGTTTGGTGTCCAGAGTAACATGCAGAGGAAGGGATTGCAGAAGTGACTGGATCTCAGGATGCTTCTGTTTGACCTGGTCAGTGAGCTAACCTTTTTATGAATTCATAGTTGAATAGACAATGGGGAAGTTAAGGACACTGTGGGATGCAGTCTTGAACCTGACTCTTCCTCCCTCTGTCTAGTTGTGTCCTGGCTAAACTGATGGGAGCAGCTTCCTCTGTTACCATCCTATTCTATCTCATCTCTGGCCTAGAGCAATAAAGCTAGCTCTGAGTGGGGGAAAGAAAAAGCTGAACCCTCAGAAACTACAAGCAGTTCCACCTACTCCCCTAGTTGTTGTCTCAGGTGTTTTTGTTACAAATGAAAAGCTGTCTAATACAATGAGTTACAAAGTTATTCTAATAGGGGTATCAACTTGGGATGATGGAGTCAGGCTAATTAGCGTTTCCCTCGCTTTAGACACTTATGAATGGTCTCAGCTGTCTAGCTGAAACATTGTATCCATTTACCCGACACCCCCTCCCCATCTCCACATTCTGTGGTACTCCTGCTGATAATGAAGGTTCAATTCTGCTTTTGTGTCAGGTTTTTGTTAAAAGAGCATTTGATGCTTATCTTTCTGTGCCAAGTTGCTTTAAGTTCTGGGTCATTCTATTGTCTCAAATGAAGCAAGCTCCCAGTTTTTAAGGCTGACTAGCATTCCACTACCCAGAGTCCTATTGTCTTCACCTGTTTATTGGTGGAGGGATGCAAGTTGATGGCACTAGTCAACTATTATGAATAGTGCCACAATAAACATGGGAGTGAGTGTCTCCTTCACACATGGATAGATCATGAGTAGCTATAGTTGCAGGGTTTGCTGTTTTGTTTGTTTGTGCTTGTTTGTATTTTGCAGCTCTGTGCTGGTCGTCTTCTATGTCTTTACTGGTGACATTCCTGTGGCGTCCAGGGATATGCTCCATATCATGGCCCACACTGCCCTTCCAGTTTTGTTTTGTTTTATTTTTAATGTTTGTTAATGTTATGACTCTTTATTATTTTATCTTTATACCCTCAAATGTTACCAGACTTCCTGATTATTGACAAACATTTGGTCAGAGCAAATTAGTGAAGGTGCTGTCCATTCACGTCTCTGAGGCACATTTGCTTGCAACAGTCTGTCCCTGATTCAGTATGGGGATTTGAACACAGCCTTGCCTACAGCACGATGTCAGGCAGGCTAGGATTAAACAGGACTTTGGGAGTAAGGTGTACATCAGCAAAGAGCTGATTTAGCTTCAATATTCTGCATTATAGGAATATTCTTCCATGTTTACTGTCTCAGGCAGGCCCTCCAGTTTCTGTTGAAGCTAAGGATAGTGGCCATCTCCTCGTCACTCAAATGGAAGTCAAAGAACTAAATATTCTGTGTAAGTCCTGGCGTCACAGACTTTGGGACCACCACCACATTCCTCTGGATGTGGAACCGAATCAGAACTTGGGCTGAAGTTTTCTTGTGCTTGGCGGCAATCTCTTTAATTTTGGGGTCTTCTAATAGTGAAGGGTCCTCTGGCTTGATGCTAGGCCTGTCTGGGGAGCTTAGGGAACTGTAGGCCATGACTGTGATGCCCTTGGAGTGACAGTACTGGATCCGTTTTTCCTGGAGGTAAGGGTGACGTTTGACCTGATTGGTCACTAGCGTATGTTTCAGTCCAGGCTTGTTCAGGAGCCTTTCAGTCTGGAAGTGGTTGAAGTTAGAGATGCTCAGAGCTTTCACCAGGCCCTGGTCCACCAGTTGTTCCATGCCCTCCCAGACTTCCAAGAACATTTTGTTTTTGTTTTTGTTTTTTTTACTGGTGAGTATATTGCCTTGATCATCTTTGGAGAATAACTCCTATCCCGGATGAAGTCCTTGTGGCCAGTGAATAAGATAGAGGTTCAAATAGTCCAGCTTCAGATCCATGAAGGTCTTCTGAAAGGCTTCCTTTAGCAGGTTTTTCTCAAAGCAGGTGGGCCACAACTTGCTGACGATGAAGAAGAGATCCTCCCACTTCATCTTTGATCTTCTCTTGGATGTTTTTTTCCACCTCATTCTCATTGCAATATGCATATGCACAGTCGATATGGTGATAACCAGCATCAATGGCCGCTTTCACAGCTTCTTTGCCTTGGTTTGAAGGAGACTTCCAGGTGCCCAGACACACACTAGGCATCTTGGCTTTGGTACTCCACGGTTGCTGCCGAAATCTTTCTAAGAACAGATGCCTATGTCTGCCCTTCCAGTTTTTGATAATGGTCTTCCTAACATGAGTGCAGTGACAACTTGCTTCCATATTAATTTTACCTCTCAAATGATTAGTAGTGTTGAATATTTGCTGTTTTAAAAATCCCTTGCCTGTGTATCTTTGTTTGAGAAGTACTTGTGGACGTCTTGTCAGACTTCTATCTGTTTGTTTCTGTACTGCCTATCATTCGGGAGTGAAACCTCTGGAACCATGAGCCAAATCAAAATCTCAGTAACTCATAATGACTGTGCAATAAACACTGATTTAGCTGCTAGAAGAGATGCTATGATAAATATTATTGTATCACCCTCTCGCCCCTTTCTTTCTCACTGGTCACAAGGTCATGGGTGTCATGGCATAGGGGTCTTTGTGGGTAAGAACACCTTGAAAGTAAGAGCATGTAACAGAGCACCTTATGACTCAGAGGCCTTACTTCAAAGGAGCCTGCTGGTAAGAATATATTATCTTTATTTAGCATATATATTATACTTTTATACTCTCCAGGCCTGTTCAGATTTTAAAGAAATATTTGTTTAAAATATTCCCACATTATCTTTTGTGAGAAGATAACTGAGGCATGCTTCCAGTTTTTAATTTCTGTATCTGGTTTTTGAAAATGCTGACTTTGTCATGTTAGTACAGTAAATATCTCTCTCTCTCTCTCTCTCTCTCTCTCTCTCTGTGTGTGTGTGTGTGTGTGTGTGTGTGTGTGTGTAAAACACTATATTGAAATAGCCAAGCATAAGCTATGTCATGAAAATGCTTGTTTTCTGCAGTAATAACAACTGCTCTGAAGTACTGAGCCATCCCTCCTGTCCCCCAAACATCTGTCTGTCTGTCTATTTATCTACCTACCTACCTGACTATTATCTATCAAGCCATCCATTTGTTTGTTTGTTGTGTGGGTGTGTCCATGTAGGTCAGAGGACCACTTTGCTGAGTTGGCTCTCTTAATCCACCTTTATGTGGGTTCAGGGGGTTGAACTCAGGTCTCTAAGCTTGCACCGCAGGTACCTTTACCACGGAGCCATCTCCTTACCCATCTTGAGCTTTTTGAACAAGTAGTTCACTCTTACTTTCTTCATTTCCCTATTTCTTAGTCATTTTTAAAACCATGGACATTTCTGTGTGTGCTTCCCTCTGAGGAAAGTCCCCAGCAACATCCTACATGTTAAATCCACTCCCACAGGCTACTTCCTATTTAAGATTTTGGAAACACTTGACAGTGCTGACTAATCTCTTGTATACCTGTCTTCTCCTGTAACTTCCCTGTCACTTTGTTGTTCTCTGGTTCCACAGGCCCAGCCCCCTCTTTCCCTTCTCATCTGGTGTTTGGTATCTAAATTAGCATTCTGACTAGACTGAGAAATTCTCCCAAGGAGTTGTAAATAATTATTTCTGAGTATATCTGTGAGGGTATTTTCAGAGAAGAGGCATCATGAGTTGGAAGACCCACAGATTATCTATGCCAGGCAACCCGAGGGCAACATTGTAAAGTACTGTCAACTCTCTGGGAACCCAGAGAGAATAGAAAGATTTCCTGTGTCTCTCTCCTGGGGAGGGGATGCACGATTCTTCTCTTGTTCTTAGACAATAGAATTCCAGGACTTTTTATCTTTGCACTCCAAATCCACCCCCACTCCACACCCTCCGAACACCACTGACCTCCCTGTACTGACAGCTTATTCTCATACACATAGCAGCGTCCTCTTATGAAACTTCTTCATAGTCATTTGAGTTCATTTTTTAATAAACCTACCCTGTCTATTGATCTACCCATCCATCAATCCTCCATATATCATCTATCCCTCCTCTTTGTTGTATCTATGAAGAACTCTGAACTAATGTGCCTCTGAAACCAAGTTCTGACCCTTTCTAATTACTCTGTAGTAATTCATATTGACTGAGAACCTGACAGATCCTAGACTCACCTTAGAATCTAATTTCTGGGTATTTCCCTAAGAAAATTGGTAGACCTGGTTAATTAAGGTAGGAAGACCCGCTTTAAAGGTGGGTAGTAGCATCGTATGAGCTAGTGTCCTGGACTATATCAAAAGAAGAAATAGAGGCTATTTGCCAGCATTCCCTCATCTCGGCCTCCTGGTTGTAGATTTAATGTGGCCAGCTGCTTCATCTTCCTGCCCCCAGCCCAGGGTGAACTGTATTCTCTTAAACTGTGAGCCAAAAGTAAACTGGTCTTTCCTTTAAAAATATTGTTAAGCTGGGCATGGTGGCGCACGCCTTTAATCCCAGCACTTGGGAGGCAGAGGCAGGTGGATTTCTGAGTTTGAGGTCAGCCTGGTCTACAAAGTGAGTTCCAAGACAGCCAGGACTATACAGAGAAACCCTGTCTTGAAAAACCAAATATATATATATATATATACATACACACACACACACACACACACATATATATATATATATATATATATATATATATATATATATATGTATATATATATATATATATATATATATATATAATTTTGAGTGTATATGATGGGGTGTGTACCGTGGTGTGTGTGTATGGATGGGGATGAGCGGAGTTGGTTTTCTTTATCTTTTATTCAGGTTCCAGGGATTGAACTCAGATCACTCACTGAGCTGCTCTGCTGCCTCACTCTCTTCCTTAGGTTGCCTTTTCTGGCATTTTTGTCACAATAAGAAAAGTATCCAAGACATTGCCTTAGTTGGGGTTTCTAGTGTCATCAAAAGATACCATAACCATGTATGTTTTCTTATAAAGAAAAAGCATTTAATCGGGGCTGCCTTATAGTTCAGAGCTTTGATCCATTATTATCTTAGCAAGAGGCATGGCAGCATGCAGATGGACTTCCAGACAGGTACTGGAGAAGGAGCTGAGAGTTCTACACCAGGATCTGTAGGCAGCAGAAAGAGAGAATGACTTTAGGCCTGGCTTAAGCATCTGAAACCTGAAAGCCTTCCCCCAGTGACACACTTCCTCCAAAAAGAGCACACCTTCTCCTACAAGGCCACACCTCTTGAGTGTGCCACTGTCTATGAGCCTATGAGGGCCCTTTTCATTCAAACCACATTCCATTCTCTGGACCCCATAGGCTTGTAGCCATATCATAACACAGAAATGTAGTCTGGCCAACTTCAAAAGTCCCCATAGTCTATCACTCTGAACCTTGTTTAAAAGTCCAAAATTCAGTCTCTCCTGAGACTCTTGCAATCTCTTAACTATAATCCCCAGTAAAATCAAAATCGAAAAGCAGATCACATCCTTCCAACATGCAAAGGCACAGAATATACACTTACTGTTGCAAGAGTTTGGGGAGAGAGCTTAGTGAGGAAGCACTGAACCAAAACAAGAGCAAAACCAGCTGGTCAAACTCCCAACTCTACATCCCCATGTTTAATATCCAAATGCCCTTCAGATCTCCGACTCATTTTAGCTTTGTTGATTGCAGCATATCTCTTTTCTCTTGGGCCTGGTCTACTCCCTGGTCACTTGGCCTCAGGCTTTTCTTTACTCTGTTTACACTTTGTGGTGCTCTGTTTTCTCTTCCAACTGTTTCCCTTGCTCAGCTAGCTCCTCTTCATGATAAATCTGAGTAAGACTGGCCACTAAGAGCCGTACAACATTGTCAATACTAAGTTGTTTTTAAATGTCCTCTCCTAAAGCTATTAACCCATGTTCTTCAATTTAGCCTTCGGCAGGTTGTTTGGGCTGAAACAAGGGCAAAAACAATCATGGTCTTTAGCATAATATCACAAGAATGGTCTCCAGGCCACATACTAATATTCTTCTCTGAAACATGTTGAGCCAGGCTCCAACAGTTCAAATCACCCTCAGCACCACTGTCTTCCAGGCTTATACTAGTATGGCCCATTCAATTCTGCTTAAAACTTCAGCTGCTTTTCTAATCTAAGGGCTCAATGTCCACGTTTCTTCAAACAAAAACATGGTCTAGCCTTTCATAGCAGGAGACCAGTCTCAAGTATGAGCATCTGCCTTAGACTTTCTATTGCTATGAAGAGATACCATGACCACAGGAACTCTTATAAAGGGAAACATTTAATTAGGGCTGGCTTACTGTTTAGTCCATTATTATCATGTGGGAAGCATGGTACCATATAGGCAGACATGGTGTTGGAGAGTAACTAGAGTAGCTGAGACTTTTACATGCCAATTTGAAGACAACAGGAAGAGAGAGTGGGCCTAACTTTTTCAGAATCCACAAAGCCCACCCCCATTGTCACACTTCCTCCAACAAGGCCACACTTCCTAACAGTGCCACTCTCTATGAGCCTATGGTGGTTGTGTTCATTTACACCACCACAGACATTGTCCTAAGTGAACCCTTGCATCTCCTTAGGAAATCCAAGTTTATCTTTGTGGACTGGACTGTGATGCCATGATTACTCTACGGAACCTTTAGTATTATGTTCCCAATTTCTTGAGATAAATTCCCATGAGTCATCTATGTATTTGAAACAATGAGATAGTTCATTTGACGAAAAACAATGTTTGAACTTTGTAGTTAGACCTAGGTTGTAGTCTCCATTTTAGCTCCTAACTAGATATTAGGTCATAACAATCTATGTAAACTGTTTCCTCCCATTTACAATAAATCCTGCTTTCCTGGGATACTATCAGCTTACATGAGGTAATATGTATGAGCTTATCACATGGTAACTGTAGTTCTTGCTTGCTTTTTCTGTCTGCATTCTTCATCCCTGTTTATGGTGGCACTGAGCTCTCAGGCTTAGATTTAACAATGGCTTCCTCTTCCTGTCACTCACATCCAGGTGGTCAACAAATCCCATTGATTGTTCCTCTATAATGACTCCCCACCCTTCCTCCCCTTTTACTATTTCCTCTGTCACTGCCCTACTTTGTCTCCTGCCAGAATTATGACCTTATATTTTATAGCTATATTTTGGTTACAACTCTTCTCCTCAGTAATGTTACTCATCTCCCTGCCTCAGCCCTTAAATGAGTCCTCCAAACTTGAGAAGAAATCTATCATCTTGTTACAGTACTCCATGTCCTTGAGACCTTTCCGTCATAAGTCAGTGTGCTGTCAACTTTGTCTTTGTTTCCTAAGCCCTCCATGCCTTCTCTCTGCCCTGGGTCAGGCTATCAGAATGTCTATGTCCCAGGCTGGGAGTGTAGCACAATGGTAGAACATCTGCCCCTTTTGCATAAAGCCCTGGGTTTGCTCTCTTAACATAGCCACAAAGAGAAGGTGTTAACTCATTCAGTCAGATACTTGTACATCATCCCTGGTTCATATTTCTAGAAACTAAAATAGCAAGATAGAGATTGAGTACCTACATCTAATAAATAGCTAAAAGGTGAGAACAATCTACCCAAATATCTATTAACAGAAGGTTGTGTGTGTGAGAGGGTGTTGGGGGAGATATACACATACCCCGACCCAACACACACACAAAGCGAAAACATGTGTACGTGTATGTGTGTATATGAGTACATTCACATACATATAAATGTAATATAACCTATCCTTAAAGACAAATGGGATTTGGGCAATTGCTACAATGTGAACAATTCTTCAAGATATCATTCTAAGTGAAATAAGCCAATCAGAAAAGGATAAAGAGTTTGATTCTACTCAAATGAAGTACTAGAGTTGGAAAGTTCCTAGAGGCAAGGAACAGAAAGACAGTTGTCAGGGGCTATGAGAGGGACTATACAGAAATATTGTTTAATGAGTAAGATTTTCAGTTTACAAGAACAAAAAAATTCAATAAATTAGTGGTCCAGAACAAAGTGATCACTAGATTGTGCTTTAAGGTAGTTAAAATAGAAACAGTTATGTGGAGTTTTATCACAGTTAAAACAGTTTTAAACTAAGTTTTAATTGTAGAGAATAAGAATTTAGGATTATGCCAGGCATCAGGAAACCAGAAACAAAAACCACATTCACAGTTCTGGGCGTACCCGTGCTTCGACAAGACTCATGTTAACTACACTTGAGATATGAAGATTTCCTCTGTTCTGTATTATTTTAGCACTTGCCATACCCTGCTCCATATAGTATCTGCACCATGTAATCTATCAAAGCACTTAGTGCAGTTCATTGCACATAATGGGTGTTCAATAAATACTTGCAAAGTTGAACAGAATGGAGTGGAAGTTAACTCTAGCCATCAATGATGCTCAGAGCCAGAAATGACACCTTCCTCCTAAAGGGTGGACCGAGGAGTGGCACGCTCCAACAAAAATGATCACAGAAAAGCCTTACCTCAGAAACAAATCAAGGGCTGGGGATGTGACCCAGGGTAGAATGTCACCTTAGCATATGTGAGGCGTTCGGTTGGACCCCCCAACACCACAAACAAAACAAAGCCCACCAGGACCATATCACTCTGACTGGGGATCCCTGAGTATCATGAGCTTAATGGATAGGGCCAAATGTCGTGAATGTTCCAGATTTCACATCTAAAGCCAGGCTTTACACATGGGGACGTGGGCTGAAGTACATAATGCCATTTGGGAATCTGTAACTTCCTAATCTCGGATAATGTTAATTATACCCACCTACGTGTCAACAGTGACTTGAATCTGTGAATTTGAATGCTTGTTTTGTTGTTGTTGTTTGTTTTGTTTTGTTTTGTTTTGTTTTGTTTTGTTTTGTTTCCTTAACATTTTCCTTTTCGGGGAGCTGTACTTCCCATTTCAAATTGTCCTGGGGCCTGTCCTTTCTCAGGATTCTCCACAAAGAAGTTTGGGGTAAATAAAATGAGGACAACTAGACTCTGTTGGAATAATCTGAATCCTAGACTCAGCGACCAACCAGGGCAGAGATGTAGATCGGTCACTACGGCATACACAAGCCAAGCTCTTGAATGCTGTTTGCTTTTGATTTGAAAAGTCCAGCATTCAGTATCGCCTTCAGCCTTAGGGTCTATCAGGTTTTGTTCTAATACATTCGGCTTTTTTTCTATCTTTGCTTATAAACTAAAACTTCGCCGCCATAGTTTTCTGTTCTGATTGCTGTCTGAGCAGGCTTGCAGGTTTGCAGGCATGTGTTTACAGCAGCACATTTGTTATCTCACTGTTTACGTCGTCGCCAGAGGTCTGGGCACAGTTATCCTACTGTCCCTGCTGACGACTTCACAGAGGCAAGCTCTCCCCTAAGGCCTACATTCCTGTTCTAAGCCCACCTGGTAACTGGAAAAACTCCATTCCTGCCAATTACAATACCAAAGTCCCCTTTCCCCTTCGGGCTGTCCCTTGCAGCTGTCTGCTCAGAGGTCTAAAAGATCTCTCTATCTTACCACCCAACCCTATCTGGAGTTATTTTACAACACTCTATTTTTTTCCCCAAGACTCCATGAGAGATATCAAGGCTTTCAACAAATATGTCAAGAATCAACATGCGTGAATCACCATGCCGGGAAGCATGACAGAGCCCACGATCACCCTCGAGAAGCTCGCTTTGTATCAGAAAACACAGACAGATCCCAAGGGTATGGCTACACATGGGAGGAGAGGGAAGGAGAGCACAGAAAGTAGTGAAGTGATTTTTTGTTAAAATGAGAGAGAGAAATTGAAGAGAAAATAAGGATTTGACCTTAGAGAACGGTGAGCAGAGAGGTTTCCCGAATCTCTTTCTTTTTTTTTTTTAATATTTTTTATTATTACGTATTTTCCTCAATTACATTTAGAATGCTATCCCAAAAGTCCCCCATACCCTCCCCCCCACTTCCCTATCCACCCATTCCCATTTTTTGGCCCTGGCATTCCCCTGTACTGGGGTATATAAAGTTTGCGTGTCCAATGGGCCTCTCTTTCCAGTGATGGCCGACTAGGCCATCTTTTGATACATATGCAGCTAGAGTCAAGAGCTCCGGGGTACTGGTTAGTTCATAATGTTGTTGCACCTACAGGGTTGCAGATCTCTTTGGCTCCTTGGATACTTTCTCTAGCTCCTCCATTGGGGGCCCTGTGCTCCATCCAATAGCTGACTGTGAGCATCCACTTATGTGTTTGCTAGGCCCCGGCCTAGTCTCACAAGAGACAGCTATATCAGGGTCCTTTCAGCCAACGCTTGCAACCGAATCTCTTTCTGTAGGGAATTTCTCCTCACTTTGCCATTGCCATTTATAACTGAACACATAGTAAGTTTTCTTAATTAAAATATTGGGATTAATTACCTCATACCCTGTTTTCTTGGTTAGTTTCAGGCAGAAGTTCTCATCCAGTGGACTGTGACCCCTTAGGGTATCAAATGACCTTTTCACAAGGGTCACTTAAGGTCATCAGAAAACAAAGATATTTACATTGCGCTTTAGGAAGGTTGAGAAGTACTGGAATATAGAAGCCAAGGAAAAGAAGTAAAGTTTAGGTTGCCTATAGCAAATGAACTGTCTAACTCAAAAGTATGTTTTCACTGAGGTACAATCTGAATGGTGTACTAATTTATTGACAGCTCATTTTCTTAGGTGATGTCTTCTATTGTTACCTGTGGACTCTATTCTTTCTCTTGGGCAAAGATGTTACTGGTGGACAGTAAGGCAAATGGCACAAAGGTCACCAAAGAACAAAACAAATCAAAATAGAAAATAGCAGTTTATACTCTTTCAACTATAATAAATATCTGGGCATATGATTTATTAAGTGTTAAATTTTTACATAATAGAGTCAAGAAACTATTATCGTAGTAATGTTAAAGTAGTTGCTAAGAGATACAATGTTTTAAAATAATATTGTCAGATATACAGAATCCATACCCTAGCACAAACTGTCCTCTTATTTATTCAATAATTCAGCACATATTCATGAGAACCCTCTATATGTCAGGAACTAGATTAGCTTCCAAGTGTAAAGCATTAAATAAGGCACATACACTCTTAGAAAGCAATGTGCTATCTTCAAAAAAGTGGCAGTTACAGAATATCACAGAAGCTCTGTGGGAATCAAAAGACAAAGAATTTTCTTTCATTTTTAGGCAATGATATGAGGCTTTTCAGATGAGACATTTAAGTAGAGCTATAAAACCAGAATGGAAAAGATGGGTCACTTTCCTCCAACATCCAAGCAAGAACTCAAGTGTTTCTCTTGCTTATCTGACATAAACTGCATGGAAGCCACCCCCACCAACTCTGAAACCTTCTGGCGTGATAAGTGTCACTCTTCTGCTGTCCACTCTGATTCTGGAATTTTAGAACGCTGAGACCCCACATTCTTTGGTATAACCAGAGCCACTAGCTCAAAACCTTGAGCAAAAATGGCTTCAATTATAAGCCAGACTAATGCCCCAAAACACACATGATACAGGGTTGTCATCAAATAGTTCATGCAACACAATTTATGACTTGATTTTATCTTTACCTTCATTTTTTCCAGATATGCAAATTCCATACATGTAAACTTGCTTACCAGTTAATTCCATTGTGCTCATTAGATCTTGCCTATGATAATGATATGGACTATTTTTACAAGACTATAATATATTCCTCAACTTCCTATAAAGAAAAAAGCAAGAACTTAGCCTTTGCAACATATATAACAAATTACGAATGTACTTAGTTTTTATTAACATCTATACCTTCATCCTATGGCCCTTACAGATGAGATGGGTATAAAGTATTCAGTGTAGCATTGCCTATAAGAAAAAAATAACTTTTTGGACTGTGGATATGGCTCAGTGGTAGAGAACATATATAGCATTCATTAGGCCCTAAGTTCAGTAGTTCAGTACCACTCAATAACACACACACACACACACACACCTTTAAGTCATTAATCAATAACTTCTGGTGGGGTTAGAGAGATGGCTGGGGGGTTAAGAGCACTGACTACTCATCCAGAGGTCCTGAGTTCAATTCCCAGCAACCACATGGTGGCTCACAACCATCTATAATGGGATCCTATGCCCTCTTCTGGTGTGTCTGAAGACAGCAACAATGTACTCACATATATAAAAATAAATAAATCTTAAAAAAAGATCATATTTACAAAAAATAACTTCCGGTATATATATATACACACACACATATATACACACATATATACATACACATATATCATATATACATACATATATGCGTGTATATATATATAAAGAGATAGAGAGTAACTTTCTACAGGGAAAATAAAGTTTGTCTATTATTAGACTAGTGAAACTGTGAGAGAGAGACATGGCACAATTCTGAAGATATACTGGAGCAGCAGAAAGTGTATACAGAGTATTTTGTATTTTCAAAGGAGAATACATTGCAGAAATACAGATACAGATAGTTGCAGGGCAATAGGTGTAAGACTAAGAGTATTCAAATTTATTTAATTTTTTGATGACAGGATCACTGCACAAAAAAGTCTTGCGTGAGCCATCTTTCATATTACTTTCTAAATGAGAAATTGAAGCTTGGCTCGCTCTGCTTAAGAACATGCCTCTGTATGAGTTGGTCATCAAGAAGAGTCAATATAAAAACACATGGACTCTGAACCAAAGACATAAAGAAGAAAAGCCTTAGACACTTAATGAAGTTAGTGAGAGAATGATGGGAAAGTATCAAGTACCAGCCAAGAAGTCAAGCTGAGCACAACCCTAGCCTCCATGGTCTCTGGTGTAAGCATGGTGGGAACAGAAATCCGTTGTAAAAGCAGGAGGCTCTCACCTCTCAGAGAGGCAGTGAGTGAAGGCGAAGGTCTCAAGAGTGCTGTGCTTGGTGCAAAGCCACCCAAGTAAAGCCAGAAGGATGACCAGACCAACAGATGGACAAACCAAAGCTGAGATGTGTGAAAAGACAAGGAAGCACAAAACCTCCACAGGCTATAATTCCTCCTCTATGACTGAGTTCAAAGACACTGAGTGTGCCAACTGGTAAACATGTCCAGTTCACTAGTAAAAATGATCACTGATCTGAGAGAAAGTACTATCAAGCAAATGAACTCAATCTGGGACTTAGAGAGGAAAGTCAGACACACAGAGGGAAAAGTTGGTGAAATGGTAAAAAAGCTGGAATTTTGACAGAGATGGAGGGTACCGGCAGAGTGTCCAGGCAGCCTATAGAACTGGAGGAGCTGTGCGGCATTGCATCAGATGGGGTAAATATCTAAAATATTGAGAAAAAAACCCAGCAAAGTTAAACAGGAGAATCAATCTGCCCATCAGCAAATGCGCAAACAAAATCAGCAGATAGTTGTCAAGAAGCACAAATGGCCAATGTGGACTTTAAAGTGTACCCAGCATGCTTGTCTATCAGAGAAAGGCTTTGTGATTTGTTCTGTTTGCCATGCTGCTGTGGTTGAAGTGCATGAAAAGAGCTAAAATGCTCCAAAATAGAGAAAAATATCTTTTCAGCTAATCAGGGATGCTCATTATTGCAATCCCCCTAAAATCCCCCCTATATTGACAGCTATATAGTCTCTCTCTTTTTTTTTAAAGATTTATTTATTTATTATATGCAAGTACACTGTAGCTGTCTTCAGACACAACAGAAGAGGGCGTCAGATCTCATTACAGATGGTTGTGAGCCACCATGTGGTTGCTGGGATTTGAACTCAGGACCTTTGGAAGAGCAGTCAGTGCTCTTACCCACTGAGCCATCTCGCCAGCCCCTATATGGTCTCTTAAAGATTAACTGTAGTGTGGCTTCTGAAACCACATCAAAGTTCTCTTCATACTCTCTTGTGTACCATTCTGTCCTTTGGACCCCCAAAATCCTGTTTGTCTTATACTTTGGAGAACTTTTTAAAGTCTGGTGATGTCTTAAAACATGTACTATTCACCTAAAAATATTTGTCTGCTCAGTTATGTAGCCTTTCAGAGTGCTAGTACAAATCTCTCACACTATGAAGAGTCCATTTTGGTGTCTCCACTTTTTATTATTATTTAAGAATAATAAAAAAATGTATGAGAACTTGAAAATTAGTTGAGATCATGGTGGTGGCTACATGTTTTACAAAATTTTAATTTTTGCTTAAAAGCTCAAATATCATAATAGGTGTTTCACTGTATACATATTTTAAGTAACAGTTTATTTTGTTTATTTAAAAAAATATTTCACAGGGCTAACAAAATGGCTCAGAGGTTAAGAGCACTGACTGCTCTTCCGAAGGTCCTGAGTTCAAATCCCAGAAACCACATGGTGGCTCACAACCATCTGTAATGAGATCTAACACCCTCTTTTGGTGCATCTGAAGTCAGCTACAGTGTACTTATGTATAATAATAAATCTTTGGGCTGGAGTGAGCAGGGACTGAGCGAGTGGGCTGACTGGAGCGAGCAGAGGTCCTAAAAATTCAATTTCCAACAACCACATGGAGGCTCACAAGCATCTGTACAGTTACAGTGTACTCACATACATAAAATAAATAAATAAATCCTTGAAAAAAGGTATTTCTCAGCCATGGGAGTAGCCACAGATTAGCTGTCATTCCTTTGAGTAGAAATGTGATGTCTCATGGATGGTTCACTAGCTGTGTTCTCAGTCTGTCACAAGTCACACACACATTATTCCTTGGAATACAGCACTAAGACAATTTGTAGAGGAATGGCTTCATTGACCTGCCTGTTGCACTAGACAGAACACTCAGAAGACAGGCACCCAGGTGAGAAATGCAATGGAATCATTACGGTTCCTGTTCTGTTGAGGACATTCTGCAACGAAATCAGAACGTGTCAATCTCTGAGTATGTGACAGGGAAGAATCGAAAGCTGGACTCTTGATCATTTAAGATTTCCCAACACCACCTTTGTGTCACTGGAGAAAACATGGGTGAAAATGACCAGTGATATTTTATATCATTATGAAAGCAGTTTTGATGTCATGAACTAACTAAGAATACCTTAAAGATACCCCAGGCATCCACAGCTTGCAAATTAAGACACATTTGCATAAAAATGTTTCTGAGTACTAGAATGGAAACTGGTAAAGTTATTTGTCACCAAAGAACACTGGATAATAGGGGTCAGGCGTCAGAGGAAGAGATTTCACTCCACACTCTTTTACTTTTAAATTTGATCCAAGAGAATATACTAGGCATTCTAAAATTAATTTTAATATGATTTTTAAAAAATTATTTTTAGATTTATTTATTTTATGTATGTGACTACAGTGCCACTCTCTTCAAACATACTAGAAGAGGAGATCAAATCCCGTTACAGATGGTTGTGAGCCACAATGTGGTTTCTGGGAATTGAACTCAGGACCTCTGGAAAGAGCACTCAGTGCTCTTAACCACTGAGCCATCTCTCCAGCCCTTAATATGATTTTTTAAAAGCATAAGAAATTCAAAAGCTGGACACAGGAAAATAGGATGACAGAGTTCTTTATATGTGGAGAGTGTTCGGCATAGCTACAAAGTTTCAAAGTGATTTTCTGGGACAATATTAAGAAAATTCATGTAGTTCCTCCTGGTTCTTTCTGCTTGGGCAGACTTTTGGCTGGTTTGCTCCAGTGAAGACACCATATCCTGATCCATCCTAGAGAACCCACTACACTCAGAGTAGTTGGTAAGAACCCCACCACCCCCATCCCATCCCCCTACCCCTCCCCAAAGTTCCACAGCTGCTGGGAGTCTGGTGGACTCTGTGACCCATCATCCATCACCCCTCCCACCTGAATACTACTCCCCTTCTGTCCCTTCTGTCTCTTCTACCCAGTCCTTTCTGCTGGGGCAGACTCTTGGCTGGTCTGCTCTAGTGAAGACAAAATATCCTGACCCATCCTAGACGACCTGCTGCCTTCAGAACAGTACAGGACCCTCTGTACTCAGAGTAGTTGAGGATCAGCTGCACTCACAGCAATTGGACAACAGCTTGACTGCTGCACTGTAGACCCAAAAGTCTGAAGGCCTCCCAGGAGATCTACTGCAGCCAGGGCAACAGATCAGCAACTTCTTTACCCCTGTGAAGAGTACCCCAGTTGGAAGGCCCCACAGTTGGTCTGCTACAGCCAAGGCTGCCGGCTTATCAGGAGACCTGAAGCAATTCAGGTACAAAAGATGCAGATGACAGACAGTCACCCAGACCAACAAATACCAGGGACATCCAGATGGTGAAAGGCAAGCACAAGACCATAAGCAACAGAAGCCAATATGTGTGGGCATCATCAGAACCCAGTTCTCCCATCACAGTAAGCCCTGAATATACCAACACACCTGAAAATCAGGAAGTTGACCTAAAATCCTATCTCATGGAAATAATAGAGTCCTTTAAGGAGGATATCAATATCTCACTGAAAGAAATACAGGAAAACACAGGCAAACAGGTGAAGGAATTGAATAAAGTGATCCAAGACCTAAAAGTGGAAGTAGAAATAATAAAGAAAACACAAATGGAGGCAAACCTGGAAATGGAAAACCTAGGAAAGAGGTAAGGAATTACAGATGTAAGTATCACCAACAGAATACAAGAGATAGAAGAAAGAATCTCAGGTGTAGAAAATACCATAGAAGAGATTGATACAACTGTAAAAGAAAATTCAAAACAAAACCTCCTAACCTAAAGCATCCAAGAAATTCAGGACACAATGAAAAGACCAAATCTAAGAATAATGGGAATAGAGGAGAATGAAGATTCCCAGCTCAAAGGACCTGAAAATGTCTTCAACAAAATCATAGAAGAAAACTTCCCCAACCTAAAGAAAGAGATGGCCATAAAGGTACAAGATGCCTATAGAACATCAAATAAATGAGACCAGAAAACAAAATCCTCTCATCACATAATAATCAAAACACTAAACACACAGAATAAAGAAAGAATATTAAAAGCTGCAAAATAAAGGGTCAAGATTAGACCTATGAGAATACCAGATTTCTCAACAGAGACTATGAAAGCCAGAAGAGCATGGTCAGAGGTCATGAAGACTCTAAGAGAACACAAATGCCAGCCCAGGCTACTATACCCAGCAAAACAAACACTCTCTCTCTCTCTCTCTCTCTCTCTCTCTCTCTCTCTCTCTCTCTCTCTCTCAAGATAGGGTTTCTCTGTGTAGCCCTGACTGTCCTGAAACTCACTTTGTAGACCAGGATGGCCTCGAACTCAGAAATCCAACTGCCTCTGCCTCACGAGTTCAGCAAAACTCTCAATCAACATAGATGGAGAAACCAAAATATTCCAGGAGAAATCAAATTCAAACAGTATCTATATACCAATCTAGCCCTACAGAGGATCCTAGGAGGAAAACTCCAACACAAGGTAGGTACCTGCAACAAAGAAAGGACAAGATATTAAACATCTTACAACAAAGCCAAAAGGAGAGAACCACAAGAACATAAAGATACCTACAAAAACAAACATATTAGGAACCAATGATAATCTTTCTTTAATATCTCTGAATATTAATGAACTCAACTCATCTATAAAGAGACATAAGCTAACAGACTGGATACACAAACAAGATCCAGTATTTTGCTGCATACAAGAAACACACCTCAAAAACAAAGACAGGGCCAGGCAGTGGTGGTGCATGACTTTAATCCCAGCACTTGGGAGGAGATAAACAAACAAACAAACAAACAAAAACAAGCACTATCTCAGAATAAAAGGATGGGAAAAGGTCGTCCAAGCAAATGGTCCCAGGAAAAAAGCAGGAGTTGCCATCCTAATCTTCAATAAATTAGACTTTCAACCAAAAGTTATCAAGTGAGATGAAAAAGGAAACTTCACGTTCATCAAGGGGAAAATCCACTAAGAGAAAGTCTCAATTCTGAATATCTATGCCCTAAATGAAAGAGCACCCACATTCATAAAAGAAACTTTATTTAAGATCAAAACACACATTGAACCCCACACAATAATAGTGGGAGACTTCACCACCCCACTCTCACCAATGGACTGGTCATTGAAACAGAAACTAAACAGCAACACAGTGAAAAGTTATGAACCAAATGGATTTAACAGATATCTACTGAACATTTCACCCTAAAACAAAAGAATACACTTTCTTCTCAACACCTCAAAGTACCTTCTCCAAAATCAATGATATAATTGGTCACAAAACAACTCTCAACTGATATAAGAAGCCCAATCACAAAAGAACTCACACAATATGTACTCACTGATAAGTGGATATTAGCTCAGAAACTTAGAATACCCAAGATATAAGATACAATTTGCAAAACACATGAAACTCAAGAAGAACGAAGACCAAAGTGTGGATACTTTGCCCCTTCTTAGAATTGGGAACAAAACACCCATCGAAGGAGTTATAGAGACAAAGTTTGGAGCTGAGACGAAAGGATGGACCATCTAGAGACTGCCATATCCGGGGATCCATCCCATAATCAGCTTGCAAACGCTGACACCATTGCATACACTAGCAAGATTTTGCTGAAAGGACCCAGATAGAGCTGTTTCTTGTGAGACTATGCCGGGGCCTAGTAAACACAGAAGTGGATGCTCACAGTCAGCTATTGGATGGATCACAGGGCCCCAAATGGAGGAGCTAGAGAAAGCAACCAAGGAGCTAAAGGGATCTGCAACCCTATAGGTGGAACAACAATATGAACTAACCAGTACCCCCTGGAGCTCGTGTCTCTAGCTGCATATATATCAGAAGATGGCCTAGTCGGCCATCAGTGGAAAGAGAGGCCCATTGGTCATGCAAACTTTATATGTCTCAGTACAGGGGAACACCAGGGCCAAGAAGTGGGAGTGGGAGGGTTGGGGAGTGGGTGGGGGACTTTCGGGATAGCATTGGAAATGTAACTGAAATAAATACCTAATTAAAAAAAAAAGAAGAAGCTTGAAATAATACCATTCATCCTATCAGATCACCATGGCCTTAGGCTGGTCTTCAAGAACAGCAAAAACTACAGAAAACCCACATACATGTGGAAACTGAACAACTCTTTATTCAATGATAACTTGGTCAGGGAAGAAATAAAGAAAAAAATTAAAGACTTCCTAGAATTTAGTGAAAATGTTGACACATCATGTGGGACACAATGAAAGTAGTGCTAAGAGGAAAGTTCATCGCACTAAGTGCCCTGATAAAGAAACTGGAGAGATCTTACACTAACAACTTAACAGCACACCTGAGAGCTCTAGAACAAAAAGGAAGCAAACTTACCCAAGAGGAGTAGAAGACAGGAAACAGTCAAACTCAGGGCCTAAATCAACCAAATAGAAACAAAGAAAACAATACAAAGAATCAACAAAACCAGAAGTTGATTCTTTGAGAGAATCAGCAAGATAGATAACCCCCTAGCCAAATTAACTAAAGGGTCAAGAGACAGTATCCAAATTAACAAAATCAGAAATGAAAAGGAAGACATAACAACAAAAATGGAGAAAATTTAAAAAAATCATCAAATCTGACTATAAAAGCCTATACTCAGCAAAATTGGAAAATATAGCTGAAATAGATGGATTTTTAGACAGATACCACATACCAAAGCTAAATCAAGAGCAGGTAAACTATCTAAACAGATCCATATCATACAAGGAAATAGAAGAAGTTATTAAAAACCTCCCAACCAAAAAAAGCCCAGGGCCAGATGAATTTAGTGCAGAATTCTACCAGACCTTCAAAGAAGACCTGATACCAATTTTCTTCAACTCTTCCATAAAATAGAAAGAGAAGGAACACTACCTAACTCATTCTATTAAGCCACAATTGCTCTATACCTAAACCACACAAGGACCCCACCAAAAAAGAGAACTTCAGACCAATCTCACTTGTCAATATGGATGCAAAACTACTCAATAAAATTGTCATAAACTGAACCCAAGAACACATCCAAACCATCATTTACCACTATCAAGTAGGCTTCATCCAAGGGATGCAAGGTTGGTTTAATATATGAAAATCTATTAACATAATCCAATATATAAACAAACTGAAAGAAAAAAAATCACTTGATCATCTCCTTACATGCAGGAAAAGCATTTGACAAAATGCAACACCCCTTCATGTTAAAAGTACTGGGGAGATCCTGTATCCCAGGTCTCTCAGAGACCACAGAGGAGAGCACACAGGCCGCAGAAGCAACAGAGCTTCTTGGACAGGGTCCCTTCAGGCCTTCATCCTCAGCCAGGAGACAGTGCTGAGACCCAGACCTCTGCATACCTTCCCCGCCAGAGGAGAGTCAGCATCCAGGGAGGGCTCTGACCAATGGGACTCAGGAGACAGTTGTACTCTCAGTAGTGCTGAGAGAGTCTAACAGAATCATAGGAGGAACATGCTCCAGCCAGAGACATCTAACACCAAAGATTACCAGATGGCGAAAGGCAAACAGAATCTTACTAACAGAAGCCAAGACAACTTGGCATAATCAGAACCCAGTACTCCCAACACAGCTAGTCCTGGATACCCCAACACACCCGAAAAGCAAGATTCAGATTTAAAATCATATCTCATGATGCTGGTAGAGGATTTTAAGAAGGGCATTAATAACTCACTGAAAGAAATACAGGAGAACACTGCCAAACAAGTAGAAGTCCTTAAAGAGGAAGCATAAAAATCCCTCAAAGAATTACAGGAAAACACTGCTAAACAGATAGAAATCCTTAAAGAGGAAACACAAAAATCCCTTAAAGAATTACAGGAAAACACAATTAAACAGGTAATGGAAGAGAATCTCAGGTCCAGAGGATTCCATAGAAAACATAGACACAACAATCAAAGAAAATGCAAAATGCAAAAAGATCCTAACTCAAAACATCCAGGAAACCCAGGACACAATGAGAACCAAACCTAAGGTTAATAGGTATAGATGAGATGAAGATTTTCAACTTAAAGGACCAGTAAATATCTTCAAGAAAATTATAGAAGAAAACTTCCCTAACCTAAAGAAAGAGATGCCTATGAACATACAAGGAGCCTATAGAACTCCAAATAGACTGGACCCGAAAAGAAATTCCTCCTGACACATAATAATCAGAACAACAAATGCACTAAATAAAGATAGAATATTAAAAGCAGTAAGGGAAAAAGGTCAAGTAACATATAAAGGCAGGCCCATTAGAATTACACCAGTCTTCTCACCAGAGACTATGAAAGCCAGAAGATCCTGGACAGATGTTATACAGATCCTGAGAGAACACAAATGCAGCCCAGGCTACTATACCCAGCCAAACTCTCAATTACCATAGATGGAGAAACCAAAGTATTCCATGACAAATCCAAATTCACACATTATCTTTCCATGAATCAAGCCCTTCAAAGGATAATAAAGGGTAAACTCAAACACAAGGAGGGGAATTATGCCCTCTTTGCTTGTAGAAAAAGCAAGAACGTAATCCTTCAACAAAACTAAAAGAAGACAGCTGCAAGAACAGAATCCCAACTTTAACAACAACAACAACAACAACAAAAACCCAGAAAGCAACAATTACTTTTTCTTAATATCTCTTAATATCAATGGACTCAATTCCCCAATAAAAAGACATAGACTAACAGACTGGCTACACAAACAGGACTCAACATTTTGCTGCTTATATGAAACCCACCTCAGGGAAAAAGACAGACACTACCTCAGAGTGAAAGGTTGGAAAACAATTTTCCAAGCAAATGGTCTGAAGAAACAAGCTGGAGTAGCCATTCTAATATCAAATAAAATCTACTTCCAACCCAAAGTTATCAAAAAAAAGACAAGGAGGGGCACTTCATACTCATCAAAGGTAAAATCTTCTAAGATGAACTCTCAATTCTGAATATCTATGCTCCAAATGCAAGGCATCCACATTCATTAAAGAAACTTTAGTAAAGCTCAAAGCACACATTGAAAAGACCAACGTGTGGATACTTCATTCCTTCTTAGAATGGGGAACAAAATACCAATGGAAGGAGTTACACAGACAAAGTTTGGAGCTGAGAGAGAAGGAAAGACCATCCATAGACGGCCCCACCCTGGGATCCATCCCAGAAACAACCACCAAACCCAGACATTATTGCATATGCCAGCAAGATTTTGCTGACTGGACCGTGATATAGCTATCTCTTATGAAGTTATGCCAGTGCCTAGCAAATACAGAAGTGGATGCTCACACTTATCTATTGGATGGATCACAGGGCCCTCAATGAAGGAGGTAGAGAAAGTACTCAAGGAGCTAAAGGGAATAGGAGGAACAATAATATGCTCTAACCAGTACTCCCCAGAGGTTGTGTCTCTAGTTGCATATGTAGCACAGGATAGCGTAGTCAGCCATCAATGGGATGAGAGGCCCTTGGTCTTGCGAAGTTTATATGCTGCAGTACAGGGGAATGCCAAGGCTAGGAAGTGGGAGTGGGTGGGTTGGGGAGCAGGGCAGGGGGAGGGTATAGGGGACTTTCAAGATAGCATTTGAAATGTAAATGAAGAAAATATCTAATAAAAAAGTATTGGAAAGATCAGAAATTCAGGGCCCATACCTAAACATAATAAAAGCAATTTATTGCAAACCGACAGTCAATATCAAATTAAATGGAGACATACTTGAAGCAATCCTACTGAAATTGGGGACAAGTGAAGGATGCCCACTCTCCCCATATCTATTTAATAATGTATTTGAAGTGCTAGCTAAAACAATAAGATAGCAAAAAGAGATCAAAGGGATACAAATTGGGAAAGAAAAAAAATAAAGGTATCACTATTTTCAGATGATATGATAGTATACATAAGCAACCCCAAAAATTCTACCAGAGAGCTTCTCCAGCTGATAAACAACTTCAGCAAAGTGGCCAGATATAAAATTAACTCAAATCAGTAGCCTTCCTTTATCCAAATGATGAACAGACTGAGAAAAAAATTAGGGAAACAACTCCCTTCATAATAGGCACAAAATATCTTGGGGTAACTCTCACCAAACAAGTGAAAGACCTGTATGACAATAACTTCAATTCTCTCAAGAAAGAAATCAAAAGAGATCTCAGAAAATGGAGAGATTTTCCAAGCTCGTGGATTGGCAGAATTAACATAGTAAAAATGACCATCCTTCTAAAGGCAATCTATAGATTCATTGCAACATCCATCAAAATCCCAGCACAATTCTTCGAAGACATGGGAAGAACAATTCTTAATTCATCTGGAAAGGCAAAAAAATCCCAGAATAGCAAAAACAATTCTTAACAATAAAAGAACAGCTGGGGGAATCATCATTCCTGAACTTAAGATTTATTACAGAGCAATAGTGATAAAAACTGCAAGGTATTGGCTCAGAGACAGACATGTTGATCAATGGAATAGAACTGACAACCCAGAAATAAAACCACACATGTCCAGACACTTGATCTTTGACAAAGATGCCAAAAATATACAATGGAAAAAGAAAACATATTCAATAAATGGTGCTGGTATAACTGGATGTCTGTATGTAGGAAAATGAAAATAGTCCCATATTTGTCACCTTGCACAAAGCTCAAGTCCAAGTAGATCAAGGAAGTTAACATAAAACTAGATACACTGAATCTAATAGAAGAGAAAGTGGGAAAGAGCCTTGAACTCATTGGCACAGGGGGAAATTTCCTAAACAGATCTCCATTCGATCATGCTTTAAGTTCAAGAATTGATAAATGGGACCTCATGAAAGTGGAAAGCTTCTGTAAGTCAAAGGACATAGTCAATAAGACAAATTGGCAACCTACAGATTGGGAAAAAGTCTTTACTAACTCCATATCCGATAGAGGGCTAATATCCAAAATATATAAAGAACTCAAGAAGCTAATCACACCCCCCCCCAAAAAAAAAAACAAAACCAAACAACCCAATCAAAAAATGTGGTATAGAACTAAAATGAGATTTCACAACTAAGGAATCTCAAATGGCTGAGAAGCACCTAAAGAAATGTTCAAAGCCCTTAGTGATCAGAGAAATGCAAATTAAAATGACCTTGAGATTCCACCTTACACCAATCAGAATGGCTAAAGTCAAAACCACAGGTGACAACACATGTTGGAGAAGCTGTGGAGAAAGAGGAACATTCCTCCATTGTTTGTGGGATTGCAAACTGGTACAGCCACTCTGGAAATCAATCTGGAGGTTCCTCAGAAAATTGGAAATAGATCTACCTGAAGACCCAGCCTTACCCCTCTTGGGAACATACCCAAAAGATGCCTCACCATGCCACAAAGGCACATGTTCCACTATGTTCATAGAGGCCTTATTTGTGATAGCCAGAAGCTGGAAATAACCCAGATGTCCTATGACAGAAGAATGGATACAGAAAATGTGGTTCATTTACACAATGGAATAATACATAGCTATTAAGAACCAGGACATCCTGAATTTTGCAGGCAAATGGATAGAACTAGAAAATATCATCTTGAGTGAGGTAACTCAGATTCAAAAGAACATGCATGGTATGTACTCACTAATAAGTGGATGTTAGCAAAAAAAAAAAAAAAAAAAAAAAAAAAAAAAAAAGTACAGAATACCCAAGATACAGTCCACAAAAACGCAAAAAAGTCAACAAGCTGATGTGCCTAAGTGAGGACACCTCGGTCCCACTTGGGAGGGAGAAGAAGGAAATCACAAGTGGGGAGAGAGGGAGAGACATTGGAGTGAAAGTGGATGGGGGAGGGGAGAAGGAGTGGGGGAAAGAGGGGAACCTGATCTGGTATTGGGTGAGGGAAAAGAACTTAAGCCCTGAGGACCACCAGAAAGAATGGAAACAGGTAACCTTGGGAAGTAGGAGGTTGAAGGGACCCTCCAGAATGCACCAAAGACTTGGGAGGTAAGAGGCTCTCGGGACGCAAAGGGAAGGACTTTAGATGAAATGTCCGACAGTAGGGAGAAGGAACTTAGAAAGCCAACCTTCAGCAGGAAGACAGGGCATCAAATGAAGGAGAGAGGGGACATCCCACAGTCACAACTCGACCCATAATTGTTCCTGTCTGAAAGAATTACAGGGATGGAAATGGAGAAGAGCCTGAGAAAAAGAAGGTCCAGCAACAGGCCCAAAGTGGGAACCAGCTCAAGGGGAGGTCCCAAGGCCTGACACTATTACTGAGGCTATGGAGCACTCACAAAAAGAGACCTAGCATGACCGCACTCTGGAAGACTCAACAAGTAGCTGAAAGAGTCAGATGCAGATATTTGCACCCAACCAAAGACAGAAGCAGCTGAGCCCAGTTGTTGAATTAGGGAAGCCTGAAAGAAGCTAACCAGGAGGGTAACCCTGTAGGAGGACCAGCAGTCTCAATTAATCTGGACCCCCAAGTCTTCTCAAAAACTGGACCACCAAACAGGCACCATTCACAAGCTGATATGAGGCTCCAACACACATATAGTAGAGGACTTCCAGATCTGTGTTCATTCAGAGATGATGTACCTATCCTTCAAGAAACTAGAGACCCCAGGGAGTTTAGAGGTCAGGTGGGGTGGGGGTAGGGACATCCACATGGAGACAGTGAGGGTGGGGAGGAGGTGTGGGATGTGGAACAGTCAGAGAGTGTACAGGGGCGGGGGGAGTAAAATATGGAGTTTAAAAATTAATTAATTAATTAATTAATTAATTAAAAGAGAGACAATTCTTGGCCCATAGCTCTCAAGCCTACTTAGCCTAGAGTCATTCATGAACGACAATGAGAAAAGTTTACAGGTGGAGTATTAGCAGGCATCTTATAATATACTGCATCTCAATTTGATAATAAAACTCAGGAAAGAAAAATCAGAAAGCTGTGTGTAATTTTAAACAATTAAGAACATCCAGTCATCTCTGGTTGCTATTGTGTTACTGATTTTTCTTTCCTCCAAAGACCCACTCATGCTCCCAAGTGTTAAATTCACATAACTGTACAAACATGTCATTTGGAATAGACTGTGATTTCCTCTAAACAAGCAAACATGGTTACCTGTGTGCTGACCTTGATCAACCTGATTTGCCTTGTGCCTTTATCACTAAAGCAACCAGTCACAAATCAAGATTCTCACAAGCCTCACGCAGGTGATACCAATGTGTAAAACTGGCCAAGAAAACAAACAAACAAACAAACAAACAAACAAACAACAACACCCTCCTGCAGTCCTCTGTGTGTCCTGTATATATCCATTTGCAATAGAAATAAAGCATAGGAAATATGTCATGTTCCTCTTGACTCTATCATAAGTAAACAAAATTTCAAGTGTGATAAAAGTGGGCCTCTGTCTATGAGGTAACTGGACATGATAGGGACCTTGGTGACCTGGAGGACCCATTTATGTCCCCAGAGGGTACCTACTCCTGCTCTCTTCAGCAGCCTATGGGCTAGTGATACTATTAGAGATCTTACCCCTGTCAGTCATTAAGGAAATGAAAAACAATAAACAGTGGCCTTGATGTGGACAAAGGGAACTTTTATAGACTGTTGGTGAGATATGCAAACCACTCCAGCCTTTATAGAAATCATTATGAAGGTTTCTCAAAAACTAGAAATGGTTTTAACTTATGACCTTGCTATACCACCTTTGGGTATTTACCCAAAGGGCTACACATCAACATAGCATAGCATAGTAGATCTTTTTTCCTCCATGAAGAAGAGTGAAGTTATGTTGTTGACAGGAAAATGGAGGCAATGAGACATAATTACATTAAACAAAATCAGTCAGTTTCAGAAAGCCAAATATCATAGACTTTTTCTCATTTGTGGTTTCTAGATTTTATAAATCACATAAAACTGTGCTTGTATATTAAATGGAAATAGAAATAAAATTGCCTAGGGGAACAAAGAGGATGGAAAACTAGAGAAGACCAAAAGAACAAAAAACAGGAGGAACAGGGTATGGGGGTTACAATCTACCCATATATACTTGTATAAAGAAACATGTGTCGGGTATGATTACAATGGATTTCATTTTACAAGAAAAGATAGCTATCTCAATCATTATGGGACATTTTTTTTTTCATCTTTTAAGAACAGGCAAGTATTTGAGAAAAATTCTTGAGGAGGCTGAGGCATTTGTATGTAGGCAAACACTATAGCAGCTCCTCCCTCTAAAAATGCCTGTGCGCTAACAAACACATACCAGCTCTATCCCCTACCCCCCCAAAAGTGCTAACCTTTGCCTGTATCCATGATCTTCACATCATGTATCTAAGTTAACTTCCTAACACCATGGTGAATACCATCCGAGCTCAAAGAAGATCCACAACAGATGACCTGTTTCTCTTCCTCAGGGCAGCTTGATCCAGGCAAGGCTAACTTCCCTGGTGGGTGCATGTGAATGTGTGTAGAAGAAGAACTACTTGCAATTAAAGACATCTTGGCAGTACAGAAATTAGAGGGGACTCAGAGAACAGGAGCAGGTCTGCACTCCAACCTGTGAGCAGCACAGGAAAACTTGCCTTGCTTCAAAAAAAAGGTACTATTTTTCATTTCACTGTGAGCGACACAATTATTTAAAAAAAAATCCCACTAACACATTGCTCTATGGAAAATAACATCCCATTACAAGATATATTCTAATGTGTAAACTTTGTGATTTTTAAACTTTAAAATAAAGAAATGCAATCTAAGGGAAGGTATCCACCACTCCCTGTATAACACTAGACTAAAACCTAGGACCACCTCATATACATTCCCAGTTGTGTGGTTCAGGGCTGAGAAAAGAGACTACTTAACCAAACTTACCTGAGAGACACATTCCCACGAGTCACCTATGAACTGTTCTTTGGTGTTCTGTGCTACTCATACAAAGATCTGGGGGAGTTAGAAGCAATGACTCAAAGACCCTCGTAGTTTGCATTGCTCTTAAGATAATTTCACCATGCATTTCACCACTGACTGCCGACCTTGTCTTTTCTAAGGTGCAATATCATCTTGGTGTCATCACATGGCTCATCCAGGTTACTTTCACTGTATCTGTGTTACAGGACCAAACTCTCATTTATTCACCACTATAAGCATTTGGAATCCAAATATTCCAAACTGCTTCATCTACCCATTTTAGAAAAGAAGTTCTCTTCAGACTCTATCATCCATCTGTTAGTAAAACAAAGCAGGAAGACAGCCGGTAGAAAACTAATTCTGGTGGAAGTACAACTAACTGGTCAACCTTGCTTGCTTTGTGCAGATCACACTACAAATCTCCACTGAGCACATTCCTCCTTGAGGGACAAATAATTTTGCTGATGTCATTTTTGTACATCATCAGCTTCACAGAGACATTTGAATGCATGGGACCACTCCAAGATGTCCGAGACTAGTCACTGGACTGGATCGTAACCAGACTAAAAATCAAAGGCAATAGACCCAGAAGTCAAGATAAGAATGAGAAAAATCATCTGGCAGTTTTAAATGACACATTCACACTGTCTAGCTTTTCAAAGTTGCCACAAGACAGTTACTCAGCCCTACCAGAATCTCGAGAGCAATAATCAAACATTAAATTACAGTAAAAATTACATATGAAATGTTCAACATCAGAGTACCTTTGATCAACTTACTGGCCTTAGGAATATAAAAACGAGTTAGTTCATCATTTAGGCAGAAAAGCCACCACCTCAAAGAGGAAAAGGTTGGCATCTCACTTCTCTCTAGAGCACCGCCAATGCCAGATATGATGATAAAATATGAAAAGAATTCTGAACTTAAGAAGGAGAACCACGAATTTTTTTCCATAGGCATGAGAAAAGAACATACTCAAACAAGAAAGACCCCTGGGAATGAAACACACCAAGTTCTTGCAGAGAAAGGAAAATTTGTTGTCAACATTCGGTGGATTAAGATATTGTACTGGCTGGTTTTGTGTGTCAACTTGACACAGCCGGAGTTATCACAGAGAAAGGAGCTTCAGTTGAGGAAATGCCTCCATGAGATCCAACTGTAAGGCATTTTCTCAATTAGTGATCAAGGAGGAAAGGCCCCTTGTGGGTTGGACCATCTCGGGGCTGGTAGTCTTGGGTTCTATAAGAGAGCATGCTGAGCAAGCCAGGAGCAAGCAAGCCAGTAAGGAACATCCCTCCATGGTCTCTGCATCAGTTCCTGCTTTCTGACCTGCTTGAGTTCCAGTCCTGACTTCCTTTAGTGATGAACAGCAGTATGGAAATGTAAGCCAAATAAACCCTTTCCTCCCCAACTTGCTTCTTGGTCATGATGTTTGTGCAGGAATAGAAACCCTGACTAAGACAGATATGAATTAAGAGCCAGGTGTGGTGGTGCACGCCTTTAATCCCAGCACTCGGGAGGCAGGGGCAGGCAGATTTCTGAGTTTGAGACCAACCTGGTCTACAACTTGAGTTCCAGGACAGCCAGGGCTATACAGAGAAAGAACCCTGTCTCGAACTCCCCCCCCCCCCCCCAAAAAAAAGGATATGAATTAAATTTTAAAAATCTGAAAAGGACTTGGGGATACAGTTGTAATGCCCTTGTTCAGCTCATGCAAGGCCTTGGGTTCAATTCCTAGTACCGTGGGAAGATGCCAACAACAAAAGTGTAACTTGGAGAAGAGTTGGTGGAAGAATAGATGCTGAGTCCTTATCTAGTTCTCTGTAGAATACAAGCAAACAGGTCAAATCACCACAGCAAAGTGCTGATGATGTAAAAATAAAACCACAGTCATCACACGCGTGATGTGAGAGGTGAGGCACAAAGAGCTGACATCATTGCCTCTCAGAGCCGTGAACAAGTGGACACTGCCTAAAACTAAAGTGTTTAGCTGAAAGTTTAAAAATATGTTGACCTTTTCATTTCAATAAACTTAAAAACTTTTAGTTATTTCCTGAGACTTGCAGACTGTATATTTTAACCATATGTGCTTCCTACTCCTCCTTTTAACTCTTCTGAGGTCCACCCCCATGTTTGTGTCCACCCCAACTTTGTGTGACTTCTCTTGTTTTTTTGTTGCTGTTGTTTTTTAAGGAATTATTTATTTATTTTATGTATATGAGTACATCAAAGCTCTTTTCAGACATACCAGAAGAGAGCATCAGACCCCATTACAGATGGTAGTGAGCCACCATGTGGTTGCTGGGCATTGAACTCAAGACCTCTGGAAGAGCAGTCAGTGCTCTTAATTTCTGAGCCATCTCTCCAGTCTGTGACTTCTTTTTTTAATGACCATCAAATTCTGTGTTGCCAATGTGCTTCTGAGAATGGGGCCATCCACTAAGTATGGTTCATCTACCAAGTGCCACACCCTTAAAGAAAACTGACCCAGAAGACATCATCTGTTCCTGTTCAATAGCTAAGGGTGGAGAGTCGAAAACCTCTTCTCGTTTATGCTAGGATGTTGGCTGGCTTGATCTAGGCCATTGGCCAGACTACCAGAGCTATTGTGAGTTCATAAGTGTAGCACTTCCCTCATGCCCAGAAGTCACTGTTTCACTGCAGCCCTCCCCAACCTCAGCCTCTTCTACACATACTTCCTTGATGGCCCCTGAGCCATATGATGGTGGTAATGAGTATTATAGATGTCCCATTTGTGGCAAAATACACCATTGACATGTATTCTCTGCACTCGGACTAGTTGTGTGTTTTTGTATTAGATGACGTTCACTGTAAAAAGAAAGTTCTCTAATGAGGTCTTAGAGCTGTGTTCATTTAAGTCTAGAGGTACAAATTTACATGACAGTTTGATACCATGTCCATTTAGGAGAGCAGTTCACCCTTAGAGTCTGTACATGTTCCAACCGTGTTCTCTTGGCCAGATTTATAATACCAGGCATGTGTTTTCTACTTTGGGTCTGTCCTTAAATATAATCAGAAAGTACTTGCTTACACTCCTAACACAGGGTTCATGGCTGGGAAAGCTGTTGATAACCGTCCTCTCTCCCTAGCAGCCTACATAGCACTTTCCAGTTCTATGAGGACTAGCAAGCAGTGCAGGGACACGGAGGAAGCTTCCTTGTCAACATTAACTTGATTTGTTATGTCCCATGACAGATGTTTATGATGTCTTCAGAAATGGAGTCTTACCATCAAGTTCTTGTGAGCAATCAAGAACAGTAACAATAGCCTCCAGGATGCCTCTCACCAGCTCTAGGGGAGAATCTCACACCTGGCCCTCTGTCTGTCTGTCTGTCTGACCGACCATCCATCATCTGTCTCCTATCTATCTATCTATCTATCTATCTATCTATCTATCTATCTATCTGCATCCATGTATCTATATATCTCTCCATCCATATCTCTCCATTCATATCTATCCTTTCTCTTTTTCTTTTCCTCCGTCCCTCCCTCCGTCCCTCCCTCCCTCCCTTTCTCTTTCTTCTTCCTTCCTTCCTTCCTTCCTTTCTTTCTTTCTTTCTTTCTTTCTTTCTTTCTTTCTTTCTTTCTTTCTTTCTTTCTCTTTTTCATTCTTTCCCAATCTCTGACTTTTTAAAAAAATATTTATTTATTTATTATTATATGTAAGCACATTGTAGCTGTTGATTACAGATGGTTGTAAGCCACCATGTGGTTGCTGGGATTTGAACTCGGCCTTCAGAGGAACAGTCAGTTTTCTTAACAGCTGAGCCATCTCACCAGCCCAATCTCTGACTTTTAAGAGGAGGAAAATCCTCTATATAAGGAAACTCCAATTAAATGTTCTCTCTCCCTGCCCCCATCTCCAAATACACAAAGACAGACAGACAGACAGACACACACACACACAAAGCTTATAAAATAGTGGCTTCCATATATTTTCAGTATAATTACTGTTGGTTACTCCTTTCCCTTATCCCCTTAATAAGCTTTTAAATGTAGAGAGATTTTGTTTGTTGTGTTTGTAAGAAAACAACGTGAAAAACCATGAAAGGCCTTTATTTTTTTTTTCTTATCCTATTATACACATTTAACATTACTTTAAGAAATGAGGGGCTGGCAAGATGGCTCAGCGGGTAAGAGCACTGACTGGTCTTCTGAAGGTCCTGAGTTCAAATCCCAGCATCTACATGGTAGCTCACAAGCACCCATAATAAAATCTGATGCCCTCTTCTGGTATGTCTGAAGACAGCTACAGTGTACTTAGATATAATAATAAGAAATGAGTCCATGAAAGAGCTCCTCTCTCCATGCTTCTGTCTCATACATAGCCTTTGCTGGAGGGAGCACCTTGCTCCAGTGTTGCTTGCCCATGTGGATAAGGGTGTTTAGGGAGATGCTGATTGCTATTGTTTACTTTGTGGTCAGGTGGTATTTTGTCTTTCTTATCTTTGTATTTCTTATATTGCCTGAAAATCTTAGTTATATATTATTTTTCTTCTTAAAAGAAATACTTCTCTTTAAATCAAGAACAGAGAAGTGGCATTTCATCTGAATTGCTTATCCCTGACTCTTCTCCAAACGTAAGCCAGATACTCAGAAGCTGCTCTTATTTTCACACTGTTTTTTGCTTCAATTCTGTCTCTGCAGTGATGACAAACTCTTGATGCTGTAGTCCAAACCTGTAGCTGGAAGCCTGTCCCTTCTTTCCCCAGTATTCGGAACCCTCTTTTTCCATTCTCCAGGTATATTGCAAAAGTACCAAGGACCACTGTGCAGAGGGATTTTAATATGGCAATGTGGCTACTTGGCTGGAATGCAGAAAAGCCCTGGATTCCAGTATGATCTGGCTGGAATACACATACACAGCCTTAGCACACACCTTTAATCCCAAACAAAGAAGGCAAAGTTTGCAGAAGGAAGCCCCATGTTTAAAAGTGATGTCTAATTGAGTGGCAGACAGAGTGATGAATCTGGGAAAGATATAGTAGAATAGTATGCGCCTAACTCTCCTGAGAAGAGGGAGGGAAGAGGTGACTTAAAAGAGAGCAGTGCAGAGAAAGGAGGCAGTTTTACTGGAACAGTTGTATAGAGAGAGGCTGCAAAGAGAACAAGCCAGACACGGGTAAAGACAGGATGAACCACAGACATGAGAAGGAGACAGACGATTAGAACATATTGTCAATGATAGTATGAGGCCAAGCAGAACAATTTAGGAGAAGCTGAGAGAGAAGCCAGATGTAATCAGTCAGCTTGGCGTTTGAACCGGAATGGCTGAGTTGAATGGGCCAGTCAGAGATGAGAAAGAACTAGGAAGGGATGAGCTCACTCAGCAGCAAGTCTCAGAGGCTGAAAACATTCTAGGCCTAGATAAGATTGTATGAGAACCAGAAGTTTCCAGAAGTAGGCCTAGGGCAGCAGATAGGGGCAGTAAGCCTCGAAGACAACAATCACATCAGTAAAAAGATGCCTTTATACTCCTATACCACCTTTTGTCTTTGCCCCTGATGTCTTAGTATATACTGAATATTGACATTCTCCCCAGGAAGTAACAGAACCCTAGGGTTTGTTTATAATTGACTTTTTAATCACCGAGAGATGATATATGTATTCTGGTTTCCTGTTTTGGTTCCAAGACTTTAGTTAACTTCACTATTTTAATAATGTTACATATAATACTGAAAAATACTAGAGATGATTTTTAATGGCACTCCACCACTCATAGTTTGCCTTTGTTTATAAAATTCACTGAAAGATGATTCTTGGCTCTGTGGATGAAGGAGAGTACATAGAAACCCAGAATGGTACATTGTGGATTCACAGATAATCAGACCTCAACATGCCCACCTGAACCAGTCTGATTTGGCCTGGAAAGGTTGAGGGAGATAGATCAAGAGTGCGAGCTGAACACCCACTCTCGTCGTGGCATCCACAGTGGTACTGGCAACACTCTTGTTCTGTGGTGGTGGAGATAGCTCAGAAGAATTACAATAGCTTCTCAACTTGTGAGTCACAACCCCTTAGGGTTGCATATCAGGTATCCTCCATATCAGATATTTACATTACAATGCTTAACAGTAGCAAAATTATAGTTAAGAAGTAGTAATGAAGTAATTTTGTAGTTGGGGGGTCATCACAACGTGAGGAACTGTATCAAAGGGTCACAGCATTAGGAAGGTTGAGAAGCAGAGCTATGGCCTCCTTTGTTTAGCTAAGGTTGTGATTCTAGCTATGTTCCTGCCTGTTGGATGTTCCCAGTAATTCTGGGCCTAACTGACATCCTTAATAAATTTCTTATTTGTTTCAATTTGCATACATCAGTGTCTATTGTTTATATTCAAACTGACTGATCATGTGCTTATATTCTCTGTATATCTACTTGCATTTTAAATAATTGGTACAAAACCTCAAGCCTTAAATTTAAATTCCTGTAGTTGTCTATATCGTTTATTCTGCCTAGTTGCCTGTTTTCTTTGCTAACTTAATAATGGACTCCTCCATTTTTGCTTTCTAGTAGCAATTTGATCAACAAACATTTATTCTAATAACCAATGTATGAGGGTCATGAGGAAAGGAAAGATTGGTATTGTAACACACACCCGTAGTCCCTGGACTTAGGAGGTAAAACAGGAGGATCAAGGACAGCCTAGAGTATGTGGATAGTTTGAGGCCAACCTGGGCTACTTGAGACAGTATCTCAAAATAACACAAAAACAAAACAAAACAATGAAAGAAAAAAGACTGTGTAGCTCCCAGCAAGAATTCAAATTCCACAGGGAAGAAAGATAAGGGGAGGTTAATCAGTAGATCGAGAAGAAGGATGGCAACTAAGAGGATTTTTTTGTTTTTTGTTTTTTGTTTTTCTATTCATGAATAGAAAGGGAGAACACAAAAGCTAGGCACCTTAAGAGCTGAAGGGGACCTTATAAGCTGACGAGAAATAAGGCTGGCAGAAGGGCTCAGGCCACCATTGCTACCAAGTCAGAGCAGTGTAACTCTCTGGCATGCCAGAAGGCTCTCTAATTAAGTACTGTGGGCGTGTCTGAGGGCTGTGTTTCTCAAACTTGTGAGATAACAGAACCATCCTGGGCTCGTTAAATTTTAGCTCAAGGGAATTTGATTTCATTCTTTTAAACCGAGGTCCCAGGAGGACTCACGTCCTGAGAAACTGACTAGAGATGAACCTAGAACTCAGGAAGGGTTAAGACATGTCAATATTTATCCTAAAGGCAAAATGCTGCCATTCAAGGATCTAAAGACAAGTAACAACTAGATCACATTTGCATCTTAGAAAATTTACAGGCGGGCTGGAGAAATGGCTCAGTGGGTAAGAGCACTGACTGCTCTTCCAAAGGTCCTGAGTTCAAGTCCCAGCAACCACATGGTGGCTCACAACCACCCATAATGAGATCTGACACACTCTTCTGGTGTGTCAGAAGACCGCTACAATGTACTTATGTATAATAATAAATAAATCTGCCGGGCGTGGTGGCGCACACCTTTAATCCCAGCACTTTGGAGGGAGAGGCAGGCAGATTTCTGAGTTCGAGGCTAGCCTGGTCTACAAAGTGAGTTCCAGGACAGCCAGGACTACACAGAGAAACCCTGTCTCAAAAAACCAAAAATAAATAAATAAATAAATATAATAAATAAATTAAAAATAGTAAAAATGATAATAAATAAATCTTTGGGCTGGACTGAGTGGTCAGAGTTGACCAGAGAGAGCAGAGGTCCTAAAATTCAATACATAAAATAAATAAATAAATCTTAAAAAAAAAAAATAAAAGATAAAGAAAGTTTACAGGCAACAGTAACAGATTTGAGAAAACAAATCTTGGCAGTGGAAGATCAGTTGGCTTACTAGGAATGCTAATCTTGGGGAAGGCCACATGTTCGATCTATTACTGCAGTCCACAGAGCAGAAAAGGTCAGCAGGATGGCGTTTAAGGCTAGCCATCTGGTACCAGCACGGCTGGGAGGTCCAGAGGAGTCGGGAAGAGGAACTTCTCTCAGGGGTTTAGATGGATAAGGCTGGTGCTCACCGTTGAGAGGCGGGGAATAAAACCTTCCAGTGATGCATTCTGCTTTGGCTATGTTGATATTGAGCCAAAAAATAATCCAAAACCTTGTGAGGTCCTTTGCACTTGAATCTGGAGCTCAGAACATGGGTCTACATAAAAGCTGTGAACTGTCCTTCAGAGGCAAGGGGACGACGCTGCAAGAGCTAGTCAAAGAGCAGGAGGTTGGGCCGTAGTGACCGAGCCAAGAAGGCCCACCCCGAGCTGGAGCTCTTTTTGCCTTGAGATTAGGAAAAGGATACTTCTAAGAAACAACTGGTTGACATCTAAGAGAGAACCTAGAATTCTGTATAAAAACTGTTTTTATTGATAACTGCAATGTGGAATGGAGTTCCTCCACGTGTCACATTTGCTACAACCTGGACACTACAGCTCTTGAAAAATTCAAAGTCAGCCTGGGCATGATGGTCAAGCCAGGAGGTGGTGGCACATGCCTTTAATCCCAGCCTTTGGGAGGAAGAGGCCTCTGATCTCTGAGTTCAAGGCCAGCCTGGCTTACAAAGTGAGTTCCAGGATAGCCAAGGGTGCAACACAGAGAAAAACCTGTCTCAAAAACAAACAAAACAAAACGAAATACCTGGTCAAGACCTGCCTGGGCTACCCAGCAAGGCTCTATCTTGAAAACCCAAATAAAATTAAAGGAAATTTAATGTCCCAATGTTCTATCTCATACCAATCTCACATCAAGCCTAGGGTGAGTGGGAACTAGGTATCAGTATTTTCTAAAGAACCCCAGTGTAATCAAGTGTGTACTAAAATTAGGAACTGCTGACACAGGCTAGATAGGGCTAAGTGAGAATTTCCCACATAGCAACTGAACGTATCATACGTAGTTCAAGGAAGGGTTGGTTAGGCATGAAACCAGTAGAGACCAAAGCCCAGATCAGAGCAGAGGCGACAGCATGAAGCTGCAGGTCTGCAGAGAAGAGGAAGCAGGTAGATCTGACCCACTCTACCTTCTCAGAAGCACGTCAGATTGTTATAAGTTTAACAATATCCTCCTAAATGGAAATACTGTAAAGTAAAAGGACAAGGTCCTCTTACTTTTGCAGACTTGACATCTGAAAGCTTCTAAGAACATTTGAAATTGAACTAGAAGCAAACGGGGTGGGGGTGGGGTGGGGGTGGGGGTCGGGGGTGGAGACTTAGAAGATGACGAGTAAATCCCCGGGTCCACGATCATCTAAGAGCACCAAAGGAAGAGATGCCGTTCAAGTGGAATGGAAAGGCACTTTAGAGGAGAACAAGAAAATCAGCGAGGGCGCGAATAAGTGAGGGCGCGGTTACAAGTGAACGGCAGGGAATTACAGGCGGGAACAATCAGCTATGGCGATGATGGAAAAGGAAATGGCAAGGTGGCTGGGACATATCAATTGCATTTCTCTCTTCGTTCACGTGGGAAAAACCCAGAGGGTAGGTGCTCCTCTCTGGCAATCTGCCTGATCACCACTATCTTGTTCTTATTTGATTGATACATTATTGAGGAATGGAGAAGTACTTTGTAGAGTTCAAAATGGGTTAGCATCACCCTTTCTCAAGTCCACATTACACAGGAATGATCACTCCCCTAGCAGTAGCATCCAGAAAACGGCCCCTAAAATAATCAAAAGAGAAAGAATAAAGGCTTTGCTGTGAGACTGAGAAATGCTTTGGAGAGGGAAACGGTTCAGTCAGCCATCTATCTACCTCTGCAGCAATCCGTTCACTGTATTCTGTTCTCATCCCACTGGTCACTTCTCCTGTACTCTGAGCCCTGCTCCTTCAGCCCATCTCTCAGCGGGGCTTCTGCGGCTCTCTGACTGCATCCTGTTCCCTCTTGTGGCCAGTCAACTAATGCACTGAATGCTTGCTGGGCTTTGAGTTGAATGTTGTGGGTCTGTGTTCTCATTCGGTCAGCCTCTAGTTGTGTGACATTGAGCACAGAATGTAAGCCCCGTGTGCCTTAATTGTAACACCTGAAAAGGTGGCAGTAGGAATGCTTACTTCCTAGGAACATTTCAGGGATGAATAATTAATTCAGCTTTGGAAAGGGCTGTGGAGGAGAACTGCAGTATTAAGCAATCTATCTTACACAGGTTTGGTCTTCTATAAACTGCCCAAGAAACACATCTACCTCTAAAAGTTATGGAGATTAAATTAGAGAATGCACCTGAAGTCTACCAGCCCCATACCTAGGATATGCTAAATAGTGACAAATGGTAGCTGTTGTAATTCCAAGTAAAATAGTCTGTACTCTGAAGGCTTTCTTGCCTAAATGGATATTTTCTTTTCTTTTCTTTTCTTTTCTTTTCTTTTCTTTTCTTTTCTTTTTTCTTTTCTTTTCTTTTCTTTTCTTTCTTTTCTTTCTTTCTTTCTTTTCCTTCCTTCCTTCCTTCCTTCCTTCCTTCCTTCCTTCCTTCCTTCCTTCCTCCCTCCCTCCCCCTCTCTTTCTTCTCTTCTTCTTCTTCTTCTTCTTCTTCTTCTTCTTCTTCTTCTTCTTCTTCTTCTTCTTCTTCTTCTTCTTCTTCTTCTTCTTCTCTCCTCCTCCTCCTCCTCCTCCTCTTCTTTTTCTTCTCTTTTTTTCAAGACAGGGTTTCTCTGTGTAGCCTAGGCTGTCCTAGAACTCACTCTGTAAACCAGGCTGGCCTCGAACTCAGAAATCTGCCTGCCTCTGCCTCCCAAGTGCTGGGATTAAGGGCGTGCCCGACATGAATATTTTCTTATTCTGCTCTCTGCTCTTCAAGTCCATTTTAGTGCAGACATTATTTTCCTAATTCTTTTCTCTACTTATTTTTTAGACAGGTTCTTGCAAGGTACCCTCAGCTGGTCTGAACTGATGGTGGTTCTCCTGTCTCAACCTTCCCAGGGGCATTAGCCTCCGCTTCTACTTGTTGAAGTAACTTTTATTCTTCTGATATAATTGTTGTCTCTGAGGCTTACTGCTTCAGTCTGCTAACCTAGACCTAGTCCTGGAAGCTTCTAGTCTACGTACAACCTTGTCTAGGCCGAGAATGTGTTTAGCCTCTGAGGCTTACTAGTGAATAAGCTCACCCTTTCTTGTTCTTTCTGAACTCTGGCTGGCTGGTTCAACTCAGCTGTTCTGCTCCAACTCATCTGCAAACTGACTTCTTCAATCTGGCTTCTCGTTTGGCCTCTGACTGAATTGCTCTGCTTGGCCTGATACTAACTTTGTCAATCTATTCTGATCTTCTGGCTTCTTCTCATTTTGTGGCTTGTTCTGACTTCACCTGTGTCTACCTTATTCTCTCTTCAACCTGCCTCTGTAAAACTCTCAGAAAAACTGCCTCCTCTCCTCTCCTTTGGACTGCTCTCCTCTCCTTTGGACTGCTCTCCTCTCCTTTGGACTGCTCTTCTCTCCTTTGGACTGCTCTCCCTCAGGTAGCCTCTTTTCTCTCTGTTCCTGTGAGAATTGGGCATATCCTATGGTGTCAAATCTTATTTTAATTTGTCACTTTGCCACTCAATTAGACATCACTTTTAAACATGGTGCTTCCTTCTACAAACTAACTTTATCTTCATTGTTTGGGATTAAGGGTGTGTACAAAGCACCGAGTGAAACCACTAGAAACAGATGTTTGAGGTTTTTGGTTTTTTTTTTTTTTTCCAGTAAATAGCACAGTCTCGGAGTTTACAATGTGATCAAATGTCTTGCAACATCCACTTCCTCTCCCTTCATTTAGAGTTGCTCACAACTTTATCTTCTGGTCTACATTATTTTGTTGAAGACAGAGAATCATTATAGTAAGTTAACTCACATAGTCTAGAACTGTGCTGGAATATTTTTTAAGTGTACATAGAAGGTTCTCATCAGTTGGTAATGGAATTCCTTTGTTTATATTTTTATATCAAGCTTTATTTCTTTTAAGTTTACATTATGACTTTGGATAATGCTCAACATGGATGAGAATGTGGAAGAATTGTAGGCTGAAGTGTGAATTGGAGCAATTGTTTGAAAGAAAATATAGTAAGCAGAGTGTCCAAAGATAGAGGACTAGTTAAATAAATTGGGGCATATGGACATGATGAATATTACATATAATACATATTCCATACTAGACACTACCTGTATATATATGTAATATTATATTAATATTGAAAGAACCCTAAAACTGATCCTAAGTGAGTAGAAATATAAAGCAATGTAAATGTCTTTCTTGCAAGTGTAAATGTTTCTTTTTGTGTGAAATTAAAGATAGCTATGAGTTTATGCAGATTTATGCTTTTTTAAATTAGGAAGTATAATAAGCAATTGTGCATGTGGAAAAGAAAGTGGTAAGGAAGGAGAGAAATACAGCTCATATTCTCTTTGTAACACTCTGCACTATGTTTTATCATTTCTAATTCATTTATGGTGTGAAGTAAGATTAAAGCTTATTATTATTATTATTATTATTATTATTATTAAAACCTTGGTATGATACTCATTTATTTAGTTATTTTGACAATGCTCAGGATTCAATCCAGGGTATTACACAGGCTAGGCAAGTGTTCTCCTCTTGAGCTGTGTTCACTAGCCTCTCTGGGTATGTATATATATATATATTTTTTTTTTCTTAAAGTATTTATAAACTGCTCACTTTAAGTGTTTTGAGATCACATTTTAAAAAGAATTATTTCCTTTGAAAATCTCATAGATTAGTACTGAATTTATATCATTTCTCTTCCTTTCCCTTCCAATTCCTCCCATACCCCCCTAAATTCGTGACCTTAACCCCCCCCACACACACACACACACACTCATACTGTGATGCTGATTCTTGGTTGTAAACTTGATGACACTAAAATTAGCTAACACCCAAGTGACAGAGTGCACAAGGTGAGGGATTTTTTTTTTTTAATTTGGATCTTATGAGGTAGGAAAGATACACCTTTGATTCATATTTTTTGAGATGAGTTGATCTACCCTTAGTCCAGGCCACATCTTCTTCTGATAGCTTATATAAAGGACATACAAAAAAAAATCTTGTTCTTTTCTTAGCCTGCTTGTTCTAGCTCTTACTGGAAAGTCAATTCCTATACTGACATTAGAGCCTTCTTCTTTTAGATTTTGCAGTATAGTGAAGACCAGCTGAGACATCCAGCCTCAAGGACTGAACAACTACTGGATTTCTGTTGTTAGATTATTGGAATAGGTGGACCACAATCTGATATATATATATATATATATATATATATATATATATATATATATTCTATAAGTTCTGTTCCTTTATAGCCATGGTTCTTAACCTTGATCCTTGAATACAGTTGCCTCAGCCATAAAATTATTGTCGTTGCTACTTCATAACTGTAATATTGCTAGTTATGGGTCGTAATGCAGGATATCTGATACGTGAGCTCTGTGAAAGGGTCATTTAATCCCCTAAGGGGTCACGACCCACAAGTTGAGAACCTCCTACTCTGAAGAACGCTGACTAATTCAGATGTTGGTTGCAGAAGTGGTTCTAGAGCAACAAAAGTATAAGGTTGAACTTAGAGAGTACTGAAAGCTCAGGGCACAAACTATTTTACAAACATAAGGAGACAGATGCATGTGATTATCTTGACTCACTGACTGTGAGAGGCAACAGATTTGGTGACTGTATACAATACTTTTGACAGTTTGGGTAAAAACAAAAACAAAACAAAACAAAACAAAACAGGAGGTTGTGGTTGGTCGCTCCTAGCACCATTGGATGAACTGACAGAGAGAAAGAATAAGCTCTGTGATAAAATTAACCCACTTCTAGCGTCTCAGAATTCAGTGAGGGATAGCAATAATCTCAGCAATAAAATTGACCAGCTTTAGATGCAAATAAACAGTACAAAGGTTCCTAAGGGTGCCCTGGAAGAGAATCTTGTCTCCAGCAGTCACAGAGCTCAAGTAGCATAACAATCATACTGAAACCCTCATTATAATGTTGGCAGAACCACAGTGAAAATTCAAGTCCAAGCTTCAGAGGCTGTTGGCAGATAAAGTGAGGGCATTAGCTGGCAAAGAATGGGATCCTATAACTTGGCATGGAAATGTGTGGGAAGTCCCTACTGAAGCTGAGATCCTTGAACTCTCAGCTTCTCAGTGGATTATCTCACGGGTGGAAGTAGTCTTTCCACTACCAGCAGATGTATTCCTGCCCACAACCCACTGAAATATTCCACTATTGACTGGGGAAATTAATCTTTCATTTTCTCCTAAATCAGCAGTGACTTTCTCAGAAGGAGATGCCAGGCAAGACAATATTGATGTTCTTCTGGGCCCACCAATAGTTGCCTCTAGATCAATAGCAAGACTTAAGGCTGAGCAGGTTCTTAGAGGGGAGATAGAAAGTGTGGTCCATGAGGCAATGCACTGCACGTATAAAGAGCTGAATGCATTTGATAGTTTATTCAAGCAGAAATCTGGGGAATATGAATGAGAATGGAATTTAAGGGTTTGGGATAATATTGGATAGAACTTAAAACTGGATCAGGCTGAGTTTATTGAGAGGGGCACACCGACTGGAGATTCTAGATTTAAGATGGAAGCTTATACACTTAAAAATGTGTGAAAAGTTTGTTGGAATGAAAATTTTGTTGGCTGAAGCATTTGTGAAAAGATGGTCTACTGAAAAGTATTTTAAGACTCAGGGAAATTGCAATGCTGGAGTAGATGTAACACCTGAACCTCCACAATGGAAAGGCCCAGAAGACACACCCTTTACTAATCCTATAGGATAAAAAATGGTGAGAAGGTCATTGACACCCTTTAGGTATTTTGTGCGCTGTCTCCATATGCAAGACTTTAGGGTTGGAGGGACTGCTACTCAGTTGGATGAATTAAATGCAGTGGGCTTAGCAGGGCTCTGAAGCAGCAGGAACCAGGTAGCAGCACTGAATCACAAAAGGCAAGGTGATTGTGGTTATCATAACAGTCAGTATAGACAAAGCAATGTCCATAGTAGCCTAACCCGCAACAGTCAGCACAGGCAAAGTGATTTTGATGGTGGCATGACTTACGTAGATCTTTGGTACTAGCACACCAGTCATGGTGTTTCCAGGCATGAAATATATAAGAAGCCATTAAGCAGCACCCTCAGTAGCCTCTGCATCAGTTCCTGCTTCCAGGTTCCTGCCCTGTTTGAGTTCCTGTCCTGACTTTCTTTGATGATGAACAGCGATGTGGGCATGTAAGTCAAACAAACCCTTTCCTCCTCAACTTACTTTGGTCACAGTGTTTCATCATAGCAATTGTAACCATATATATATATATATATATATATATATATATATATATATATACTTAATATGCCATTTTTATAGTTGTAAAATATATGTGAGATAATACATGTGAATTATTATCCCTTTGAAGATTATTTAAATTTACAATGTTTTCATGGTTACAATACTGAAATGAATATTTATTTCTTTAGATAAGTTCTGGACATGAACATTTTCAAGCTGTTTTTTTTTTTTTTTCTGACAACGTTTCTAGAAGCAGGTGGTCTTAGAGTACTCTCCAGGGTGTCTCTAAGAATTTTGTCTGCAACTCTGCAATTAGCTATTTTGAGGAACCAGAATGCCTTGCAAATAGGGAAAGATTTTATGTGCCCAGAGGCAATGTGGAGGGGGAGGATTTCTATCAGAGACTGGTAAAGGAGCTGAACTGTAGAGAAAAGACACAAAGACAATAAGCAAAATGAATCCTGGGGCTAATTCCACTGTAAACCTGGGAATTAGAAGTCCGGAGAAGGTTAGAGTTCACCAATCAAGAAACTAGGGATGGAATCAGTTGCTAAGCAGCTTGCTCAGGGGTGGTTGGTTGTTCACAGGGGGTATACACACTGAAGCTCTCAGCCGTGTGAGCCTGGGGCCTGACTTACCTCACCATCACCGATACTGGGATGTCATAGTTTTTAAGTCTTTAGCAGTTTAATGGGAATGTCTTCACAGTTTACTGGTATGGCTCTTAAGGTTTAGAAAGGTTTTTGATTTTAAAATTTTCATATGACTTCTGACCAAGTAGCATCTCACAGGACCTTCTTTACTGAGCCGTACTGATATGGCATTTTATACAGCATATGGAATGTGCTAGACAAGATCTTGCTGTATAGTTCTGGATGGCTTTGAACTTAAGATCCTTTTACCTCAGTGTCCCAAGGACAGGGATTCTAGGAATGTGCTACTGTTTGGGGCTTATTCTAACTACTCTTATATAAACATTAACCTAACAATCCACATAGTGAATCTATGACCTGGGTAATACTCTTCTAGCATGTCATAGATCGCCTTGTTGGGCCATGCTTAAAGTGGACACAAGTTAGATTTGCTGCTGGTTTTGAGCCGATGTTCCTAAACTTCACCCTCCTGTGCCAACCGACCCACACACACAGTCTTCTACTGTGTCCAGGCTCCTGCGAGAATCAAAGTCCATCCCTCTTGTTCTTCGAATAGCTTTGTTGTCCATTCTCAAAGAGCTCTCTCATCATTAGCATCAGACAGCTTAAAAATAAAAATCTCAGTAAAACAAGAAACAAAATATACGGGCAATGGTGGCGCACGCCTTTAATCTCAGCACTCAGGCAGGCGGATTTCTGAGTTCAAGGCCAGCCAGGTCTACAAAGTAAGTTCCAGGACAGCCAGGGCTACACAGAGAATCCCAGTCTCGAAAAAAACAAACAAACAAAAAAACAAAACAAAACAAAAACAAAAAACAAAAAACAAAAAAACCAAGAAACAAGATATATAGATATAGTCACATCAATATCTCCCCCATCGCCTTAAAGTTTTCTGTTCTATTGTCTAAACTTCTTCATTTTTTTTTTCATTTTTCAATTACACGTATTTATATGTGTGTTGGGACAGATGTGTGCCACAATGTGTGTGCGCATGTGTAGGGGTCAGGGGAAACTTTTGGAAGACAGTTCTCTCTCACAATGTGAGTGGGTTCTAGGGATAGAACTCAGGTCCTTGGGCTTCGTGGCAGACATCTTTATTTGCTGAACCAGTCATGGCCCCACATGTTCCATTTCTTTGTGCTTTAATTACTTCTGCGATTGTTACAGCCTTACCTCTGCTTCCATGAACCCTCAACTGCATCTGCCAAGTATGTCAATAGCTTCAGCCTTTTTCAGATTGTGTGGCTCCTTCTTTAATTCCATGGAGTTGACTGTTTTCTGTTTGTGGTGCTCTACACTCCTGGGTTTCATGCTCTGCTCGTATCTCATCTTAGTTCTGTCATTAGCTCCTCTTCTTGTGCCTAACTTCCAAATCTTAAATCCCTAAAAATCTAGGCCCATGATCTCTTTTGTCCCACCCTTTCAGACTGACTACATTCAAGCTCATTGTTCTAAATATTACCAATTATATTTTTCATTTATCAATATAACCTGGTCCCACTGGGCTTCCCCAAGTCACTTCAGATTTGAGCAGTAAGTTGTATTGTTTGCCTTCTCCCCGTGTAGAAACAATACAGTGGCTTTGATGCTGTACTCGACCTAGCACAGTGCTCAGTATTTAAGACAATGATGAGTGATGACTCATGCATTTTTGTTTGAGATAATCATTCAGAATTCTAAACTGTTGTTCATCTGTGGACTTATAACTGTTTAATGATGTGCCATTGTCCTAAGGAGATGGCTCAGTAGGAAAATAAGGACTTGAGATTAAAAAGCTAGACCCAGCCAGGCAGTGGCGGTGTACAACTTCGATCCCAGCAGTTGGGAGGCAGAGGCAGATGGATTTTGAGTTTGAGGCCAGCCTGGTCTACAGAGTGAGTTCTAGAACAGCCAGGGCTAAACAGAGAAACTTTGTCTTGAAAATACCAAAAACCAAAAACCAAAAATAAATAAAAAATAAAAAAATATAAATAAATAAATAAATAAATAAATAAATAAATAAAGCTAGACCCAGAGCACAGGCATCAACAATCCCAGATTTACTACAGAGAGATTGGAGACAGAGACAGGAGCATGCACAGAAGCTGGTAGGCTAAGTAGCCTGGTACAGAAATCCAAAAGACTATGAACCAAACAAGGAGGAGGTGGAGGTGGAGGTGGAGGACCTAAACCAGAAGTTGTTTCTGACTTTCTCACATGTTCACAGGAGATGTGTGATTGTGTTCACCCCTACCCCCCTACACACTTGCAACCCCCCCAGACCCCCACATCCACATACCACCCCCACCCCACACCCACAAACACACACACACCCACACACACCTACCCATACCCACATACCCACCCACATTCCATCCACACCCCTCACACCCCTCCCTGCACTCTCTCTCTCTCTCTCTTTCTCTCTCTCTCTCTCTCTCTCTCTCTCACACACACACACACACACACACACACACAGACACTATACACAGAATAATGAACAACTAAAATCAGAGGTAGAAGTAATATATATAATGAATGATCTTGAAAATTAGAAAAGGACTTTAAACAGTGTTTAGAATATAAGATCTTAGATAGTCAGGTGACATGGTATATATCTTTAATCCTAGCACTAAGGAAGCAGAGGTAGACAGATCTCTATGAGTTTGAGACCAGACTAATCTACATAGTAAATAGCAAGTCGGTTAGAGTTGCATGGTATGATCCTGTCTAAAACAAACAAACAAACAAACAAACAAACAAACAAAGAAAAGAAAAAAAAGAAAAGAGAAAAGAATATAACGTCTTAGATTTGGAAAGAATGATAGTTCTGATCTCATGTTTTATAGGTAAGAGAATGCTAATTTACATGTATAATGAACATTATCTCTTGTTGGAGCAACAGGACCGCAGTGTCTTACAAAATGCTATAATGTATATAGGTTTATGTAAATGTGTCTTCACAAGACACACAGACACATATACATTTTATTTCTGTACTGAGTTTCTAATTACAGTGTAGTATCTTCTTTCAACTCTGCAAGAGGGTTCTTACACCTACCAACATTCCTACGGCTTAATGAGTACCCTCAGTATTACTGCATAGAACCTACAGATACTAAAGTGAATATTATTAAAACACACATTGAAGTTCTTTTTAAAATAACAATAGTTCACATATTTTCTTTTAACAAACAGAATGTAATGTACAACAAGTAGCAATCCTGGGAGAGAGTTGGTGAGCCGTTTGGAATTCCGTTTATGCCAAAACTTTAGGGCCTGCCATTCTTCTCAAAAAGGGACAAAATATACCCTCCAGCTTTCCCCTCTGTACAGGTATTTCACAAGCAGGGACATTAGATCCTAGCAGTCAAAGAAAATAAGTATGCTAACCATTTTACCTGCAAGAAACAGGAAACACTAAAAGGTTAAAGAATTTGTTCAACACTTTATAAGAAATGAATCAGAGGTGAAATTTAACATCAATCATGGAGTCCTAACAAAGGCCTTTCTGCCTCTCATGGACGGTCATTTTCAGACCTGTAGCAAGAAAGCCTTATTTTCTGTATCGTATACAATGACTTCCAAGGAATTTAGGATGGGTTGGGGAGGAGGAAAAGGGAATTATGCCTGCTTCTTAAAAAAAAAAAAAAAAGTGACAAGGAGTGTTCGTAAGAACCACACTCTGATCTAATTCTCCATGCTTGAGTCAACTTTATAGAAGACGATTTACATAAAACAAATGTGCTTATCTGAAGTCTATAATTTAATGAGTTTTGACAAATGTACATCTCTTGTACATCATTCCAAACAGGAAATACAACATTTCTATTGTATAGAAAGTTCCATTTTGTCGTACTTTTTAGCTCCAGGCAATCATGAATGGGCTTTCGGTCAATTTAAATTAGTTTTACCTATTGTAAAATTCCACACAAATGCGATCATATGGCATTTTTTTTTGTGTGTGTGTGTCTGTCTTGTTAAACTTATTCAGGATAATGTTTTTGAGACTTATATATGGTGCAAATTTCAGCCATTTTCTCTGCATTGCTCAAGAGTTTTATGTTTAATAAATATATCTTAATTGTCCCACCCACTTGCTCATTCGCAACCATTTGATTCAGCTTGAGATTTTGAGGACTTACAAATAAATGCTTATGATCATTCATATGTAATGCTGTGAAGGTATTTTATTTTATTTCTTATTGTCAAATATCTAGGAGTGAAATTGTTTGATTATACAGCAGCTACATATTTAATTTTGTAAGAAAATATAAAATGACTCTTTATTGTGGCTATACCATTTTGCATGAGCATTCTAATTGCCACATCTTCTTAATGCTTTGTGTGATCAGCCACCATCACTTTAGCTGCTACAGAGTGAATGGCTATGGTATTGTATTATAGATTAGTTTGTATTTCCCCAATGGCTGATGACTGCAAGCATTTCATATGCTTATCTTCCATCTGAACATTTTTATTGCTAAGAGTCTATACCATAAGTTTTTCTGTGATGATGTATTTTAAAGCTCTGTTATTATGGGCATACATGTTTGTTTCTAACTAATTGCCCCCCTTTGCCATTATAAAATGCCCTTATTAGTTGTTGATAGTAAATTTTTCCTTAAAGATTATCTCATATTAATAGAACCATTTCAACATTTGTTGTGGTTTGATTTATGATTGGCCCAGGAAATGGGCCACTATTCGGAGTTGTGGCCTTGTTGCAGTAGATGTGTCACTGTGGGTGTGGGCTTTAAGACCCTTGGCCTACCTGTTTGGAAGCCAGTCTTCTCCATACCAGCCTTCAGGTGAAGAAGATGCAGTACTCTCAGCTCCTCCTGCACCATGCCTGCCTGCACACTGTCATGTTCCCACTTTGATAATAATGGACTGAGCCTCTGAACCTGTAAGCCAGCTCCAATTAAATGTTGTCCTTATGAGAGTTGTCTTGGTCATGGTGTTTCTTCATAGCAATAAAACCTTGACTAATACAATATTATTTTAGCTATTCCTTGCTTTAAGAAACATTATTTGTTACATACATGTATGCACTGTGTCTTGATCATATCTATTCTCAACTTCCCCCAGTGCCCCTGCAACCTGTTCTTCCCACCCCCCACTACTTCCAAATTCTCCCAAATACATATTTATACCCCATTGAGTCCAATCAATGCAGCTCTTTGGAATGTTGATTGATGATGTACATGTCTATAGCTGCTGATTGTGTGCAGCATCAATGACCACATCTAGAAGACAGCATTTCACAGGCACTCTTCTCTGTCTTCCAGCTTTCACATTTATTCTGCTCTCCTTTGCCTTGATGTGCCAGGGTGTTTAGTCGGGATAATAAATGCCCCATTCAGAACCGAGCACCTGGACCAATTGTGGATTAAGTGCTCATCACTGGTTTTGACTTGTTAACTGCTGCCCAGTGCAGAAAGAAACATCTCAGATGAAGGCTGAGAGCAGCACTAATGTTTATTAGTATAGAATGTAAACATAAACATTTAGAAGGCAGCTTGATAATTTTTAGCAAACCAATAGAAATAAGTCCCCCCATAGAACCTATGACCTCCTGAACTGTTAGGGCTTTTGATAGCTTATCTCTCCTCCGATGAAATGAGCCAACTGAAACCAGATTAGACCATATTAAAGGCAGGTTTATTGGGAAGCCGCTTTGGAGCAAGGAAGGAGGCCAGGCAAGTTGGCATTGGGGATGGGAGGGGGCTTGGGAAGAAAGAGACAAAGGACATATGCAGAGACAGAGAAGAGGAGGAGAGTCAGAGAGACAGACAGACAGACACACGCGCGCGCGCACACACACACACACACACAGAGAGAGAGAGAGAATGAGAGAGAGAGAGAGATGTCTGGATTATATAGGGAAGAATTTCTGCCTCTGGGGCAAGGTAGGGACTGAGGAATGCTGGAGAACCTGGAGGTCAGGTCTGCTTTGGTGTGTAAAATACTCACCTCAGTCCCTGGTTCAGGGTCTGAAACCAAACACTTTTGACTAGGGTTGTAGCAGAAGGTATGATTTCCTTCCTGTGGAGCAGGTCTCAAATGCGATTAGAAAGTAGTTACCCCCATGATGTTCATGCTGGTATAGCACTGCTGAGCTCCTTGTTTAGAAGGAGAGTATTGTAGCACATTCCATGTAACACTGGGTAAGACCCTAGAAGTTCCTCCCACAGTGGACTGCATAGCACCCTCTGGCACCATGACAGCTACCCATGTTTTGCTTATTATTTGAATAGAGAATCTCCCCCTTCAATCTGACTGTGTTTTATATTGAAGATGGATCCCCTAAAGGCAGCGTATGAATTGAAGTGTTTATGCTTCACCTAACCATGTTTCATATGGTTGAGTTTATTAAGCCAGTTTATTATTTGTCTTCTGCCCCATTCTTTTCTTCCCGACATCCCTTTCTTATTCACCTTTGGATTATTTCAACATTTCTTACAATTTTATTTTAACAAGTCTATTGGCTTCAAGATTCCTCCCCCACCTCCACTTGAGACATGGTTCCATACCTCAGATTTTTGAGAAGTAGGACTCCATGCATGTACCATCAAGCCTTAATGCAGTATATTAAGATAAATTCCTTTTCGTATTTTAAGTGATTGCTTTAGGGATATTGCATATTTAAGGACTACTGCATATGAAGTCTTTAAATAATAATTACTTATTTTTTACTACATAAAGGTGATAGTGTGTTACCTACTGTGTAAGACTTTTCATCTGTGACAAATTCCCTGACAAAACAGATAGACATAAAAGGAGGAACATTTTATTTTGGCTCTTCTTTTTAGTGTTCTGGGCTATAGTTTCCAGATCTGTTGATTCTGGACCCCTAATGAGGCAGAGCATTGTGGAGTCAAGAGTATATGACTGGAGGAAAGAAGGCAAAGAGAGGGGAAGACTGAAGGGGACTTGGGGCAAGCCACAGTGACTCACTTCATCTGGCTAAGCACCGCCAAAATAGCACTGCCAGCTGGGGACAAAGCCTGAGATACAGGACCCTTCGTGTCCAAATCATAACAACTATTTAATATAAAACATGGAAACTTTCAACAGGGTAGGATATGTCCTATACTACTTTTTATGTTGCAGATGTCATATGTGCTATCAGCACATACAGTGAAAACAACATACAACAATATGAACTAACCAGTACTAAGTTATCCCCTTTCCAAGTTTCCCCTCCAAAATTCCCCTATCCCCTCCCCCATCCCCCTGCTCCCCAATCCACCCACTCCTGCTTCCTGGCCCTGAAATTCCCCTATACTGAGGCATAGAACCTTCACAGGATCAAGGGCTTCTCCTCCCATTGATGACCGACTAGGCCATCCTCTGCTACATATGCAGCTAAAGTCATGAGTTCCACCATGTGTTTTCTTTGATTGGTGGTTTAGTCCCAGGGAGCTCTGGGGGTACTGGTTAGTTCATATTGTTGTTCCTCCTATGGGGCTGCAAACCCCTTCAGCTCCCTGGGTACTTTCTCTAGCTCTTTCATTGGGGAACTTGTGCTTCGTCCAATGGATGGCTGTGAGTAATCTTAAAAAAACAAAACAAAACAACAACAACAACAACAAAAACTAAACAAGGCTGCTGAGATGGTTCAGTGGATAAAAGCACTTGCCAAGACTTATGTCTTGGGTTCAAGCCCTGGGACCCAAATGATAAAGGAGAGAAGCAACTTGTGCAGTGAACTGTATACATTCAGGTATACACACACACACACACACACACACACACACACAGAGAGAGAGAGAGAGAGAGAAATCAGTAAATGGATCAATAGAATAAAAGATGTTTTTAAAAGAATTAAAAAATATTCCACAGTACCCAAGAAGAAAAAAAATACTTTCATTTTGCTCTTTATTATTTTTGGTGTTTGCTCTTTGATTTTTAAATTCAAATTTCCCCATACGATCACATATTTTGGTCTACAGTTCGTCTTTCTGACCATGTTTTATAGTTCAGGACTGATGGCAGTGAATTCTTTTACAGTTTATTTATTTGAAAATGTTCAGTCGGTCATGTAAACTCGGCTGATATTAATTTTTTCATTCATCACTTTAAAGATGTTGGTCCATGTCATCTGGCTCCAGTCCTTCATAATGACAGGTCTGCAGCTGTGTAAATCACTGCTGTTTCATGTGAATATGTCATTTTAATGACCATATCTAATGGGACAAAATGGCCTTTTATCACTTAGATTATCATATGTCTGGACATAGTTTTTCTTTAAATTTATCTTGCTTGGATTCTGTGAGCCTCTTGAATTTGAATTTGTTAATTTATGTCCTTTCCAAGATTCATAATGCTTTTGATCATTACTTGCTTTAAGTTTTTTTCTAACTTCATCTTTCATAAACTCAGATTCTAATTACATGTACATGTACACTAGACCTTCAGTATTTCCCCACAGGTCTCCTAGGCGTTATCTTTCACGTATGTGTGTGTGTGTGTGTATGTATGTATTTATTTTTGTCATGGACTATCTTGATAACACGTATAAGGTACAGTGGTATGTGCGTGGTGAGGTGTGTAGTATGTGTGCACACACCTGTGTGCTGGTGTGTTTATTTCTGAGGGCATGTGTGGGGGTCAGATTTGACATTGGGATGTCTTTCTTCGTTCTCGATGGCTTCTTCACCTTATAAGTATTATTGTTATTTTTTTATTATTAGAATCGGTCTCTTGTTGACCATTTCATTTACACTAGCTGCATGTCTCCATTCCCTAGCACTGCATTACAGATGGGTGCTACAATGCCCCTGGGGGGTGGGCAGAGTAGAGATTTAAAGGTCCTGTACAAACACTTCAGCCAATGATCCATCTCCCAGCCCATTCTTTTAAAAGTGTCTTTGTGTGTGCACATTCATGTGCGTGGGAGCAGTGTGGTCATGGAGATCAGGGACACTTTAGATGTCAGCCCTCGACCTGTATTTTGTTTGAGACAAGGTGTAAGGAACACATGGCCTGAGAAGGCATTTTCTTTTTCCAGGTGCTGGAAAGCTGCACGCTGCTGCAGCCCCCAAGCCTGAGCACGCTGTGGAGGCTGCAGCCCCAGATAGCCATGGAAAGTAAGCCATAGAGAGTGGGTGCAAGTGATAAGGGTAGCTCATGCTGTAAGGGTAGGTCCACTGTGGGGCAGCGCCACGGGAGCCCGCGGCACCAGATAGCTATGAAAACCAAGCCATAGAGAACATGTGTGCATGCAAATGATAAGGAAAACCCATGAAGTGATGTATGAAATGCCCTAGTTGTAATTGGCTGAATTCAGTTTAAAAGCCTCCAGTCTGGACCCCACATAGACTCCCGCTCGCAGCCGACAAGCCTGAACCGCTGTGGTTCAGCTCCAGAGGACCCAAAAGCAGGAGAGTTGAAGATCACCTGAAACGTTGCCACTCAGACAGGCTACGCCAGCCAGACCGAAAGGTTAGTGAAGTGTGTGTGTGTGTGTGTGTGTGTGTGTGTGTGTGTGTGTGTGTGTGAACAAGTGCGGGCCCATTTCTCCATTTATTTGCTTATTGCTGTTTATGAATAAATAAAAAGCTGTTAGAACCTTTCTACCGAGTTCGAGAATTTACTTTCCACCTCTGTCATTAAGCTCGATTCACGACAATTTGCGACACAAGGCTTCGTTGTTATGTTTCCATTGTGTACATCAGGATAGCTGCTCCATGAATTTACGTGGATTCTCCTGTCTGTGTTCCATTTCATGTAGAAATTGTGGGGATTCTATTTCTAATTCAGGTTTTCATGCTTACATGGTATCTTAGTCACCTCTCAATTGCTGTGACAAGTCCTCATGACCAAGATAACTTAGACAAGAAAGAGTTTACTGGGGCCTTAGGATTTCAGAGGATTAGAGTCCATGACCATCATATGACGGAGCTCGGCAGCAGGCAGACAGACACGGACCTGGAGCAGTAGCTGAGAGCTTACACTCTGATCTACAAACATGCAGCACAACAAGGAGAGACTTTTGAAACCTCAAAGTCCACCCCACAGTGAAAAACCTTATCCAAAAAAGCCATAACTCCTAACCCTTCCCAAACAGTTCCATTAACTAGGGACCAAGTATTCAAATATAGGAGTCTATGGGGCCCATTCTTACTCAAGGGCCACACTTGGCAAGTGCTTATATCTGCTAAACCACCTCCTTAGTCCCCTTTTCTCTTTCTCCTCTTCCTCTTCTTCCTTCTTCTACTTCTTTAAAATCAAAATTTCTCTTCCTTTTTACCTACATCAAAGTCCACTAACTGTTTATTCTGCCATCTGTACTTTGATTTTGATCTATCCAGTAGATATTTTGTTTATTTTTTTTGCATATTTTGGGGTTCCAGAAATTGAACCTAAGACTTCAGAAATGCTAATTGCATATTATACCATCAATCCATACCTCTAGCCCCTATATGCTTTAATTCTAATATTTTATGTGCTTTTAAAGTGTGATGTATTTGTATAATGAGACCGTCTTCCTTCTTCACTCATATCCACATGCACTATTTCATGTCTGTGAGTTACAAAAGCCATGGTGAATATCTTGTCTCATAACCATTATTGTGATACCCATAGAGCCAGCATCTACTAATTCTCATTTTTCTTGAAAATGGATTATATACTCCTCTACTATTTTTTTCTGAGTAGTTTGGTTTTGTATCCTGGACATCGTGACTTTCGGATTTATAGATTTGGGATTCTGTTACCATCCTGAGACTACTGACGTTCCATTTTAGTAGGCGATTAACCTTGGTGAGGTCAGCTGCCTTCTTCCTTTCTTTAAGTGGTGTCTCAATTAATTTCTTTGGGCTTTTGCTTTGCAACTTTGTATCTATGCCATAAATGCACAACTCTGAGGACTGACAGCACTTTAGGTGGCTGGCTTCCTTAGCTCTTTCTCTTGCATGGCTCTTCTGCCCAGCCATAGGCCGAATCAGCTCTTTATTAACCAGTCAGAGGTGCTAGAAAAGAGTTTTTGTTCATCAAGACGGGAGATGGTTCAAATATCATGACGATGCCAATGTTTGAACTGCAATCACATCTCTGGGCACAACAGTCAGCATCAGAATTCACAGTGCACAAAGCTATGCACTATGATCATCATGGTCTTATCTAACTGTGGGAAGGACTACCAAACAAGCGCAGTCACAGTAGACACTAGTGAGCTTCCCCTAGACTAGTCCCTTCTTCTAGACTGATTATTTTTTCTGGTTTACTCGTTTTTCTTTTACTGTTAAGAGTTCACATCTTGATTTATTTTAATCTCTATTTTATTGCATTTTATTCTTGTCATCAATAGGAAGATGAAGAAGATTTTTGGCATCAATGAAGTCTAAGTCATCCAGTTTTGTGGCTTTAGTTATTGAATGTTGTCTTTGACTGTCTAAGGATCTTGAGGAATTAGTTGTGTGTTCTATTGTTTGGGTTCTCCCATGATCTATTTTAAGTTAATTTCTGTATAAAAGCAAGGTAGAGATGAAACCTTATTTTTGGTTTCACGTAGACATTCCTTCTCACCAATACTATTTCTCGAAAAGTTTTTCTTCTCCACTGAGCCACCCTGACATTTGCTTGAAAATCTATTGATGGCATGTGCGAGATTTTCTTCTTCATATTCTCTCTTATTTCATCAACCCATTCAGTTAATTTTTAACCAGTTCCTCTCACTTCAAGTAATGCAGTTACTAAATCATAGAACCATGAAATAAAACCTTGCTGATTTTCCTTTTCAAAATCATTTTGGCCATTTGATGTCTTTGCATTGCTATCTGAATTTTGCTTTGTTTATTGATTTTGGGTATGGGGATCAAACCCAAGGGTGTAACACATGCTATGGAGTATCCTATCAATCTACATGCCGAACCTTTTAATTAAATTTTAGAATTAGCTCACCATATTCTTTTTCAGAAACTCCTGAGCTATTATGGAACTAAGCTTACAGATTGATACCAAGGTAAGTAAGTTTTGGTCTTTCAAGTCATTGCCATGGTATTATCTCTAAATATTTAGAAATTTTTCATTTCTTTCTTTAGTGCATATAATTTCTGCAGCATTTTATTGGATGCATTTTAATATTTCTACTATTGTATCATTTTATGTATTTATCTACTATCATCAATCATATAGGTGTCTATATATCTAATCTATCAAATATCTATCTATCATTTATCTATCTATCTATCTATCTATCTATCTATCTATCTATCTATCTATCTATCTACAGTATTGCTATCTGAATTCAGTAACTTGTATTTGCTGGACAGTATCCTAACATTGACCTATATTCTCAATCTTTTTCTGGAGGGAGGTGTTATGGTTTGTATATGATCAGTCCAGGGAGTGGCACTATTAGAAGATGTGGCCCTGTTGGAGTAGGTGTGGCCTTGTTGAAATAGATGTGTTGCTGTGGGTGTGGGCTTTAAGACCCTAATCCTAGCTGCCTGGAAGTCAGTATTCTGCTAGCAGTCTTCAGATGAAGATATAGAACTCAGCTCTGTCTACACCAGGACTGCCTGGATGTTGCCATGCGACCACCTTGATGGTAAAGGACTGAGCCTCTGAACCTGTAAGCCAGCCCCAATTAAATGTTGTCCTTTATAAGACAGCATTGGTCATGGTGTCTGTTCACAGAGGTAAAACCCTAACTAAGATGGGAGGACAGGGTCTCATAGAGCTGTCACTGGTTTTAAACTCTTCTTTTTCCTCCCTTATCCTTCCATGTGCTAGGATTAAAAGCAAACACCTCCACACCAACTCTAAATAATATTTTTTAAAATGTACTTTCCAACATTCTTACTGAAATATATTTTATCAATTTTATCATATTTGTGTAGTATCCTGCCATACTCTTATTATTAAAATATATTATCTTAGTATTTTGCTTTGAATTATAGTTTCCTTGCCATTTTGGCATGAATAATTATATCATCTACATATTTGAACAGTTGCATCTTTCTAAGTTGTATGCATTTTTATTGTCTAATTGCATTTACAATTTATTACTGGAGAACAATAGCAGTTTAATTGAATTGAATAACAATTACAAAAAGAGTACATGCTTGCCTTATCTTTAATTTTAGAGAAGAGGAGACTAAGACTTTCAGCACAATCTGTGTTATGGTCAGATAATTTTTACAGGAACCCTTTATGGGTTTAAAAAGGTTCCCACTTATTTCTCATTTGCTAGGCTAAGGAGGGTTTTTTTTTAACCTTTTTGAATATTTTTCTGCCTGTGGAGATGAATTAGGGTAGGGTTTTTTGCTTTTTCTGTTAACCTGATAAGTTGATTTTGACTAATTTATTATACTTTGTTATTTGTTTGAGGGCTCACACATGTGCCCCATGTACCTGTTCAGGTCAGTGGACAGTTCATGAGAGTTTTTTCCTCTTACCATGTGGAACACACACAACCAACTCAGGTTGTTAAACTTGGTACCAAGTGCCTTTGCAATGGGCCACTTCATCAGCCTCTCTTTTGGTAAGTGTTCACAACTTCAACCAGCCTTACATACCTGATAGAAAGATATGTTATTAATAAACATCACTTTCTTATTTTATAGTATTTCATTAACATTTTTTAATGTGTGCTCTTCTTTTCTGATACTATTTTTACTTTTGTATGGGGAGAACACTGTCTTTATAATATGAATTGGTGGTGTCCCTTCTCTTATCTCTGAGTTTGTCTAGAACCATATTGTAAGACCCAACCCTTGGTCATTGGTACTTACTTCAAGGCGCCCCTGAGTGAGACACCAAGACGCAGACCAATGTAAAACCAAGAGGTTCATTTTCCAGGGCATAGGGTCGACCTTCAATTAGTCCCTCAGGGCGAGTGACTAGAAAGCAACCCCCCCCCAATGGCTATTACAAACAGTTTTTACACTTTTTAGGGTCACAAGTTACATCGTAAGGTTACAGTTCAAACTTAATGGCTAAGCATATTAACTTTAAATCTATTCACTAGCAAGCATGACATAATTTTGAACTCTACCTGGGTTAGGTCATTATCAGTCAGTACATCCTGAGAATTATTTAGTCAAGAATGTTCTAGTGGGTGGAGAATAAAACTTGGACTTGCCATGACCCCAGGTAAGAAGCTGTAAGGAGGGTGTAGGACTGGAAAAAACCCTTAGGGTCCCTCAACATCATCATTATTAATGTAGCTGGGTAGAATTTACCAGGGAAGCTGTTTTAGTCAGTATTATTTTGTAGAAAAATTTAAACCACACATAAAGTATGTTAAGACATATAGTGTTGCTTAGAATTTTTATTTACTCTGGAGTGATTTCTTACTTTGGCCTCTTCTATGGAAGCTGTTAATTTTGTCTAATTATCAAATTAAATATAAAGTTGACCATAGTACATTATGGTTCTTTATAACCTGTTGGTTTTATAGTGTTTTCTTATTTTATTTCTGTTATTTATAGTTTTAGTAATCTAACCTTTTGTTGAATTTCTTTTTCTTATTCAGCTTAGATAGTAGTTTACAAATTTAATTCATATTTTCACAGATCTAGCTGTTACGTGGCTAATTTTCCTGGTAGTTTGACCATTTCTATTTAATTGATATCTACAAGTTTATTTGCTCATCCCTACTCCTCTCTTCCTTGTCCTATGAATTGGCTTCTTCTTTTTTTTTTTTTAAGATGACCCATTTTTGTAGCTTCCTAGTGGAGGTTTTCTTTCCAGCATAATTATTTAAAGGCAATCCTACTGTTGATCTGGCAGCATCATGTAAGTTGTACTTGTTGTTTTAACATTTTCATTTCCCTGTGATTCATATTTGCACATAGGTTTCATTTTCATAAGTTGATTTACAAGTAACTGGAATTTTACATATATCTGCTAATAGTTCATTCAGCCATTTAAATCTGTTAAAATTATTGTTCTTGGGGGATATTTTGCAGTAGTTACTGTAGCTGCAGCTACTGTAGCCAGAGTTCTTTTGTGGGAAATTTGAAATTATTCATTCACTTTGTTCACACATACAGCTTTGTTTAAAGTATCTACCTTTTCCTAATTTTCTATGTATGTATATGTATGGTATGTCTGTATATTTGCAGCTCTTGGTATCCCTGTGTGTGTTCACAATTGTACGTGTGTGTGTGTGTGTGTGTGTGTGTGTGTGTGTGTGTGTGTAGGCCCTAGGTTGGTGTTGGATGTCTTCCCTGATCTCTCTTCATCTTATTGTTTGAGTCAGGGTCTCTCAGTTAAACCTGGGTTCCCTGAATCTAGCTTGTGAGTCTCACTACTAAGCTTACTCTTGGGGACTCCCCTTCTCTCTCTTTTATTCTCAGCACTTGAATCACAGGCAAATGATCATGCCTCTTTGCTATTTGCATGAGTTCTGGACTTTGAGCTCCAGTTCTCATACTTGTTCCTTGTGCAGCAACAGCTTAGAAACTAAACTCTCTCCCCAGTCTTTCATTTTACTAACTAACTTACTTATTGACTGACTACTTACTTACTGATTACTAACATACTTACCGCTTACTAACATACTTCCTAACTACTTACTAGTTTACTACTTACCATCATACTTACGACTTACTAACATACTTGTTTGCTACTTATTAACTTCTTACTAACCTACTTACTGACTGACTTACTAACTACTTATTTGCTACTTACTAACTACTTACCACTCACTTATTTACTTACTACTTACATTATACACCTACTTGCTTACTGACTATGCACTCACTACCTACCTACATACGAATTATTTACTTAATTATATACTAACTACTTAGTTACTAACTACTTACTAACTTATTTGAGACAGGGACTCACTACGTAGTCAAGGCTGGCTTCAGACTCACAGAGACCCATCTGCCCCTGCTACCCTATTGCTGAGATTAAAGGTATGCCCCACCATACCTAGCTCCTCTACTTATGTACTTTATATCTTTCATGGCATTTCTTCATCTTACCTAATTACTGAATTTTTACTATGTAGCTAAAGGCATTTTGAACTTTTGATCCTCCTGACTCCATTAACCAAATGCTGGGATTACAGTTCTGTATCCCCAAGTCTATCGCAAACAACATTTACCTTCTTTAATTCTATGGAGGGTCCCTACCAAGTGGCTGTCTGACTCCACAGACAATGCTGCACTGCTTTGTCTTAAATGCTTATCAAGCTCTGTGGCCTTGGACTCTGGAAAGACTAACAAATTTCCCCTTTTCTTTATTGTTGCCTATGAAGATAAATTTACCATAGATCTCAGCAGTCCCTGCATACATTGTAGTTTTCTCCCTTAGCAAGTTGAGAGCATTTACCTTTTCACTGAGAAGCCACACTTTTAGACCCCTGGGCATATCTGAATTGCCAGCCTTGCTATTCCTGCACTTCTGAACCCTTATTAACTAAAACAAGGATTGCTCGAACACAAGAGTTGTGGTACCATGACAGTTGTTCTGGAAGCAGAGAGAAACACCAAGTGACCAACAAGTACATAGTACGTATCATATATGGTGTGGATGCATTGGGCTCATGATGCTTCCTACTCAGGATGGATAGAGTAGGGCAGAGGCATGTTTTACCGCAGCATCCAGAACAGTATGGGATTTAAAACTGATGAATTGCTTACTTCTGAAGCTTTTCATTTGATATCTTTAGACCATGGTTGTCTGAGGGCAACTGAAAAATCAGAGCGCAAACCCACCAGCTAATAAGGAAAGTGGGAATGGTATGTATGTTTTCAATCTATTTAAACCCAGTGGTTTCATCTGGGGCAGGGAATGTGGTAAATGTTCTGTGGACTCTGCAAAAGAATGTTGTTCTGCACTGATCTGATACAGTACTCCATCAATACCAAGTAGTATGAGTCTGTTGATAATAGCCCTCTGCATTCTGGCTAAATTTCTTTATACTTGATATTCTTGAGTGAAATTTGGTACTTTGCACTAGAATTTGTTCATTTTATCTAATTATCAAATTTCACCACTGTAGCTAAAGCTGACCTTGAACTCTTGATTTTTTTTTTTTTAGTCTTAAGCTGAGAACATCAGAATCCATTATTTTTGTTTTTGATCACTCAGTAAGATTGAACATCCTAGATTTCCAGCCTTACATACACAATTGAGCTTTATTTATTCTTTTCATTTTGATTTTTTAAAGAATTTTACTGTGTGGCCTGTAGTGACCTTGAATTTATGACTCTCTTACTTTAGCTTCTTGAATGCCAGGTGCACATATTTTTGCCTTCTCATTATGAACTATCCTTTATCTTTCTTAATACTCTTTGTCATCTGACCTTTATCTGGTGGTAATATTGTTACTCCAGCTTTGTTATAGTAAGTATTTTCTTTTACAGACAGTCTCACTTTCTTGTGTTTGACAGTTCCTGCTTTCTATTTTTATTTATTTATTTTTTGTTGTTGTTGTTTTGTTTTTCGAGGCAGGGTTTCTCTGTATAGCTCTGGCTGTCCTGGAACTCACTTTGTAGACCAGGCTGGCCTCTAACTCAGAAATCCGCCTGCCTCTGCCTCCTGAATCCTGGGATTAAAGGCGTGCACCACCACGCCAGGCTATAGTTTCTGCTTTCTAAATGAAATTCTTATTCTATTTACATTTAAAGTAATAACATAGAGTAACTCTATAAGTACATAGTTTTTTGTTTGTTTGTTTCCTTAGTTCTTTGCCTTTTTCTTTTTCATTTCTATGTGCTTTTTTTAAAACATGGAATAGTAATTTATCACTGCTTTTATTTTTGTATAGAAATATCACATGAACCTTTATGTTTTGTCTCCTTTCAAATACTAAATATCATCCCCTTAATCTAAGATCATTTTTCTATTCCAATGCAGTTAGATTTTTACCTATTTTAGAAACTTTATAATCTATTCTTAGCTTGTTTATTATTTATGATTATTTTAAAATTTATTAGTTTATTATTTTAAAGGATTTAAAATTTTAAATTCTTTTTATTTGTTGACATGATTATGATTTCTGTCATTCTTTATTCCTTAGTATGGCATGAATTTCCTTTAATGTGTATATACTTTTATAGGTCTCGAATTTTAAGTTCACTATTTAGCTATATTTCATCATGTCAACTGTCCTTTTGAGTAACTTCTCAGGGGCTGTATTCCTGAAGGGAACTGACTCTATCTTCCAGTAGCCACCAATTATCAATAATGTCTGAGCTAGGGGTAGGGCACCATGAGCCCCTTGCCCATGCTGGATTCTGAGTGCTGGCAATAAAGCCATGCAATACCACTTCCAGTCCTACATTGTATTTTAAAAAAGGTATTTCTCAGTTTTGCCTAAGCTCTTCAGTTTTTTTCCATCAAGAATTGATCTGAACTGCCCGTTCTACAGTTGTTATCAAGGATCCATTTTACCCCACAGAGAAAATGATGAACCATTTGCCTATCAACCTTTGCTAAAAAAAAAAAAAATGCATGCTCCCCACCCAGGTTTGTAATGCCACACTTATGTCTCAATAAATACACTGATGTGTTTCTGAGCTTCTGTGGTGTTCTACTTCTTTCTCATTATATACAGTAGGAAGTATTGGTTAGAAATCCCCACACAAAACATTTACAATCTATTCTCTTTATCTTTTCTTCCTTCTTTCCTTCTATCCTTAATTCCTTCCCATTATTCTATAGACTAGTTGCTTAGTATGGGGGAAAACTTGCCTTAAATATTGGCCTAAGATATTCATATATGCTCATGAGAATTCAATATAGTGCTAACTTTGTAATAGAAGCTTCAGTACAACTTTAAAAACTACTTCTGCATTTGTATTTTAATAAAAAATAACATTTTAGAAATTTATCCTGAAGATGTAGCCGAAAATTAAAAAAATGATACATGCAATATTTATTACAACATTGTCTTATTTGCAAAATATTGAAATGAGATAATGCCCTCATATAGGAAATGCGTTGAACACACTAGTACACAGCCACACAATGGCAATGGAAAAATGTGATGCTATAAAAAATGATGAGATCTATATGAACCTTAAAAGAGTTCTACGAAACATAATTATTCAGAAAGTGTGGTTTGATGTTATTTATATGACATAATAATTGTAGGAGAAAAAAAATTAAATCTAAATATGCTTCAAAATAAAAGAATAACACAAAAAGCATAGCTTAGCAAGCTTTAGATGCAATGCTCTGTGTTTTCAGTAGAATGGAGAGTAGAGAAGAAAGAACTATGAAGTCTTAAATTTTACTCAGTAACTAGTGGTTTGCCACAAGTGACAATAGGGTGGTACTTGTGATAATGTATTGCTCGTTTTGAAGGACAGAGCCAGAGAGCAAATACATTGTTTTTTTTTGGGGGGGGGGGAGCCAGGGTTCTCATTGTTGGGGAAGTCAGAGGTAAAGATGCTATTGTGAAAGGGGAGGATCAGAATAATAAGTAAATACTACCATAATATTCCCCCACATATGCCTTATTAATTCAAAAGAAGGTAGTGATGACTTTCCAGAGATAAACTGGCAGACACCCCCTTACGTAAGAGTTTAAAGTCAACACCATCAATTCCACACAAAATGATATTCTCATTCCTTATGATGCAAAGTCCCCAAAAGCACACAGCATCCTTTCTATGACATTCTAAAAAAAAAAAAAAAAGAAGAAGCAAAACCTACATCTGCTCATAAGGAGCCATTGCACACACTCAAGAAATCAACTGCCTTGTATTATCAAAAGGTATGAAAGTCATAGAACACAGAGGCCAAGAAAGTCCTCTGAATTATAGGATATGAAAGCAAAATAATTAAATGCAATTCTGCTCTTATGAGATCCTGGACTGGGGGAAATAGGAGAATTTAAATGCTGGCTTGTACTACATGACAACATTAACGTTAGGTTTCCTGTCGTTTGTAAATAAACTAACTGCATTGTTATAAGATGAGACATTGTTCTGGCTCAGAAGCTCTGCACATTGAAATGTCTATGTGAAACAGGGCATGGCATATTTCTCTTAAGTGATTCTAAAAATATTAATAAAATATGTATGTCTGTATTCATAGAGATCCATTTTAGCATACACAATATACATAGACATGTGTAGAGACTGTTTGCACTTTAAAAGTTGTAGGAGAAAAGGCCAAAAGTAATTGAATGGGTTTTGTAAGTGGAGGCCATAAGAAGGTGAAGATCATCATGTGGAATCACATTTGGACTGAGAACTTTTCTTTTCTTTTTTTAAAGTCATCAAAATAATTTATAATAGTTAAATGCCTCTTAAGTATACATGCTGTATTCTGAAGCTAAAAGTAATATGCACTCAACCAGTTTTAAATATCTATTTGGAACATTAAACATGATAAAAGTAGAAAAAAAATCTCTTATGAAGTCTTCTGTGAAAGTAAATTGTGACAGGTTCCTGATTAGACAGAATCAGTTCCATCTCCAAATGAGAATACACAGTGTAACTGTAGTTTCATAGAAAGAATTGGGTAGTGTTCCTTCGGTCTCTATCTTGTGCAATAGTTTGAGGAGTATTGGTTCTAGGTCTTCTTTGACGGTCTGATAGAACTCTGCACTAAACCCATCTGGTCCTGGGCTTCTATTGGTTGGGAGACTGTTAATGGCTGTTTCTATTTCTTTAGGGAATATGGGATGGTTTAGATGGGTTATCTGACCCTGATTTAACTTTGGTACCTGATATCTTTCGAGAAATTTGCCCATTTCATCCAAGTTTACAGTTTTGTTGAATAGTTTTATAGTTTTATTATATATATATATATATATATATATATATATATATATATATAGTTTTGTAATAGGATCTGATTATTTTTTGAATTTCCCCAGTTTCTGTTGTTATGTCTCCCTTTTCATTTCTGATTTTGTTACTTTGGATACTGTCTTTGTGCTCTCTGGTTACTCTGGCTAAGGGTATATTCATCTTGTTGATTTTTTCAAAGAACCAGCTCCTGGTTTTGATTCTTTGTATACTTCTTTTTGTTTCTACTTGGTTGATTTCAGCCTTGTATGTTCTCTCTAGTTTCTTTTTGGATGCAGTCAGAACTATGAGTTTTCCTCTTATCACTGCTTTTGCTGTTTCCCGTAAGTTTGAGTATGTTGTGCCTTCATTTTCATTAAATTCTAAAAAGTCTTTAATTTCTTCATTTCTTCCTTGACCAAGTTATCAATAAGTAGGGTGTTGTTCAGCTTTCATGTATATGTGGGCTTTCTCTTGCTTTTGTTGCGAATGAAGGCCAGCCTTAGTCTGTGGTGATCTGATAGGATGCATGCGATTACTTCAATCTTCTTGTATCTGTTGAGGCCTGTTTTGTGACCAATTATATAGTCAGTTTTGGAGAAGGTACCCTGAGGTGTTGAGAAGCAGTCATATTCTTTCATTTTAGGATGAAATGTTCTCTAGATAGCTGTTTTCTTTTATTTTTAATTTAAAATTTTTATTGGATATTTTCTTTACTTACATTTCAAATGTTATCCCCTTTCCTGGTTTCCCATCAGAAAAACACCCTCCCCTGTCCCTTTCCCTCTCCCCGTGCTCACCAACCCACCTACTCCTGCTTCCTGACCCTAGAATTCCCCCACACTGGGGCATATAACATTCATAGGACAAAGGGCCTCTCCTCTCATTGATGTCTGACTAAGCCATCCTCTGCTGCATATGTAGCTGAAGCCATGATTCCCACCATGTGTGCTCTTTGGTTGGTGGTTTAGTCCCAGGGAGCTCTGGGAGTACTGGTTGGTTCATATTGTTGTTCCTCCTAAGGGGCTACAAACCCCTTCGGCTCTTTGGGTCCTTTCTCTAACTCCTTCATTGGGAGATTCTACGCTCAGTCCAATGGTTGGCTATGAGCATCCACCTCTGTATTTGTGAGGCACTGGCAGAGCCTCTCAGGAGAGAGCTATATCAGGCTCCTGTCAGCAAGCACATTTTGGCATGATTGTAAATGGGATGCATCCCTGGGTGAGTCAGTATCTAGATGGTCATTTCTTCAGTTTCTATTCCACACTTTGTCTCTTTAACTCCTTCCATGGGTGTTTTGTTCCCCCCCCCTTCAAAGATGGATAGAAGTATCCACACTATGGTCTTCCTTCTTCTTGAGTTTCATGTGGTTTGTGAATTGTTCTATAGATATCTGTTAAATCCATTTGGTCCATAACTTCTGTAAGTTTCACGGTGTCTCTGTTTAGTTTGTGTTTCAATGATCTGCCCTTGCATTTGGGGCATAGATGTTCAGAATTGAGAGTTCTTGCTGGAAATAAAACTTTCCTGGGTTTTCTATCTCCAGGGTTGTCTCCCTTTGTGATGTCTTTATTGTTTCTATTTCTGTTTTTAGATCCTGAAAGGTTTTGTTCAATTCTTTCATCTATTTTATTGTGTTTTCCTGTAATTCTTTAAGGGATTTTTGTGTTTCCTTTTTAAGGGCTTCTAGCTTTTTACCTGTGTTCTCCTGTATTTCTTAAGATATATTTATTTTTTATTTATTTGCATAAACTGCAGCTGTTTTCAGACACACATTAGAAGACTGTACTGGATCCCATTACACATGGTTGTGGGCCACCGAGTGGTTGCTTGGAATTGAACTCAGGACCTCTAGAAGAGCAATCAGTGTTCTTAACCTCTGAGCCATGTCTCCACCAGCCCCCCTCCTGTATTTCTTTAAGGGAATTATTTATGTCCTTCTTAAAGTCTTCTATTATCATCATGAGATGTGATTTTAAGTCAGAGTCTCGCTTTTCTGGTATGTTGGGTTATCCAGGGCTCACTGTGGTGGGAGATCTGGGTTATGATCATGCCAAGTAGCCTTGGTTTCTGTTCCTTATCTTCTTGCCTTGTCTCTCACCATTTGGTTATCTCTGGTGTTAGCTGCTCTTGCTGTCCCTAACTGTGGCTTGTCCTTCCTGCAAGCCAGTGTGTCAGTACTCCTGGAAGACCAGTTCTCTCCGGGAGGAATTTGGGTATGGAGAGCTGTGGCACATGGTCAGCTCCAGGGTGTAGAAGGAAACCACAAGGATTCTGTCCCTGGCTGTTCCTTGGTTCCTGATGGCTCTGGGCAGGTCACTCGTGGGCCAGGAATTTGAGTAGAAGTGGTGGTCTTACCTGTGCTCACAGGTGTGTCTGAACTCCTGGGAGACCAGCTCTCTCCTGTATTTGGGTATGGAGTGCTGTGGCACAGGATCAGTTCCTGGTGTAGACCAGATAGAAACAAGAAGAATTGTGTCTCAAGCTGCTCTTTGGTTCCTGTGTCCTGAGATCTCCAGGCAGGTCCCTTGGAGAAGTACTGGTGGTCTTACCTGGGCTCACAGGTGTGTCTGCACTCCTGGGAGACCAGCTGTCTCCTGGTGGTAGTTGATTATTCAGAACTTTTTATTTATGAAGAAAGGAGCTTAGTACTTCAAGGCACTATCCAAGTAACAATCACTTGATGCCCAGAGGAGCCAGATATCTGGTTGCTAAACCAAAACATGGTATAGACACTACTTTAGGATAATGGAAGAATGCATTTTAAAGAGCTGAGGATATTTAATTTCAACCCCAGAAGCTGCACAAATATTAAGTACCTTCTAACATAAGACACTGGTTTCTTACATATACCTGAACTAGGGAGTTAGTATAATCATTTGGCAGATATAGTTATATAAATCTGAATTGAAATAAGATATGGAAACTACATAGTTATTTGAATAAGGAAAAGGCAATATGAAAAACTGTTAATTCTAAGGCTGAGGAGATGGCTCAGTGGACTAAAGTGCTTGCCATTTTAAGACTTCTGCTTAAGTCCCTACAGCTATGTAGAAGCTCTACAGAAAGAGGAGGCAGAGAGGAGAGTCCCTGTCAGATTATGGGCTGGCTAGTCCAGTGTTAGCAACACCAAAACAACACAAACCTTGCTTCAAGCAGAGAGGTATGTGAAGATGAACACCTGATCTTCTCTGAACGCCATATATATGGAGTGTGTGTGACCATGCTCACACACCTGTATGTCCATGTTCTCTCTTACATATAGAATTATTCTACTGAAGGATTAGCATCATGAGAGATAGGCAGTAAGAAAGAAGGAAACTCTAAAGGATGGAGAAATATTCAGGGATTCAGGGAGTTCTGTTTTGTGGAACGGACATGTGTGTCGTAGAGCTTCACAGACAGGTGGACTTGGCTTGGCATAGTTGACTAGAGCCTTGGGCTCATCATGAGGTAACACCAGTAGAATTTGCTACAAATTTACCATATAAGAACAGCTGAGGATGATTTGCAGTCTCACTAGACTAGCCATTCTCAATCTCTGGGTCTTGACCCCTTTAGGGATTGCATGACAGATCTCCTGCATATCAGATATTTACATTACAGTTCATAACAGTAGCAAAAATTAACCATTATGAAATAACAACAAAACAGGCCTGTATCTGGAAGATTCTTGTCACCCTACTCAGGGCTGTCACACAGTCGTGAGCACATGATACCTGTATAAGGATGCATGAACGACAGCTCTGAGGACATCCAAGGCTACCCCTTTCCAGATTGCACAGAGATATGAATCATTACCCAAGCCTTGTGTGAGAAAGGCTGCTCTTGAGCAGTGGAGATTTTCTAACTTATTAATTTTTATTTTATCAAAGATAGACTTTTTTCATACAATATATTCTGATTTTGGTTTTCTATACCCTAGCTCCTCCAAAGTTACTACCCCCACCCCTTCCTTCTGGATCTATACACTTTTCTTAGAAAACCAAAGGCATCTACTGAATAAAAATAAAATAAGATAAGATAAAATAAAATGGAATAGAAAAAAGCAAGCAAACAAACACAAAAAATATCAAAAAAGCATAAGAAACACAGAGACTCAAAGACATACAAGTTCACACATGCAAGAATCCCGTGAAAATACAAAAATGGAGGCCATGATATACATTCAAAGGACCTATAAGGTAAAAAGCAAAACAAAAATCCCTGACAAACATTATGAAGTGGTTTGAGTAGGAATGGCCCCTGTAGGCTCATATATTTGAATGCTTAGTCCTCAGGGAATAGTACTACTTGACAGGAATTAAGAGGTGAGGCCTTGTTGGAGGAAGAGAGTCTCTGTGTTTGGGCTTTGGAATTCCAGAAACTCAAATCAGGCTCAGTGTCTCTCTCCTCCTCCTGCCTTCTTATACAGATGTAGAACTTTCAGCTGTCATGTATCCCTGCATACCACAAATGTTCTCCACTAAGAGGATAATGGACTAAACCTCTGACACTATAAGCAAGCCCCAATTAAATGCTTTCTTTTATAAGAGATCATGTTGTCTATCTCTTCACAACAACATAACACTAAGACACATTGTGAGACAACAAACTTCTAAAGATGCCATCAAGTTGTGTTGTGTTGGCTATCTATTGTTGGGTGTGTGGTCTTCTCTTAAGAATGTTTTGTGTATGCATTAAGACTTGTGGAAAAAAACTAATTTTTCACTTGCACGTGGTTATCAATTGAAGAAAGCTTCTGGATTAGGGATGGGGACTTGTGTCTACTTCTCTCACTGCTGGGATTCTATCTGGTACAAAACTATGCAGGCTTTCTGGATGCTGTCATGGTCTCTATGAGTTCATATGTCTATCAGTCCTGCTGTTTTCAGAAGGTCTTGTTTCCTTGGTGTCCTCCACACCCTCTGGCTCTTACTCTTTCTGCCTCTTCTTCTGGAGAGCTTCCTGAGCCCTGAGGGGAGGGATTTGATGCAGACACTTAATTTGGGACAGACTATTCCAAAGCCTTTCACTCTGCATATTTGATCCTATCTGCTGCATGAGGAAGCATCTCTGATTTAGGCTAAGCAAGGCACTAATCTATGACTATAGCAGAACATCCTTAAAAAATCATTGCATTGCTACATTCCTTTAGCAGAATAATGGTATTTGGTTTTCCCCTGGTTCCCTGACTTATCTAGTCTCAGGTTTTTGTCACACAAGCAGTGTTGGTAATGGGCTCCAACTCATGGAGGGGACCTTAAATCAAGTCAGGTATTGGTTGGTTAATCCCATAAACTTTGTGCCACCATTGTGCCAGCATGTCTTTTTGTTGTTGTTGTTTTTGTTTTTTGAGACAGGGTTTCTCTGTATAGCCGTGGCTGTCCTGGAACTCACTTTGTAGACCAGGCTGGCCTTGAACTCAGAAATCTGTTTGCCTCTGCCTCCCGAGTGCTGGGATTAAAGGCGTGTGCCACCACGCCCAGCTAGAATTTTTTGGGGAGAGACTATTGAAAAAGCTATTGCTTCTATGTTTTGTTAATTTTGTATCCTGGTACTATAAAACTATACTGAAGGTTTTTTGTTTTGTTTTTGATTTTGTTTTGTTTTTAAATCATGTTTTGGAGTTTCCTGGTAATTTTTGGGGTTGCTTATGTATATAATCATATCATCTGCAATTAAAGATACTTTGACTTTTCCTGTTACTATTTGTGTCCCTCTGATCTCCTTCACTTGTCTCATTGCTTTAGTTAACATTGCAAATAATTTGTCTAGTAGGTATGGGGAAAGAGGATAACCTTGTCTTGCTCCCAATTTTAGTGAAAATGTTTTGCATTTAGCTCCATGTTGGTTGATGTTAGCTGTGGGCTTGTTGTAAAATTCCAGATTATGGAATTTGATATGCATGAGGTATGTTCCTTGTATCCCTCATCTCTGTAGGCTTTTATCATGAAAAGATATTAGATTTTGTCAAAGGCCTTTTCTGCATTTATGATTATGTGGCTTTTGTCTTTCATTCTGTTCATGTTAGATGACATTTGCAGATTTACATATGTTGAACTATCCCTCAATCTCCAGGCTAAAGGTTACTTGATCATGGTAGATGATCTTTTTGATGTGTTATTTGATTTGATTTACAAGTATTTTCTTAAGAAAATTTGCATCTATGTTCATAAGAAAATTGGTCTACAATTGTCTTTGTTGAATATGTTGTTTAGTTGTCGGGATAGCTGTGACCTTGTAAAAAAAGAATTGGGAACTGTTCCTTCTTTTTCTATTTCGAGGCATAATTTGAGGAGTATTGGTGTTAATTCTTTGAAAATCTGGTACAGTTCTGTGTTAAACCCTCTGATCCTGGGCTTTTTGTTTTTGTTGGGAAACTTTGGTACGTGGTTTATATTGAGAAAATGATCTCTTTTGTTAGATTTGGTAAAGTACAGGTTTTTAATGTATATCCTTATAATTCTATGGGTTTTCTCTATGTCTATTGTTATGTGCCCCTTTTGTCTCTAATTTTTAAATTTGGACATTCTCTCTATCTTTTAGTTAATTTGGCTAAAGCTTTGCTAATTACTTTCTCAAAGAACCAACTCTTTGTTTCACTGATTCTTGGTACTGGTTCTTAAATTTTTTTGTTTGTTTCTATTTATTAAGTTCTGAAGATTTTGTGTTTGTTTTCTGTTTTGTTTGTTTTTGTTTTGTTTTTCTTTCGGGTGTTATTTCTTCTTCTTCTTCTTCTTCTTCTTCTTCTTCTTCTTCTTCTTCTTCTTCTTCTTCTTCTTCTCCTCCTCCTCCTCCTCCTCCTCCTCCTCCTCCTCCTCCTCCTCCTCCATCTTGTTCTTTTAGTGTTTTCCGTGTGATGTTAAGTTACTAATATGAGATCGCTCAGCTATTTTTATGTAGGCAGTGCTATGACCTTGCCTTTGCTGTGTCTCCTCAGTTTGCATATGTTATGCATTCATTTTCATTCAATTCTAATAACCTTTAATATCTTTCTTAGTTTCTGTCTTGAAATATTTTTGATTTAATAGTGACTTATTTATTGAGTTTCCATGTGTTTGTAAGCTTTCTGTTGTTTTTATGTTTGTTGATATCCAGCTTTGTTCTGTGGTGGTCAATTAGGACACAGTTTTCTTTCTGTTGAGATTTGCTTTATATCTGATCATAGGATCAGTTTTGGAAAGTTCCATGTACTTCTGAGGAGGCATATTCTTTCATGATTAAGCAAAATGTTCTATATTCAAAATGTATCTATTAGGTCCATTTTGTTTTCTATGTCCTTTAGCTCCAGCATTTCTGTTTAGTTTTTGTCTGTATAACCTGTCTTTGGTGAGAGTGGATTATTGAAGTCATCCACTATCAGTGTATGAGGGTCAATATGTGACTTAAGCTGTAATAGTGTTACTTTTATGAACTTTGGTACCTTTGTGTTTGATGCATAGATGTTAAAAAAATGTAATATTCTCTTGTTGGATTTTTCCTTTGATGAGACCATAGTGTCCTTCCTTATCTCTTCTAATTAGTTTTGGTTTGAAGTCCATTTTGCCAGATATTAAAATGGGTACACCTGGTTGCTTCTTATTTCCATTGGTTGGAATATCTTTTTCCATTCTTTTATCATGAAGTAATGTCTATTCTTGATGTATATATAGGATGCAGCAGAGGAATGAATCTTGCTTTTGAATCCATTCTGTCAGCCTGTGTCTTTTCATTGACTGAGACCATTGATGTTGCCAGTAATTAATGAGCAGTGTTTGTTGATTTGTGTTATTTTCTTTTTGTGGTATTTTGGTGTTTTTTTTTTTGTTGTTGTTGTTGTTTTTGGTTGTCTTTATTTTGATTTGCTGATCTGAGATTTTTTATTCCTTGTGTTTTCTTGGGTATGGTTAACTTCTTTACAGTGAATTTATTCAACTAGCACCTTTTGTTGGGCTGGAATTTTAGATAGCTACAGCTTAATGTTGGTTTTATCATAAAGCGTCTTTTCTTCTCTGTCTATTTTGGTTGAAAGTTTTACTGGGTATAATAATCTGGCATCTGTGGCCTCTTAGAGTTTGTAGTTCAAAATTTTTCATTTTCATTTTTTCCTCACTTTAGATTTTCTTTTTGTTTCTATTTCCACTTTTATATCTTAAACAGGTCTCTTCATTTCATTCCACGGGTTGTCTATTTTTTCATTAATAGATTTATTCATATCATCTTTAAGGACCTCTATCATATTCATAATTGCTATTTTGAAGTCCTTGACTTGTGCTTTTGCTGTGTGACTATTATTGCGGCTCACTCTGTTAGGGTTGCTGGGCTGTAGTCAAGACATATTATTCTGGCTGTTATTGTGTTTTTATGGTGGCATCTAGGCATCTGGATTTGATCTGATAATACTTCTAGGTACTGATATCTGGTCTTGTCGTTGTTGGGTGGGTGTTTTAATTTTTAGTTTCTGCTGCCCTCTCTGGTTCTTAGCAGAATGTGGTGGCTGTGTGTGTGTGTGTGTGTGTGTGTGTGTGTGTGTGTGTGTGAGTTGAGGGGGAAGGGTGTTTCTAAGACCCTGCCAGGTGTTGCTACTGGGGAAGTCCCAGGTAAAATGTGTTTCTGGGTATTGTGAGCTGACACTTGGGAATGGGGATGTGTTTGGGGAGTTAAGTGTCTGAAAGAGTATAAAGGAGGGATGAAAGCAGGGTGTGCCACCAGAATCTGAATGGAACCTTGGAAATGCAGGCAGACAGAAAGGGAAGGCCATAGCAGTTGAGAATGAAACCGGAGTATTGGAATTGGAGAATAGAAACAGTAAAGATTGCCTAATTTATTCTGTGGCCATTGTGGCCAGAGGGTTTCTTGGGAGTGATACTGACAGCTGGGACAAAAGTAAGGTTATTGGAGGATGACTGTAGAAGATCTGAGTGAGAGAAATGGGAGGCTGCCACAGAGCTGGAGATACAATTAGGGTAATTAGAATTGGAGGAGGAAGAGTGAAGATTGCCTACATGGTTCCCTGACCATTTCTGATTTCTATTGAGGCACATGTTAGATATGGAGGCAGCAACTGTGTCATATAACATTAGGTATCTGCACCTCTCTCCAAATATGAGGGATGTTTTATTCCACCCCTACTGCCTCCTGTCCACTCTGGTACTGTTCCTCATTCTGGCTGATATTAGCATCTGGGCAGAGAATGAACATAGCTCATAATGTCACCACTTTTGAAATTTCAGTATTAAACATCTGTACTGGCTAGTTTTGTGTCAACTTGACACAGCTGGAGTTACCACAGAGAAAGGAGCTTCAGTTGAGGAAATGCCTCCATGAGATCCAACTGTAAGGCATTTTCTCAATTAGTGATCAAGGGGGAAAGGCCCCTTGTGGGTGGGACTATCTCTGGGCTGGTAGTCTTGGGTTCTATAAGAGAACAGACTGAACAAGCCAGGGGAAGCAAGCTAGTAAAGAACATTCCTCCATGGTTTGTGCATCAGCTCCTGCTTTCTGACCTACTTGAGTTCCAGTCCTGCATCCTTTGGTGATCAACAGCAGTATGGAATGTAAGCTGAATAAACCCTTTCCTCCCCAACTTGCTTCTTGGTCATGATGTTTGTGCAGGAATAGAAATCCTGACTAAGACAAATTGGTACCAGCAGAGTGGGGTATTCCTGTGACAACCTGACCATGTTTTGGGGAGGACTGTGGAAGGACTTTAGAACTTTGGGCTTGAAGATCCATTCATTGTCAAGAGCTCTGTCAGATGTTGTGTAGGAGCTTGGAAGATAATGTTGAGAACAGTGCAGAAGATGGAGGTCTGGCTTGTGAAATTTCAGAGGGAAAATTAAAGACTCTTTTCAGGGCCATTGCTGTTTTGATTGTGAAGATTCTGTAGTTCTGGTTAGCTGGGGCTGAAGAATCAGCTGTGATTAACAAGATACCTGAACTACTAAAGCAAAATCTTTGCATAACTGGGACTATTGATGATGGTTAGCTGGAGTTAAGAAATTAGCGATTATTAAGAAGAGACCAGCATAGTTGAGGTGACATCTTCTGTTTCTGGATGCACAAAGAGGCTGTGTTTCAGAGATAGCCAAGGTTGTACTCCTGCTGCAGCGGGACTTGGTAATGTGTAAGGGTCACCCAGGTGGTACTGGTTTTGAAGTCATGAAGGGGTCACACACAGCAGCTGAGGCTCGGCACTGTGAGAGGCCATGGAAGGCCATTGGTAAAGGTGCAGCCTCAATTGCAATTGACAGCCCAGGACTGAAGAGGTCATGCAGTGTTTTGGAGATGCCAGTACCATGAGATGACCACCAAGAACAGCAGAAGCAGTGGAGTACAGGCATCTGGTACCTAGAGAATGACGCCTGTGCTACAAAGTGCATGGCTGGAGAAGTGACCCAAGCCCTTGGAGGAGCCCAGAAGATCGTGAGTTGGATCCCAGACATTGGATGGTTGGAGATTGATTTTTGCTTTTGATTGTGACTGTGCCCTGATATTTTCCCTCTTGAAGGAAGAAAATATTTTAGTGGATCCCACAGTTAAGAGACTTTTAACATTTTAAAGGAATTAACTTTTAATATGTAAAGACTATGGGACTTTTAAAGTTGTTTACATCTTGGGGATGAATAAGAAATTAAGGGTTGAGGCTTACTAGTGATGTGTTTGTGTGTCAAGTTGAAAGGGGGTCAATTGTACTGGCTAGTTTTGTGTCAACTTGATACAGCTGGAGTTATCACAGGAAAAGGAGCGTCAGGTGAGGAAATGCCTCGATGAGATCCAACTGTAAGGCATTTTCTCAATTATTGATCAAAGGGGAAAGGCCCTGTACTGGCTAGTTTTGTGTCAACTTGACACAGCTAGGGTTATCACAGAGAAAGGAGCTTCAGTTGAGGAAATACCTCCATGAGATACAACTGTAAGGCATTTTCTCAGTGATCAAGGGGGAAAGGCCCCTTGTGGGTGGGACCATCTCGGGGCTGGTAGTTTTGGTTCTATAAGAGGGCAGGCTGAGCAAGCCAGGGGAAGCAAGCCAGTAAAGAGCATCTCTCCATGGCCTCTACATCAGCTCCTGTTCCCTGACCTGCTTGAATTCCAGTCCTGACTTCCTGGGTGATGAACAGCAGTATGGAAGTGTAAGCCGAATAAACCCTTTCCTCCCCAGCTTGCTTCTTGGTCATGATGTTTGTGCAGGAATAGAAACCCTGACTAAGACATCATCTTAATGTTAAACCATTCTTCTATTCTTCCATATCACATACCAACTAAAGCTGTTTCCGTAGTTCCTCCGGCTCACAAGGATCTGTCTTCAATTTTCTCCCTATGAGTAAAGCTCAACTTGCACTTCAGTCAGATACTCTACTTCTTTTCCTTTTATATTACAGCTGGTGAAAGTGGCTAAAATATTAATAACTGTACAGGATATTTGTACTTTATGTTCATGTTAAAAATAAATGTTCCTGTGTATTCCTACTTAGGCTTTTACTGATGTGAACAGGCACCATGTCCAAGGCAACTCTTATAAAGACATTTAATTGGGGCTGACTTACAGGTTCAGAGGGTCAGTTCATTATTACCAAGGTGAGAGCATGACAGCATCCAGGCAGGAGGAGCTGAGAGTTTCACCTCCTGTTCCAAAGGCAGCTAGGAGAAGGGTCTTAAAGCCCATGCCCACAATGACACACTTCCTCCAATAAGGCCATACCTCCTAATACTGCCTCTTTCTGGGCCAAGCACATTCAAACAACCACACTGTATGTACCCAAGAATAGTAGTGACTGCAATATCAATGGATAAGTGGCCTAATAGCTTCCATCCTTGCATGATAATTTATCAGCGTACTATAGTTTTACAAATGCTGATAGAAAATGCATGACTCCTTAGTCAAAACCAGAGACTGTTGTTAGTCAACACACAACAAAACGTGCAGCATGCTCTGTCAGTTCTTGCCTTCATGTCGTGTGCAGATGAATCCAGATGAATCCAGATGAATCCAGATGAATCCTTGCCCAGGCCATGGATTGTACTTTGGAGAGGAGGAACCCAGTCAAGGTTTCTCTTTTGTTCCACAAGGAGATAAGCTGCCTTCATCTTCCCAGGCTGTCAATCATGACAACACCAATGAGAAGCTAGTTGGAAATAAAAGAAATCTGTATCTTTACTTGAAAATGTGCACAATCATAAAGAGAACTGTCTTCCAATATTACATAGAATCTGAACTATCTTTACAAACTTTCTAAGGTCTCTATATAAGTTTTCAACATGTATGTGGAATACTATTTCTCTTTTTAGCTTATTGATGTTTTGATGATGTTTGAGAAGGAGTTTTATGTACCCGAGGCTTGCTTTGAACTTGCTACAAAGGCCAGGTTGGCCTTGAACTCTTGATCTTCTGACTTCAGCTCCTGAGTGCTGGATCACAGATTTCTGCCACCATTTTAAATCTGTTAATCACCTTTCCAACATGCTTCACAAAATGATTCTCATGGACTCTTGTCTACTTTGATAAAAGGTGCTATCACTTAACCCATAGAGGCATCACTCATATCTCTTTTACCACTAACCCCTATGAATTCTGCATTCAAAGATGCATTAACAATCTAATCAAGCACACCAGTACTAATACTCTAATACTAACTGTTATGAATTAGTGCAATAGCCTCCTAAATTGCCATCTACATTATTCTTTATGCAATATTCAATATTTAAAAACGAAACAAAGCATTGGACCAGAGAGGTGGCTCAATGGTTAAGAACATTACTGCTGTGGCAAAGAATCTGGCTCCATTCCTACCCCCACACTCAGAACAGCTCATAACTGCTTGTAACTCAGTTCTAGGGGATCCATTGGTTTATCTGATCTTCACGGCACAAATGCTCCTCGTGCATACATACACACATATATAAAAATGTTTATATTTTTAAAAGTCACAATGACTTTTCATCACACTAAATGTAGAATCAAGGGCTTCCAACATCTCAAGGAGCCTACCACTGGTACTCCTAGTCTCATCCGATGCCAGCTCCTGGAAGCTCTTCCTAGTCCCCATTCTGCCCATGCTGTCTGGGGAGAACCTTTGCTGTTGTATCTCCCTCTGTGTAGAGAACGTTTTCCCTATAAGGCAGCATGCTTATCTCTGTCCACTTTCTAATTTCAAAGCTCCAGACTCAAGAGTGTTTCTTTGGACACTACCTAGCACATTGTACAATCCACCTAGTGCTTCTCCTTGTTGCTTGTTTCCTTTCCTGTATGGAACTTAATGCTGGCAGGAGCCTGCTACTGAGTTTCATCAAGTCTGAGATTTTATCAGTTGAAATACATGCTGTTATTTTATACAACCTTCATGAGATAAATCTCTGACATATAATTTGATATGTCTCATCATTTTTATTGTATTTTCATTGAAATTACTCTCTTAGTTAAAAAAAAAAAAGCCCCAACAACAATAAAATGGCAATTCTTATATCCTTGATATACATAGGAAGGAAAATAGAGACAATATAAATACATTCAGTTATAATTAAAACATTTAGCCTGGTGGAGGTAGTGCATGCCTTTAATCCCAGCCCTCAGGAGGTAGAAGGAGGTGTATCTTGTGAGTTCCAGGACATCTTGGGCTACACAGAGAAACCCTCTCTTACCCCCGCCCCCCCCAAAAAAAAAACCCTTCATGGTTAGAACTTAATTTTCTGATTTGCTTTCAGATGTCAATATTAATGCATTTTCCACACATGATTTCAGTTACAAAAATCACAATACAGTTCCACTTACTTGTGGGTATCTTTCTTCCGCAGCCTATAAAGCAATAAGTATGAGATTGCGGTCTTTCTCCAAGGACTCCATCCATTCACTTCTAATATGAAATATAGGCAGCCCTGCTCTATTTCTGAGCCTGTTTAGTCTACATAACCACTTTACTCTTTCATCCAGAGAAGAATCATATATTTAAGGGCATTTTAAAGAGTACTTAAGCAGGACTTATTGTTATCAACAATGTACACAATTTGTGTTTGTGGTTCTAAATCTATGACTAAGTTCCCAGAGGAAAATGATTCTAGTGGCTGTTACTTGGACAGCAGGCATGAGACACATTCCCCTCCTAGAGACCTGAAACTGAAAAGACATGTAGCTTCTGATCAATTAAACATAGCACATATTTATATGTTAATCTACCCCTAGATGTAAGTACTGGAAATGTCCTGAGTTTTGCTTGTTGGCTATGACCTGCTGTACAGCAGAGATGTGACCTAGGCCACCTAAGAAGGTGAGTACCAGCTCCCTTTTCCAAATTGTATTCTCACACACACATTCACAAAGCATGATCCGGTTTTAGTTAATCTCTTGATGAGTGCTGGCTGTTCAGGAACAATGTCTTTCTCCATCAGGGTGGCTCACCTCCCTGTGTGGTGTAGGCCTCCATGCCCAGCGGAGTGTATTGCAGCCTCAAGTCTAAAGGCCACCTGACATTTCTTATAATTATTACATACTAAATTTCCCATAATTCATACTTAGGCCGAAGATACAATTTATAAATTAATTTTATTTCATATGTATATATTCTTAATTCCAAAAATAACTTAAGGCAGCTCAGAATTTAAAGACATTACTTAATGGCAAACATTGGGACAGGTAGGAGGTTGCTCTTCAACCTGAAAATTCAATTCTGTAAAGTGGTTCGTTTAAAATATTCCAGTTAAGCAAGATTAATCATGTTTTATGTTTGGGTGTACTAATACAAAATTTTCTTCTTACTCATATAGTCAAGAGAAATCTTGATTAATTTGTTAAGCTAGAAAAAATATTGGGCTGTTTTGTTTTTTAGTGAGATGATTACTTTTCTCTTATATTTTTCTAAAGTTTTAGGTAATCACTAAACCATGAAACTATGAATAATCAGACAATAATAGCTTTAAATTGCATGACATGGTTCAATCACTTTAAAAAACAAAATACTAATATTCTACCAAATATGGGGAGAATTCATGTTAACAGCATTATTTATTTATTTATTTATTTATTTATTTATGGTCTTACTGTGACTGGCTAGTCTGGAACTTTCTATGTAGGCCAGGCTGGTTTTAAACTCATAAAGAATCACACTGGCTTTAAATTCATAGAGAGATCTGTCTGTCTCAAAGGCATGTGCCATCACATTGAGCCCAGGATTTTTAGAAAGTATTGTTGTTTATAGATGCCTTTATTTCTGCCTTTTTTATATTCATGTATTTTAATTATTTATTAATTTATAATTTCATATATGTATATAATGCTTTTTGATTATATTTACTCTTATACCTCTCTACAATAATTTGAGATTTCCTTCTAACTGCTACCTAATTTAATGTCCTCTTTCTTCTCCTCCGGCTCTCTGTATTTTGAAATATTCAACTGAGACCAAAATTAGTGCAACCCAAATAATGTGTATGGGTATGGATACAGCAACAGAAGAGTGCTCAGCCTAAGTAGGGCCAGACCTCTGAAGAAAACTGACTCTCTCCCTCCAGCAGCCATTAATGGTTAATAGCGCCATAGTTTAGAGGAGCAAGCTCACCAGCTCCTTCCAGTCCTTGGAATCTTACTTGATTGATCTTGTGCGGGCAGCCCATAGCTACTGTGAATTCATGAGTATTCATGAGCACTGGAACACGCAGAAGACCCTGTATTGTAGCAGTCCTCCCCGACCCTTTTCAAGATTTTCCCAGAGCCTTGGGGTGGGGCTTGGGGGTGAGTGAAGGATGATCAAGATATCCCTTTTGGGGCTGAGCACTTCACAGATGTTTGTGATTTGCACATAGACAAATTGTGAGTTTGTGCATCATCCCTGTCTCCTGCACAGAGCATGTCTGATGGGCTGAGAGGTGTTTTTATATATGATTACAGATGTTAGGATTTAGACGGCAGTTTGATGCTATGTCAGTGTAGCAAAGTAGCAATACAAGGTTCTTCTATAGGGCCTATGAGCTCCCCAGACCAGTTCCTGGTCAGATTTATAGTACAAGCCGTATTTGTTTTCTTATGGAGCAGGCCTTAAATCCAATGAAAAAGCAATTGGCTACTCCTGTAACATTCACACCACAATTGCATCCATGGGCATATCTCATCATGCCTGTAGTTATTGTAACTCACAGGATTCACAGTTGGGACCCAGAGACTCCAAAACAATACAAATATAACTACTGATTTGGTAGGCCACTGGGACTTGGTGGGAAGGCTCTATTGCTGAAGACACCACACAGTTTGGGCACAGGACATGGAGAAGACAAACTCGTGTCAACACAGATTTTTCCTCCCAGCTGACTAGCTTTCGTAGTTCCAAACTCTGCTACTCATTCTGCTCATGGGGATTTCTCATTACCCATGTGTTACTTTCTGAACATCTATGCTGGTTCTACTTCTTAGCTGTTGTGAATAGAGCAGCCGTGAACATGTGCATCCAAGTGTCTCACTAGTAGAATGCAGATTCCTTAGCCCAGGAGCGCTGTGGCCAGTTTATCTAGTGGTTCTATTTCTAGGTTTTTTGCTTGTTTTGTTGTTGTTGTTTGTTTTTGTTTTCTTTTGTTTACTGAGGGAATTTCAGACTGATTTTCAGCATGAGTTTACAAGTTTGCATTCCCACCACTACACTTTTGTGTAAGGGCTCCTTTGCCTTCACATCTATTTGTTAGCATTTGTATCTTAGACCTACCCTCCCACACCCCTCTGTTTGTCTCCTGGACCTGAGAGTGCTAGCAACAAGCATTTCATCTCTCCATCTCTCTGGCTTCTAGCCTCTAAAGCTATACCCCTCACTTTCTGTCTCTAGGGCTTTAACTGTTGTAGAAATCACATGTAGGTGAAATCATATGTTTATCCTGTTCTTTTTGTTCTATTTAGCATAGTGGCTCTCAGCCTTCCTAATGCTGTGACCCTTTTTAGTATAGTTCCTCATGTTGTGGTGATTCCGCAACCATAAAATTATTTCTGTTGTCTCTTCATAACTGCAATTTTGCTACTGTTATAAATTGTAATGCACATATCTGTGTTTTCCAATGGTCTTTAGGGATCGTGACCCAGAAGTTGAGAAACACTGATTTAGCTTACTGATCATTCAAGTTGTAGCATGTATCAAAATTTTCTTCCTTTTTAGAATAAATAATATGTTTTTTTGTGTCATATCACATTTGTCTAACCATTCATTGAGGGGTGTGTATTTTATATTGTTTCTACTTTCTGGCTGCTGAAAATAATTTTTGTCACATGATCCAAGAAAAACAGTGTTTCCCTAAAACAAAATCCTGATACTTTAATCCTTTTTCTGGGCTTTCCACTTCCTAGTCCTCATCAAATAACACATACTAACTTTTTAATTTAATCATCCGTGTATGGGTTTGGGTGTGTGGGGTGTATGCCACAGCACATACATGGGGTTCAGAGGACACTCTGCAAAGCCAGCTCTCTCCTGTCACTCTTACATTGGTATTGGAAATACAAATTCATTGGCTGCTAGTGAGAGCTTTTATTTACTAATTCATCTTGCTGACATAATTACTTATTCTTTTTTGAAGACCCACCAGTGGTTTCTTACTCCATCCAGCCTAAAGAATCTGGATTGCTCTTCCCAGATACCTTTACACCAGATCATCTAAACTCCAACTCTACATAAAATTCCTGGGGAGTGGTTAAAAAAAAAAAAAGTCATGATTGGATTCTTGCTGTTGTAAGTTTACCAGACAACCAATACTCTTCAAGCCAAATGGAAAGTCTACATTATGGCTAGCTGGCAGTTACATGGAGAGCTTGTCCCAATAAAGCAGCCCCAAGACTCACCATTCTTTGCCTTTTATACATAAAACCACACTCTGTTTGGTGCATTTCAGTTAGGGAGAAGAGTTATCGAGAAGCAAAAATACAGAAGCCAAAGAGCAAGGTTAGCACATGTAGGAACTTTTTTGGATCCTGGAACAATGGATCAGGTCTTTTGATGGATTAGTTCCTTGTTCTTGTTGTGGCAGGCATTGGGGTCAGAATGGTGCCTTTAACACAGCATTAGCTGTGCTGATAGTCAGTTACCTATCTCGGCACAGTTAAGTCAGACTGAGGAGGACTGTACAGTCAACCTAGAGTGAGCTGTGGTTGAGCATGCCTTGCATTCTGTCTACAGCTACTCTGCTTCCGGCTCTGCTCATTCTGTCTTCTTCGGCCCACAGTTCCCACTACAGAGTCATACAATTTGCTGCTCTCCCTGGTTGAAAGATTTTTTTTTTCTTTCTATTTATATCATTCCTGTTCCCTGACACTTCTATCAGGATACTGCCTAAGGAAGCTTTCCATAGCCACACCCAGTGAAGTAGTACCTGAGGCCTAAATACCCATCCCACTCTTTCTTGCTATGTTTTCCTCCTGGGGCTTACTGCCTTTCTAAACATTCATTCATTTGCTTGTTTTCTACATTGCCTTTGAGACTGTAAATGCTAAAAGAGCAAGAACATTGTTTATTAGCATTTCCATAGTCACTAACATAGTCATTAACCATGAAGACTTCAGAAGCAAAATGAGAACACCCCACTCAATTTGAGGACTCTTGGGATAGTCTAATGTCTAGGACTTAAACTCGTAACACTTTATACCGTGGGGTTTCAGAAAGAGGTTAGTGTCTCCAAATGACAGGCATCCAGTGTCTCTATTCATGCATCAGAGGGGGCTGGGTGCTACTGTCTCCTGATAGAAAATTTCTGCTCTGCCTCACACCATTTGATGGTTTGCTGTTGCTCCTGAGTTCCACAGCCTGACCTGCATGGGTGCTGATGGAACCTGAAGCCATGGTCAGATCAATGATATTCCCAAGGCTATGTTTACTATTGAGAGGCCAGTTAGCGGTGCAGAAATTCTACTGGGAAGCCAAGTGGCATCATAGAACAAAATGCAAGAGGTTGAATTAATAGAGTAACAAAAGAGGAGTGCCGAATAGGCCTGGGAACCAGCAAGGAACAAAATCTACATGAGTAGCTCCTGCAGGAATGCAGGCTGAGGCAAACTAGAAAAATATAAAAAATAAATTATGAGGAAAAAAATACCCCCTAGCAGTAATAGACTCATTTACACAGATTAACAGAGCACACCATGTTTTATGAAAGGCTATTTAGAGAAAGACACGTATGTTTACTTTTTGCCATAACATAGTGAAAGACTGATTTTCCTTCCCACATCCAGAAAACAGAAAAAAGAATGTCAGTAAGTGTGCAGCATTGCTAAACCCCCCAGGTAGGAGCCAAAAAAAGCAAGGTTTGTGACTGCCCACAGACTGCCTAGAGTGTTGAGGTATCTAATTAAAGTTTACCCATCCCTTCCTCCCTTGTCCTCCCTCTCCTCCTCTCCCTTCCCTCCCCTTAACTCCAGTCTGTATTTCAACTCTTAACTACAGTTCTCTTTCTGTATTCCAATAGTTTCATTTAGGGATAATGACCTTATTTGAGAGTTTTGAAACTTAACAGGAAAACCCATAAGAGAGGAAGAGCAGAACCTATCATTGAAAACAAAAAAGAAAAACATTGTGTACAGTTTTCAAGAAAAGAGGGGGGGGGAGAGAGAGAGAGAGAGAGAGAGGAAAAAAACCAATAACATGTATGAGAAATCAATAGAATTTCTGCTATACTCTGAAATTATAATAGATCACCACACATTTACCTATTGATTTAACTGTTAGCAGAATATAAAATAGAGAAGAAATTCCACATTACCACATTTGAAAAGGTAATGAAGAAAAATTTGACATGTGCAGAACTAATGAGGAGAGAAAATAATAGCAGCAGAAGAATGAAGTCTAAAGAAAATATGTAACAGAGAAAAAAGCCTAACATTTTTCACTAAATTTAACACAGCAGACTCCAAACTGACTTGACACTTATCTGAAATGAAGTAGTAAAGAAATGTTGGAAGTGGAGTTTATAAGCAAGACAAAGCAGGATATACAAACAAAATAATATACAGCTGTTGAATATCAATAGCAATGAGGTTAAAATATTAAAACAAACCAAGACACAATATATAATGGTAGTTGTACCATTCTCATAGACGCAGGAAGGTCTCCAATAATTCATGTGCCAGATTTTATACACAAAAGAACAGAGACATAAAAATATGAAAATATTTCAGAATACTGTTCAATCTTTAGAGAGATATGGTGGGAAGATTTAACACATATTTCCTTGATTTTGATAGATGAGGCAGATAAATTGTAAGTAAGGATGTAGATTATTTTAATAACATAGTCAATAAGCTCTATGAAACATTGCCTTGCATCAAAGAACATGGACTGTCTGCTTAGACCTATGAAATATCATGTTCTTGGCCACAAAGAAAAAAAAATTATAAAAGAGTAGAGATTTCATAGACCCCATTTTCTAATAATAATTTAACAAAAGGATATAATCATCAAAAAAATAAGTTCTTGGAATGAAAATGTGCTGTTAAAAAAATTTAAAAATCCTAAATCAAAGAGGAAATCAAGACCACAGGGTAAAAAACAATCGCAAAAGAAAATAGTGAACCATTAATATTCAAACACAATGGAACATATTCAGAAAAGATTTTGTGACCCTAGAAGCTTTTATTAAAACTAAAAAAAAAAAAAAAAAAGTGATGAAAGATAATTTAGAAACCACCAAATCTGTGCCTTAAGAACAAGAAACCAGATTGCAGATGAGAAGGCCACAGCTCCACGTGCAGGATTCTGTTCAGTACATTAAGTATTCATTACTTAGAAGGTTGCTGATAGTTCTCGGAATAATGAAGAAAAACAAAAGTCTCTCTCTCTCTCTCTCTCTCTCTCTCTCTCTCTCTCTCTCTCTCCCTCCCTCCCTTTTTCTTTCTTTCTTTCTTTCTTTCTTTCTTTCTTTCTTTCTTTCTTTCTTTCTTTCTTTCATTCTTTCTTTCGCAAAGACCAGTGGATAACTGTTAGACAACACATATTAGGTAAGAAACATATTATGAATTACACAAAATTACAAATGACAGAGAAGATAAAATCAGAGACAGGAATACAGCTAAAATTAAGCTGATTGTAAAAGACCATTGTGTACAATTCTGTGGTAATGAATTTGATAATGGAGAGAAACTAGATTATTTCCTGGCAAGGTCTCACACTGTGGCGGATCTCTTTTTAACTCCTTATTGTTTCTTCTGCATGGACGTAGACTCTACCCGCTGCTGGATTGAGAGCATGAACCTGAGATTCTACGCCATAGGCACTATTTTGATGAGGTTTCTCATAAAAGCTTGGAAGCTAAACATTTGAGATGGTATAGAAACAAGCTGGAGACATCTCAGACTCTGATGGGAACTAGAAACAAACCATTATATTAAGCTTCTAAAGGTTAATGTCTTCTATTTTTCCTAGCCAATACCTCTACAGCACCTGATCAATAATAAATACAAACTTGAATAGAAACAAATTCTTCATACATTTGATAAGATGAATAAAGTAGAAAGGTCACAAGCCTCAGGATCACAATGACTTTTGTATTAACACTGAAAGAACAGATAATATTAATTTTAACTAAGCAGATTCATAGGAGAAACAAAGAGACTGCCTCCAGTTAATTTTATGAAACTAGTTGATCATTAGTATCAATATCCGATTCAGATAGAGCAAGAGGTAAAAGTGTGGTCTAAGAAAATTTTCTAATTTACACAGTTGTTGCGTGAAATATTAAAAAAGCATCCACACTACCGCTGGCAAGGCGCTCGCAGACTGGCCTGCCTATTCTCAGCCCAGCAGAACCTCTGTCTCAGAGCTCCAAAATCTCTCCACCTAGCTCACTAAGTTCCCATGGAGGGTTGTTGTCATGATAGCACCATGCTTCCAAATTCCTGTGGCTGGCTGGGGTCCACCCCCCTACCCCCCCCCCCCCCCACCTTCCCACCCCCGCAACCGTACCTTTTCTCTGGAATTTAGTCGAGTAGCTGCATGAAGGAAAACACCACAGAATTTTAGTAGAATCAAAAGGTGACACAATCGTTGAGTGCAGCAGCTAGTAACCTAATGTAAGCTATTTTAAGTTACAAATCCCCCTCGGGGGGGCCTCTGCTACCTACATTTTTGTCTCCATCATCTCCTGTCCACCACTCACATCTCCTCTCCTCTTCTGCCATCCCTTTCTCTGTCCCAGAAGTCCTGTCTACTCACCCAGTGATTGGTTCCTCACGTGAAGTAACGTGAGTACATGATTCGCTACTTGTCCCAGGCAGCCCCTCTTGGAATTAGCATCAAAATACAAACAGCACTCCACAACACTTCCCCTCTTTTCTCCAATTAAAAGGCAATCTTTTCTCAGATATAAACTGAGTACAACTATTACTAATTTGTAATTTATAAAGCACAAAATATTCCTAACACCCAGTCAAATGCCAGAGCACTCTGTTATCTATCCTAATTTAAGAAAGGCTTATAATTCAATATGTTATGTCCTGGTTAGCTTATATACTATCTGAAAAACTATCATCTCAAGTATATTCTCTCAATGCTAAATAACCTGAGTTGGCTATGAGACTATAACTACTCTTTCAACACCATCAGGAATCCAAGAACTAACAATATTATCTGAAAATATAGGAAGCCTAACACAGCTTCCAGAACTGAGACAAATTGTAGAGCCGTTGCCTACCTATTTAGCTCCAGTAAGTCAGGAAATTGGAGCATCAGACTTCAGCCTTCAGCCTTCAGCCTTCTGACCCAGGATCATCTGACAGACCTTGAAAGGCAGGAATTATTAAGGACTAGCTTATTCTGTCTCAGCTGAACTAAGCTGTCCTAACCTCTAACTTGTGTCCTCTCAAGAATGGTACAGGTCTAGGAGAAAAATAGGCAATTTCTGCCCAGTGACCACCTAGCCACCTGGAGGTAGAGACACTCAATTGCTTCTTTGAATTCATGAATGGGGAGTCGTTAGGAGTCATCTCTATGACTCAACAAGTGAATAAATAACATTAAAGGTCACATTCTGTGGGTTTCTGAAGTTTTTTGAAAACCATTTATTTATAAAAAGTAATCTGGACTGTTGTCCATTAACTACTCTCAGCTATTTCTAATAAAATATCTTGCAAACACCCTAGCAACTAACTCAAAGCCATGAATTTGCTATCTGGCCCTTAAACTCATATACTTAATCATCTCAGATCAGTTTAAAATGACAGTTATAGAAGGACTGGATCTAAGCCTTGTATTCTTAAATGTGTTGTACAGGCACAATTATAGTAGAAGGCCGGCCTGAGGCCTACATGAACCGGGTATTTCTGGAAGGCAGGCTGGGGCTGAAAGAGACTTAGACTTCAAGAGAAGCATGAGGCCAAGACAATTTTTCTCTTATCAAGGCCCGCAAGTTTACTGAGACTGTGCTTAAAAGGGGGAAGCCCCCCACCCCCCCACCCCAGTCCATCCTTGGTGCTTTGCTGCCATGCCATCAGCACTTGGTCACCAGGCTGTTGCTTATTCAGGAATGCCCCAGGAAGAGGTTCAGCCTCTCTGCAGGTAGCAGAATCTCAGGGCAGTTGACACTTCAAAAGAAGCCAGCCAAGTCGGGAAGCTGCACCGCAGGTTGCCCCACTTCAGTGGCAACAAGGTCTGTTCCAGCCCGCTTCAGGCTGGGGGAGGCTACAATTCACAATGCCTATATGAAAGTAAGAATATTAATCCCAATTTTATACCAATAAGAAATTTGTACCAATGAAAACCCTAAATTTGTATCAAAATAAATTCTGTACCAAAGTAAGTAATTATGACTTCAACTTAGTAACTATTATAAAGATTTCTACTAAATGAGATTATGGCTATACAATCAATTCTAGCTATTTCCTCCCTGCTCGAATTATGACCATTTCTAAATTCCCCAGAAAGACAACCTTAGAATAACCACCTCCAGACTCTCAAGTCCAAGGAACTGGGGTGACTACCTACACTTTATAACTACGTCCAGCTGAATATGGGTATTGAGATATCTTTGAAGGGGGAGAAGGGTAGTGAAAATGGGGGAGTTGGTTGACCTTAAGAAAGCCACACCAACTATTTTTATAGTCTCTGATGTCTGTGTCCTGACTGGATCCTGCTGAAAGTCCATGAGATCAGGAATTCAAGAAGGTCAGTTCAGCATTGTCTGACGATGTGACTCAACAAAGCTGTACATTCTATAATATATAAATCTCAAAACAAAATTTTATTATCATCAAGATATCATTTTGTTTGTTAGATAGTTTGTTTGTTTCTCTAGAATCTAGTTCTTCAGGGGATCTCCCTTCATCATATCTGATCCATGTTACTACGGATGGTGGATAGACACTCATTACCTTTTCTAAAAATGCAAAGACAAAAACTTTCTCCCGAATCAGCATCTTTCAGTCTGCAAGCAGGAAAGCTTGTATCCTCCCTTCTCTTCCAGAGGAAAAATAAAACAACCAACAACCTCATAATCCTACTCATTTTGAAAAATCTGTATTCTCTCCTTCTAACTATAAAAACAATTTAACCACACTTCTATTCATACCTGCTACTAAGAAGCAGGTAGCTAGTCAAACCAGGATTTTAACCCAAAATTCCTGTGGAGCCCACGTTCAAAGAATATGAGTTTCCTGCAGACTGTGCAATCTATCTGTTGTGCTCTTTGCCTGGAGCCACAGACTTCTATTAGTATCTGTTCATAGCAGGCAATTATCACTGCTCTCTACTTGGAGTCCATGACTAATTTTTCCTATCCTAGATCCAAACTGTGGGTGAAATTCCCCATATGATTTGGACAAAATCTGTATATAAATTTATCCTGAGAGCAAATAATCCCAATCTTATAAATTCACATTTCGATCAATATCTGCCCCAAGAAGTAGGCAGCTTCCATTCTCCAGCTTTCTGAAAAAGAGCAGCCATCTTAAACCTTTTCACAGCAGGGGACCTCAGAGCCCTTCTTTTTAGTTTCAAGTCTCCCATGCTTGTGTCATTATGTGACCAGACACTCACTGCTCCTCTCACCAAACCTCCACATTTCTAACTCAATAGACTAAGAATCTTAAATTTCTAGTAAATTCTTGCCCAACATGTTGGAACGCCGCCGGTAGCAGAGGAGACAGAGAGGAGGAGACAAGATGGAGACTATAGGAGAGAAAGAGGAGCCAGAACCACACAGTCCTGGGAGCCCTAAGTATTGGGGATTTCTTAGATAGATGATTAAATAATAAGTAGACTTCATTTGACGCATTTAGGTTTGTAGCTTGTATTTATATCAATTGAGTTTTGAGTTTATTGTGCAGGCATTTTGTGGGTTGAGAATTTACTAGTATAAATCTGACTGATAAATTATAAGCCTCAAGAGTTTTGATTTTTACCTGGCTATGGGGATTTTTGACAGCTAACCACAGGGGGCAGATGGCTGGGAATGTGAGCAGGATCCTAAGCAAGAGAACTGTGAGATGGATGGCTACTGCATGGGGCTAGCCATGGAGGTGGTGAGACTGCTGGGGGCAGGGGGGAGGCAGATAATAGCAGGCATTAGCATGGGGTGGTGCCTTATTTTTTATTTCATGTAACACATGGCTACAAAATTTCTAAGTAAATTTTAACAAATGGAATAACAGTGTACAAAAAGAATGTTACATAAATAGTTTGTTGGAGAAAATTGAATGATTCAAAACTTTAAATACAGATATTGTGCAAATAGAGGATGAAAATCCATGAGTATATCATGGATGTTAGATGTATTTGATCAAGTTCCTAATGGTATCTTAAAATATGAAAGATGAAACTTACTTAAACATAAAACTATTGTCAAACTGTGGGTATCATATTAGGTATATAATAATTTCTGTCAATGAGTGTGGGGTGGCCAAAGAGATGGTTTAGTGGATAAAGTGTTTGTTGTCATTCAAGTGTGAGGGCCAGAATTTGGATCTTTAAAACCAGGCCTGACATAGTGGCATGGTCTTTAATTCCAGCACTGAAAAGGCAGAGGCAGGTAGATTTATATGAGTTGCAGGCCTACCTAGTCTACATTAAAAGTTCTGGGCCAGCTAAGGTTACCCAGTGAGACCCTGTCTCAAAAAACCAAAATGGAGTAAGAAAAACAGATTCCCAGAACTTGAGTTCACGCAGGGAAGGTATGGCAGCCACCTGTGGTCCCAGAACTTGGGATGCCGAGACAAGAACCTCTGAGGCAAGCAGGCTAGCTAAAGCTGAAGAAACTGAGTGAGCTCCATCCAACAGAAGACTCTGCCCTCCATAAAGTGGAAAGCAATTGAGTGTCAACACTCAGTGTTAATTTTGAGCCTCCACAATATGTCCACTTACACACATTTAAAAAAAGGGGGTGGGGAATGATAATGAAGTAATCAAAGAACTTTTCTTCCATATCCATTAGGTATTTTAAAAGTTAAAATCCTCAATTAGTGGTGCTGTACAGATGGCTCAGTGGTTAAGAGCACTGGCTACTCTTCTATAGGACCTGGATACGATTCCCAACACCCACGTGGTGGCCCACTACTATCTATAACTCCAATACAGGAGATTTGAACCCCTATTTCTGGCTTTCCTGACACCAAACCCAGGTGTGGTGCACATAAGAGATGCAGGTAAAACATTCATATACATAAAATAAAATAACTATATTTTGAAACAAAATTTCAACTTGGGAAAAGTTTTTAATATGGTACTCTTTTGGACAAAAACTGAGAATACATTTATGTATCTTACATGGATCGTGTATTATGGCATACACATTAATATCCTTTAAGATTGCTTTTGTCAAATTTTCTCACAAGTGAGTGTTATCCTCACCCATGAGACTC